>NC_134363.1:64768680-65096069 GCF_048569485.1 Anomaloglossus baeobatrachus
CGTGTGGGTCCTCCACCTCGAACTAACAGAGTTAAATAGATGGGTAGAGTGCTCAAAAAGGGACTAACATGTAATCTCAACCCTATTTTAAAATGTGCAATTTTTATTAATATTCATTAAAATGTACCCACAAACAGACACACAAACATAAATGAGAATGGATCACGATATCCTTGTAAATAACCAAGTAATTTTATATACACACTCACTTTAGGAAAGGGAAGGGAAACTAATATAGCCCTATAAGGGTAGTGTATCCCTACCTAACAACAGAGGGTATGACACCATAAGTTACCAGGCGCCCCCGTTCCACGTCGGCTCTCCCTCTCCCTGACCCTGATATAGGGATGGGATGGAAAGCCCTATAGTGGTGCTTGCACAGTACAATATATATGAGTTCCCAAATGGTAATACTCTTCCCTGTATTGTTTTCCTTAGATCAAGAAGGTATCAATTTACTGATCTACAACCAGGAATTCCTATTCATAATACTAGCACTGTACAAGACGTATAGACTTCTATTCCTAATAAATTATCTTTATGCAAGGTAGTGATCCATAAGAGTTATTTACAATCACATATGTTACAGGGTGGTATACCCCACAAGTATATTACAGTCACCTAGAGTCATATCACAAGGGGCTCAGATAATCTCCCCCTTATACCCCAGGAGCTGAAAGAAAAATGGGATACAGACACCCCTGCAAATTACTGCAAAATAGAAAAGGTTGCTCCAATCATATTCTATATAATATAGTATAACAGGGAGAAAAGATGAATTACTTCCCTGAGAAGCAGGAATCCAGGCCTGCCAGGCCTCAACGCGTTTCTCCTCTCCCTTTAGAGGGTCATCAGGAGGCTAAGGGGAGACGGCAGTGGGTCCTGTTCAATAACAATCCATGGCTGTAAGCTTACAGCCATGGATTGTTATTGAACAGGACCCGCTGCCGTCTCCCCTTAGCCTCCTGATGACCCTCTAAAGGGAGAGGAGAAACGCGTTGAGGCCTGGCAGGCCTGGATTCCTGCTTCTCAGGGAAGTAATTCATCTTTTCTCCCTGTTATACTATATTATATAGAATATGATTGGAGCAACCTTTTCTATTTTGCAGTAATTTGCAGGGGTGTCTGTAACCCATTTTTCTTTCAGCTCCTGGGGTATAATGGGGAGATTATCTGAGCCCCTTGTGATATGACTCTAGGTGACTGTAATATACTTGTGGGGTATACCACTCTGTAACATATGTGGTTGTAAATAACTCTTATGGATCACTACCTTGCATAAAGATAATTTATTAGGAATAGAAGTCTATACGTCTTGTACAGTGCTAGTATTATGAATAGGAATTCCTGGTTGTAGATCAGTAAATTGATACCTTCTTGATCTAAGGAGAACAATACAGGAAAGAGTATTACCATTTGGGAACTCATATATATTGTACTGTGCAAGCACCACTATAGGGCTTTCCATCCCATCCCTATATCAGGGTCAGGGAGAGGGAGAGCCGACGTGGAACGGGGTCGCCTGGTAACTTATGGTGTCATACCCTCCGTTGTTAGGTAGGGATATACTACCCTTATAGGGCTATATTAGTTTCCCTTCCCTTTCCTAAAGTGAGTGTGTATATAAAATTCCTTGGTTATTTACAAGGATATCGTGATCCATTCTCATTTATGTTTGTGTGTCTGTTTGTGGGTACATTTTAATGAATATTAATAAAAATTGCACATTTTAAAATAGGGTTGAGATTACATGTTGGTCCTCCACCTCGGCCCAAACCCTGTGTGGTCAGGCCACCCTTCCTTGTAACTGCGCCCAAGAAATCCCACACACCTCCTTACTATGCTGGCAGCAGAGCTGAAGGCCATCAGGCGGTCAAATGTTTACTTTGAAATGTAGGGGGAATGTGAGACACCGCTGAGGAATTGTGGACGGTTAGCTCTGTAGAGTGAGACCGAGTTTCATCAATGGTTG
Source organism: Anomaloglossus baeobatrachus (assembly GCF_048569485.1). Taxonomy (NCBI): domain Eukaryota; kingdom Metazoa; phylum Chordata; class Amphibia; order Anura; family Aromobatidae; genus Anomaloglossus; species Anomaloglossus baeobatrachus. The sequence continues at coordinate 64,770,653 of NC_134363.1, forward strand.
TCTACACTCAACCAGCAGTCAGGGAAGGTCGGGTGCGACAATGATGCAAACCAGTCTGCGACCCTTCTTCAGGGCAATGTGACACACGTGCCTTGTATGGCTCACGTGTTGAACCTGGTTGTCCAGCAATTTTTAAAACACTATTCCGGCCTACATGGCCTTCTGCAGAGGGCACGGTGTAACGCCTGCCTGGATCGACACACTCAGATGGGCTGTAAAGGATAGGCTAGAGGCAAGCCACTCACCAAGCTGGACACCCAGAACCCTGAAACCCTTTAACCCCTATACAGTGATTTGGAATTACACAGGGCCCAAGTTGATAAATACCTGTGGAAGGCTGCAGTTCCAGAGAATAGTAGTCATGCAGGGTCAAAAACATTAATTGAGGAAGAGGAACAGAATGGGATGGCCAGGACTTAATCAGAAAACAAGCAGAAGTGAAATGCGGATCGGCCAACGAGGTACATAAACAGCAAGCAGGAAAAGTAGTCAGGTAACAAGCACACAAACTCATAAAACTGAACTGGGGGTAACAGTAACAAGAGGTTCATAGCTTTGTCTGGCAGTGGTCTGCAGACAGGAGGGGCCTAAAAAAGGGTGTGGTGTCTTCCCATTGGTTGTAGCTGAATGATGGTACTTCATCTGTGAGATAACGACCACCTACATTCAGCCTGTGGTTCTGTATCTGTCAAGGTAACGCAACCCAGTGGGTGACCATAACCTGCATCCACCTGTGCCACAGGCATCGACTCCTGTCCCATCATCAGCACTATGCACGAAAGGAACACGTTGTCACCTGGCGACCGGAGTACAAATTGATTGAGTGGACTACGTTGGTGACTTAACAGCCGTGTGCGACAATGATGCAAACCTGTCTGCGGCCCTTCGTCAGGGCAATGTGACACACGTGCCTTGTATGGCTCACGTGTTGAATCTGATTCTCCAGCAATTTTTAAAATACCATCCCGGCCTACATGGCCTTGTGCAGCGGGCACGCTGCTATGTGCTCACTTTCATCCTTCGCACCCAGCAGCTCAGCAACTTTCATCGCTCCGGAAGTCTTAGGGTCTGGCGGTTAAATGCCGGAAATGTGATGTTCCGACACGCAGGAATTGGAATCTGCACATGTTGCAGCGTCTGTGGCAGCACCGCAGAGCCCTGCTGAAATACGGTCTGACGTATACCGTGGGCTAACTTCATCCAGAGGTGGTGCAGATCACGCTACTGGAGTGGTGTCAGATCAAGGACCTATGCACCCTTCTACACAGTTAACAAATGTCGACGAAGATGTTTAGCACTGGCGATGCCATTCTCAGCGTGACAATTCTGGTCATCTACAAGATGGAGCACACTGTAAGCATTATTCGGAGTCAGGTGTTGGTCCAAGAGGAAGGGGAGGAAGTACAGGAGGAGTCATATGCAGAAGGGATAATAAGATCTACAAGGTCCATACGGTGAGAGGCACCTAGGCGGCAGTTATGGTGGGGGATAGGGATTAACAAGGGCGCATAGTATCAGCAAAAATTGTTGAGGAAGGTGCAGGAGCCCATGAAGAAATGGAGGACGAACTTACGATGGACATGGAAGACTCAGCAGATGAGCGAGAGCTTGCTCACATTTCGGTTGTGCGAGGTTGGGGGGAGAGGGCAGAGGAAGGAGGCACGATTCTCACCTCTCTGCCACCAACACACCAAGGACTTGGTCCTCCTGGATGCACAAGACACATGAGCGCCTTCTTGCTGCACTACCTACAACATGACCCTCGGATTGTATGAATTCGAAGTAATGCTAACTACTGGGTTGCCACACTGTTAGATCCCCGGTACAAGACAAAATTTGGCAAAATAATTCCTGCCATAGAAAGGGACGCACGTATACAGGAGTATCTGCAGAAGGTGGTACGGATTCTTAGATCTGCTTTTCCAGTAAACACCAGTGCTGCACAGAGTGAATCTCAACGCTTTCTCATGGATAGGAGGAAATGGTCTTTTACTTGTCCACATCTGAGGGACCGAGGGTTGGCTGCTGTGCTGAGATGGCGTTGAGTACGGTGTCCCTGCAGAGTTGCACTTTTGGTCATATACCAAATGAGTTGAAAAAGGACAAATGCTGGTGGAAAGGGGAACAGGTGTGTTGGAAAGGGGAACAAAGTTTTTGTCCGTGGGTTTGTTGGTTAAGCAAAAGTAACATTTGATGAAGAAACACCATCTGTTACAGTGGGACTGGCAGATTTGGATAAGGTGGTATATACTATGTTACCGCTATATAACGAAAATTAATAAGAAAAGAAAGAGAAAGGTATATATCCCCATCAGCAGTCAATGTCCACCGTGCTCCCAGATGGAAAAGGAGAGGTTGGCAACTGGAAGGTTAGGTGGAGGATACAGAGCTGTGTGGCTATGAAACTAATAGTTGCCTGAACCGAGTTAGACGCCACTTGGATCTTGAGACTGGGAGCCCTGTTAGCGTAACAGGGTCCACACGCCCACCCAGCCCAGGAACTCCCTGTTAACATCACAAGGGCCATTCAGTACGCTGACCGTGTGCATTGGGGCCACACCTGTGGACAGCAGGCGCATCAGCAGCAGCAGGCCTGTTAATGCCACTGGGCTGCACAAGCAGGACTTGTAGGACAGGAGCTGGTCTTAACCGTTCTGCGTTACCAACTGTGGTGGCGGCCTGCATCGACACCCTATCCCTGCCTACCTCTGGCCTAAAGCCGCAATGGGTTCAACATATGGAGGTGTGCTCTTTCGGAGCATAATAGAAGACTGCGCACCTCCTTGTTGGCTCCAGCCCGTTTTATAACCTGGGTCCGCCCCAAACCAGGGTGGACCACAATGCACCTCCTGGAGACAAAAGCAGAGTGACACGTCATGAGTGGCATAACTAGCATCCTATTTGGAACCGCAACTTCAATAATGACCTCATGGCTGCCATGACCCAAACACCTCACCAGTCATCGTCTGATCATCAATAATGCGGTGACAAGTCATAGGGGCAGGCCTCTGCAAGCCATTTGGGAGTGGCCTGGCCACATCGTCAGGACACCTGATGCCCTGTGGTCTATATGGGCCCCCCCACATCAGGGGCAGGGCCAAAGAGTTCATTACCGGACCTAGTCTCTGATGCAGTAAGTGCCTGAGCATGGTCAGTTGCGTGAAATAGAGTCTCTGAAAAAAGACTATCAGCTTTAGCATGGTGTCTCGGCACAAAACAGGACTTAGACCCGGCACGGAATGCAAGTACCTGTGCAAAGAGGCTTTTCGCACTAAGTGTGGGAGCATGCGCTGTATCCCGAAATGAAGACTTAGCGTTAGGAATGGCACAGTCAGGCTGAGCATACTCACTAGGCGAAACACTGTAGTTAGGCTGCGGCTGGGGTAAATCGGCACACGCATGCGCACTAGCTGCCTCTCCACACTTAGACGTGGAGGAGAAATTGCTCTTCGGGTGTGGACTTGGAGATGCTGTCTATGAACAGAAGGAAAAGCTAAAGGAAGCCTCACTTTCTATCCCTCCGAATGATCAAATGCAGCAAGGAATTCCCTGAGTTTGCTATAAAATTAGCGTAGCAAAATGTGCATAAGGGTGTCCTGCACAGGTGCTAGAAATAGCTTGGCACCAGTGGGGCACTAATGGAATACAACAGCCAGTTCAATGATGCCACTAAATGGCAGTATTTTTTGCTATCATTATAGCTTATTAAAAACAGAGCAGGAGGGTGTCATGCAGAGGTGCTAGAAACAGCTTGGCACCAGTGGGACAATAATGGAGTACAACAGCCACGTTTAGGATGCCACTAAGTTCACTCAGTGTTTGCTAGTATAATGGCTTAGTAACAATGAGTTTGAGTGTGCAATGCAGGCAGACGTGCTGCAAATATCTTTGCACTAGTGGGACAATACAGAAGTCCAATAGCCACGTTTAGGATGCCACTAAGTTCACTCAGTGTTTGCTAGAATAATGGCTTAGTAACAATGAGTTTGAGTGTGCAATGCAGGCAGACGTGCTGCAAATATCTTTGCACTAGTGGGACTATACAGAAGTCCAATAGCCACGTTTAGGATGCCACTAAGTTCACTCAGTGTTTGCTAGTATAATGGCTTAGTTATAATGAGTTGGAGTGTGCAATGCAGGCAGACGTGCTGCAAATATCTTTGCACTAGTGGGACAATACAGAAGTCCAATAGCCACGTTTAGGATGCCACTAAGTTCACTCAGTGTTTGCTAGTATAATGGCTTAGTAACAATGAGTTTGAGTGTGCAAAGGGCAGGAGGGTACAGTGGCAGGGTTGTGGGTCTCTGGGTAGGGGAAAGGAAGCCTGCCTTTCTATCCCTCCTAATGGGGAAATGCAGCGAGGAAATCCCTGACCTTAGCTACACAGACGCTGTCATCTTGTGTAGCTGTTAAACTCTGTTTTTAGGACCTGTCACCTATGGCTCTGACCCTGCCGGTATGAGCCCTTAAAAGGACTGATAGAAAGTGCTATCCCTATGCTGTACAGCGCTGTGTATAGAGCGTACACAGCAGTATCGGAGACAGGAGCTGCGCCAGTGATGACTGACACCAAGGACGCAGAAGAGATAATGGCGTGCTGGAGGAAAATGTCCGGTTTTATAATGCAGGGACAAGTGACATGGACATCCTATCACACATGCCGTTGCTTCTCTGGCTAAAAGTCCACTTAGCTGTGTGTGTGTCTGGGATTGGCTGACATGCTGGCCCGCCCCACTACATGAGCTCGCTTAGGGAAGGAAGACAAGGGAAAAAAAAAAAAAATGGCGATCGCCATTATCTATACAGCAGTGATCTGAATGCGCTGTTCCCGCACACTATACACTGAAATTTCATAACAGTGTGACTTACACTATTACAGCGGAAAGCCAGCTAGTAATTAGCTGGTCTTTTTGCTACTAGAACCGTTCTCGAACGTATCTAGAACTATCGAGCTTTAGCAAAAAGCTCGAGTTCTAGTTCAATCTAGAACAGCCCCCAAAATCACTCGAGCCGCGAACTGGAGAACCTCGAACCGTGAACCGCGCTCAACTCTAGTTATGTGTTATAAAATGGTGCTAGTAAGGGCTAGGGGGGCTGCAAAAGAAAGGAAAAAAAAGGACTAAAGACAGTTAGACAGAGAGATATACTGTTCCTGCCTGTATTTACTAGTCCAAGTATTCATAGTTACGTAGGCCTTTCCACTTATGGCGTTGTGGAGAGAACAATATATTTGTTCTGCCACGTGTGTGCAGGGCAGGGATGGCATACCTGGAAAAATAGTGGTGGCTGGGAACAGCATACTGTGGTACAGCCACAGACATCATTTGTTAGAAACTGACCGTCTCCACCAGCCTGAAGGGCAGGATTTCAAAGGCAAACTTTTTGGAAATGCTGTTGTACCGCCCTGCGCTTGGCTCCGGGCTTGTTGGTGGGTGGCTCAAGCACCTCCGGACCCGGGGTCACTTTGCTCTGAAAGGGGATGCTGGCGTTTTTGGTGGGGGCTAGGTAGGTGCACGGCCGGAGCCGCGCTTGAGTTCGTAACGCCACCCACGGGATGTGGTGAAGGTAGACACCACCGCTGCAGTTACGGTGCACCCGGGGGAGATGGTACTGCAGCAAGATGTTAACCCCTCCGTGGGCAGGGATGGTAGCCCCGGGGCCTGTTGGGGAGAGCTGGGTGGTGCAGGGCGGTGCGCGGCTGGATGGCACTGTTGTACTCACTGTTATTGACACACACAAGTCTCTGGTAAACCAAGTTGATGGTGGTCGGTGCCCGCAGCTGGCTGCGTCTGGTCCCCCACCCGGTTCGGTGGTCTTGGCCTTTCTCCTGCACCGTGTTGTGTACTCGGGCTGCCTGCACTTAGGCGACGGGAGTCCGCTCCCCGACTTTGTGAATGTCGGGAGAGCCCTTTTGCCTGCAGACGCAGGCCCGGGGGATCTCTCTGCCTATGCAGTGGCTTTTTATCCCCCTCGGTGGGCTGTTGTCTTCAGTCGGCACTTGGGTGGGAAAGGACCTATAGTCCAGACCGCAATCAGTTAATTAACTCAGTCCAGTGGATTCTGGACCTCGTTTCAGGGTCTGAGTACCCCCCTGTGTGCTCTGGTTTCTGAGTCAGTTCCCCGGGTCCGTACCGGCGGGCATCTACCCTGGCCCAGTCCACCACGGTTCCACCGAGCCGTCTTCCTGGCTCCTCCAGGCTAAGGCCACCATTTGCCTCCTAGCCAAAGGTGCCCGGCTCCAACCCCGGCACCTGTCAGACTCCTCTTACTACTGACAACTCCACTCTACTCAACTCAACTGACTGTATTTCCTGCCTCAGGCCTTCTGAACTCCGCGGTGGGCGTGGCCAACCACCTGGCTCTGCCCCCTGGTGTGTCCATCAAGCACTGAGAGAGGTGACTAGGGTTTTATGTTTGGCTGATGACACCTTATTGGGGGACAGGTGTAGTGCTGGGGTCTATCTGTGACTACCTGGCTAGTCCAGGGTGTCACACTGTCATTCAGGGCCAGGGCTAGGGGGTACTACCTCTTTCCATCAAAGGTTCGGGGATGGAGAGCTGCACTCTTCCATGGGACGGTGTGGCTCTAGTAGGTGATGATGGTGGTGGTCGTGATGCTGTTGCTGCCACATCATGTGCTTGAGGGGAGGAAGGTGGCCCTAGTGATCATGAGTGGATGCAAGATGCCGACACCACAGCTGAAAAGGACAACACTGCAACAGAAGAGGGAGCAGGAGAAGCCGGAGTTCTTTCCTGATTTCTCAGGAAACGTCACTGCAGCTCGTCCTTGGAAGTCAGATGACGTATCATATAGGTGGTACTCAATTTGAGAAGATTTTTACTTCACTTCTGGCTCTGATGACACATCTTTCAAACCACCATTCTTGTCATCAGCAAGGAAGAAATTCCATGCCAGGGAAATCTTTTGAGCTGGCTTTGCTGAGAGGATTTCACTGGTGTGACAGTCGGTAGCCGCTGTCTTACTAGCTCTGGGCTGTCCACAGGGTTTTTGTCCCATGCTCCCTTTTTTGCTGTGCTGCTGGTTCATCTGGTTGTACACCTCCTCTTCTTTGGAACTGCACATATCACTATCAAAGGCTAGTTTCACACTTGCATTGAATGGCATCCATTGCATTGCATTGTGTGTCAAATGCAACGGATGCGTTGCATATAGTGGCACAACGGATGCAACGGATCGTACAAAAAAATGCAATCTGTTATAGTTTTTTTTCTTGACTTTACATATCTGGGCATGCGCAGTTGTGTAAAGACGGATGCGTTAACGGAATCCGTAAAATGACGGATTCTAACGGAATCTGCAACCATTGGCATGCATTATAAAAGCAACGGACGCCGACGGAATCCGCCGCTCTGCGTCATTTTAACGCACGAAAAAACGTTACATGCTGCGTTCCTTTCGCCTGGTGGAAACAACGCAGCGTCGGCCAGCGGAAGCAACGCAGGTTCATCAGTCGCAATCCGTCGTCCATACAAGTCTATGGGAAGCAGCGGAATCCATTAACGGATTCCGCTGTTTTCCAAAACGGCGGATTGTGACTGAAGGAAGGAAACGCAAGTGTGAAACTAGCCAAAGCCATCACTCCAGGTGGGGTCAAGCACCTCATTGTCAGTCCTTAAATTTTCTTACACCCACTCCTCAGGCAGTCCCACCCTCTTTCCCAGTCTGCACACCGACGAAAGCCGCAGTACTCGGCATCTGTGTTTCATCATCCTCTGAGCTATGGTGCGGTGATAAGCAAACCATGTCCACCAGCCCTCTCATAAATTAATTTTCCCACACAAGTGGTTGGTCATCAGTGTGTAGCACCCAAGGGGCGGGGTGTGAACCTTACTCGTCGCCGGGCCGGTGATGTCGGTTCCAGGGATGTCACGGGGTGGCCTTTGTGCCCGGTTTCGTGCCCCGAGGTGTCCACAATAAAAGGGGGATGAAGAGATTGAGAGTTTGTCGTAACGCCACCTGCAGTACGCAGCCAGGGATTAGCTGTTGCCGTCCTCCGGGGCAAGTGGTAGTGGCAGCAAAGGTGGTATCGCTTCCCACAGGTGGAGTGGGCCCCAGGGAGGATGATGAAGGGGTAGTAGTGGCAGTGGCCGTTGGCGTCGAAGCACGCCGGTAATAAGAGTCCAAGTCGGCTGCTGTGGTTACAGGTGTCTTTACTCACAGTTCTTTAGAAAGCCCGGTTGCTGCCGCAGAAACACTGGTCACCACTGTGATGGGCCCCGTCGACCTCGGATAAGTTTGAAGAAGCCACCGGTGTTTAGAAAGAGTCCTTTGTAAGAGTTGCCCCTCCAGTAGTGAGGAACTTGGGCTGAGCGTTCCATTCCAAGCATAGGCCCCGTGAAAGAAGAAAAAGAAGGTGGTGGTGTCGTGTCACCAGAACTGATGTCCCAGGTAGACTGACTAAGGATTGTGTAACGTTTCTCCTACTTCTACCCCAAGTGAAACCCGCCCCCCCAGGTGGTTGTCCTAGTGACCTGGAAATTCCCATGCTTCATCCAATGAGAAGGCTCCTAAGTAGAGATGAGCGAACCGGTCCCGGTTCGGCTCGAGGTCGGTTCGCCGAACGGACCTCCCGTTCGAGTTCGGCTCGTCGAACGTTCGACGAACCGAACTCGAGCCAATAGGAAACAATGGCAGGCAATCACAAACACAGTAAAACACCTAGAAAACACCCTCAAAGGTGTCCAAAAGGTGACAAACAACTCAAACACATTGGAAAGTGACAAGGACATATACTCATGCGAAAACAAAACAGCTGGACAAGGAAAAAGAGGAGGACACACAGATATAGGCATGGCACGCCATTCTAAAATCATGTAAAACACCGCAAGGTGACTCCAAGCATAGTCTCCCTTTTTTTCCAAAAATTGGGCCCCACACCCACCCACCCATTCAGTGGCAGCAGTTGGGCCCCAGTTGTACAATTCACAGCTAGATTTGCAGCAAGCACATTCAAAAATACGCCATTCTTATCCGTCCCCAGGATGACACCGGGGTAGGTAGCAAAGTCTTTCCTGATCCCAGCTCTGTTCATCTTGGCTTCTTTTAAAAACACAGCAAGCAAGGGTTACTCCAAGCGGAGTCTCCCTTTTTTTCCAAAAATTGGGCCCCACACACACCCACCCCTTCAGTGGCAGCACTTGTGCCCCAGTTGTACACTTCACAGCTAGATTTGCATCAAGCACATTCCAAAATACGCCATTCTTATCCGTCCCCAGGATGACACCGGGGTAGGTAGATAAAGTCTTTGCTGACCCATGACTTGTTCATCTTGGCTTCTTTTAAAAACAATGTAAGCAAGGGTTACTCCAAGCGGAGTCTCCCTTTTTTCCAAAAATTGGGCCCCACACACACCCACCCCTTCAGTGGCAGCAGTTGTGCCCCAGTTGTACACTTCACAGCTACATTTGCATCAAGCACATTCCAAAATACGCCATTCTTATCCGTCCCCAGGATGACACCGGGGTAGGTAGATAAAGTCTTTGCTGACCCATGACTTGTTCATCTTGGCTTCTTTTAAAAACAATGTAAGCAAGGGTTACTCCAAGCGGAGTCTCCCTTTTTTTCCAAAAATTGGGCCCCACACACACCCACCCATTCAGTGGCAGCACTTGTGCCCTTGTTGTACACTTCACAGCTAGATTTGCATCAAGCACATTCCAAAATACGCCATAATTAACCGTCCCCAGCATGACACCGGGGTAGGTAGCAAAGTCTTTCCTGATCCCAGCTCTGTTCATCTTGGCTTCTTTTTAAAACACAGCAAGCAAGGGTTACTCCAAGCGGAGTCTCCCTTTTTTCCAAAAATTGGGCCACACAGACACCCACCCCATCAGTGGCAGCACTTGGGCCCTAGTTTCAAACAGGATGTTTTGATTTGCATCAAGCACATTCAAAAATACGCCATTCTTATCCGTCCCCAGGATGACACCGGGGTAGGTAGCAAAGTCTTTCCTGATCCCAGCTCTGTTCATCTTGGCTTCTTTTAAAAACACAGCAAGCAAGGGTTACTCCAAGCGGAGTCTCCCTTTTTTCCAAAAATTGGGCCACACAGACACCCACCCCATCAGTGGCAGCACTTGGGCCCTAGTTGCAAACAGGATGTTTTGATTTGCATCAAGCACATTCAAAAATACGCCATTCTTATCCGTCCCCAGGATGACACCGGGGTAGGTAGCAAAGTCTTTCCTGATCCCAGCTCTGTTCATCTTGGCTTCTTTTAAAAACACAGCAAGCAAGGGTTACTCCAAGCGGAGTCTCCCTTTTTTCCAAAAATTGGGCCACACAGACACCCACCCCATCAGTGGCAGCACTTGGGCCCTAGTTGCAAACAGGATGTTTTGATTTGCATCAAGCACATTCAAAAATACGCCATTCTTATCCGTCCCCAGGATGACACCGGGGTAGGTAGCAAAGTCTTTCCTGATCCCAGCTCTGTTCATCTTGGCTTCTTTTAAAAACACAGCAAGCAAGGGTTACTCCAAGCGGAGTCTCCCTTTTTTTCCAAAAATTGGGCCCCACACACCCACCCATTCAGTGGCAGCACTTGTGCCCTAGTTGTACACTTCACAGCTACATTTGCATCAAGCACATTCAAAAATACGCCATAATTAACCGTCCCCAGCATGACACCGGGGTAGGTAGCAAAGTCTTTCCTGATCCCAGCTCTGTTCATCTTGGCTTCTTTTAAAAACACAGCAAGCAAGGGTTACTCCAAGCGGAGTCTCCCTTTTTTCCAAAAATTGGGCCACACAGACACCCACCCCATCAGTGGCAGCACTTGGGCCCTAGTTGCAAACAGGATGTTTTGATTTGCATCAAGCACATTCCAAATCAACAAGCATTTACTCTCCCCAGGATGACACAGGGGTAGTAAATTCCTTCTGGATCCATGACTTGTTCATTTTGATGAACGTCAGTCTGTCCACATTGTCACTGGACAGACGCGTGCGCTTATCTGTCAGCACACACCCAGCAGCACTGAATACACGTTCAGAGACAACGCTGGCAGCTGGACACGACAAAATCTCCAAGGAGTAAGTTGCGAGCTCTGGCCATTTTTCTAGGTTTGAGGCCCAAAAGGAGCAAGGCTCCAGTTGCACAGTCATGGCATCGATGTTCATTTGGAGATACTCCTGTATCATCCTCTCCAGCCGTTGACTATGTGTCAGACTTGTTGTCTCTGGTGGCCTTGCAAAAGAGGGTCTAAAAAAATTATGAAAAGATTCCATAAAATTGCTGTTACCGGCACCAGATACGGTCCTACTGGTACGGGTAGACTGTTGAAGATGACGAGACCGTCCCATGTTTGTCAAGTTACAACTGGGAGATTCCCTCCCTGCACCTGCACGGTTGTTTGGTGGAAAAGCCGAGCTAAGATCGAGTAACAGCTTCTGCTGATACTCCTGCATACGTGCGTCCCTTTCTATGGCTGGAATTATGTCACAAAATTTGGACTTGTACCGGGGATCTAATAGTGTGGCAATCCAGTAGTCATCATCACTTCTAATTTTGACAATACGACTGTCATGTTGGAGGTAGTGCAACAAAAAGGCACTCATGTGTCTTGCGCAGCCATGCGGACCAAGTCCACGCTGTGTTTGTGGCATAGAGGTGCTACCCGTTCTTTCTTCCTCTGACATCTCCCCCCAACCTCTTTCAACTGAAATTTGACCAAGGTCTCCCTCATCCGCTGAGTCTTCCATGTCCATGGACAGTTCGTCCTCCATTTCTTCATGTTCTCCTGCACCTTGCTCAACATTTCGCCTGCTACTATGCGCCCTTGTCGATCCCTGTCCCCCATGGTCCCATGCCTGCTGCGTTGGTGATGATGAATGTCTGGACCTTGGTGATGTTGTTGTCCCTTGCGCATATGAATCCTCCTGTAGTTCCTCCCCTTCATGTTGTCCCACCCCCTGACTCCGAATAGTGTTTAGCGTGTGCTCCAGTATGTAAATGACTGGAATCGTCATGCTGATAATGGCATTGTCAGAGCTAAACATATTCGTCGCCATGTCGAAACTGTGCAGAAGGGTGCATAGGTCCTTGATCTGAGACCACTCCATCAGGGTGATCTGCCCCACCTCTGCATCTCGTTGGCCCAGGCTATACGTCATGACGTATTGCACCAGGGCTCTGCGGTGCTGCCACAGTCGCTGTAACATGTGGAGAGTTGAATTCCAGCGTGTCGCCACATCGCATTTCAGGCGATGAACCGGCAGGCCGAAAGACTTCTGGAGCGATGCAAGTCGCTCTGCTGCGGCGCTTGAACGGCGGAAGTGAGCTGACAGTTTTCGTGCCCTGTTCAGAAGGCCATCTAGGCCGGGATAGTGTGTTAAAAATTGCTGGACGACAAGGTTCAACACGTGAGCCATACAAGGTACGTGTGTCACCTTGCCCAGGCGAAGTGCCACACCCAGGTTTGCAGCATTGTCGCACACGGCCTTACCAGGCTGCAGGTTGAGTGGAGACAACCATTTATTAAACTCGGACCGCAGAGCTGACCACAACTCCTCAGCTGTGTGACTCTTATTCCCAAGACATGTCAAGCTAAAGACCGCCTGATGCCGTTGCGCTCTGCTGCCAGCATAGTAATGAGGGGTGCGTGATTCCTTCTGCGCAGTGAGAACGCTGGTGGCCTGACCAGGCAGGCTTGGGGCGGAGGTGGAGGACCCAGATGAGGTGGAGGATGCAGAAGCTGTGGCGGAACTTGGACAGACATAGGATTGACACACAAGTCGTGGGGACGGCAAGACTTGTGCAGCAGACCCTTCACCATCTATCACCATAGTTACCCAGTGCCCAGTCAGCGACATGTAACGTCCCTGTCCATGCTTACTGGTCCAAGTATCGGTGGTGAAATGCACCCGTTCACACACAGAGTTTCTCAAGGAAGCGGTGATGTTGTGTGCGACATGCTGGTGTAGCGCGGGCACACCTTTCTTAGAGAAGTAGTGGCGACTAGGCATCTGGTACTGGGGCACAGCGACAGATATAAGGTCTCTAAAATCCTGTGTGTCCACTAGGCGGAAAGGCAGCATTTCGGTAGCCAACAGCTTACAGAGGGATAGAGTCAACCTCTTAGCTTTGTCATGGGTCGGAGGAAGTGGCCTTTTATTTGACCACATCTGAGGGACAGAGATCTGGCTGCTGTGTGTAGACGGTGTTGAGTAGGGTGTCCCTGGAAAAATGCAGGTTTGTGAGGAAAGTGCAGGCGGAGACATGATGTTGCCTTGATCCAACGTTGGTGCTATCGATGTCTGAGAGAGCTGTACACACTCACTTGTTTCCCCTTCCAAACCAACTGACGACCTTACAAGCAAACTGCCTGTTGCGGTTACAGTGGTGGAAGTTTTGCGTGGAAAAACAGGTGTGACAGCTGTCCCCACAGTCCTAGAAGATGAAGAGCGCGCGGATGCACTGGAAGGGGCGGGCGGTGGATTGTTCGCTCCGCTAGGCCGCATTGCAGCACGGTGAGCTTCCCACCGGGACTTATGATATTTATTCATGTGACGATTCATGGAAGAAGTTGTCAAACTGCTGAGGTTTTGACCTCTACTAAGAGAATCATGACAAATGTTACATATCACATGATTTGGGCGATCTTTTTCGATGTCAAAAAAGGACCAGGCTAGGCAAGGCTTAGAGGCCATGCGACCTGTTGATCCACCCCGAATAATGCTCATAGGCAGAGTGGTGGCTGAGGATGCAGTTGTAGACGTGCTACCAGTGCTCCGACTCTGTCCAGGAAGGCGCAAGGTAACTTCGTCGTCGGTTGCATCCTCCTCCACCGCCTCTGTTGACCTCCTCGAGTGCCTGACTGGGGGTTCACAGTAGGTGGGATCTAGAACGTCATCATCAATTGTTGTGTTTGCACTCCCCTCCCCCTCAGACCGAGCCTCTTCTTGCCCTGACCGAATATTTAAGTTGTCATCCCAATCGGGTATCTGCGTCTCATCTTCATCAGTATGTTCCTCATTGTCTATAACCACAGGTGTTACAGTTTGTGACAAAGGGTCAACATTATGCTCAGAAACTTGGTCCTCACGGCCTGAATCAGAGTCACAAAGGTTCTGGGCATCACTGCAGACCATTTCCTGTTCTGTACTCACTGTAGCTTGGGAGCAGACCTCTGATTCCCAGGCTATAGTGTGACTGAACAGCTCTGCAGACTCAGCCATCTCAGTTCCACCATACTGTGCAGGGCTAATGGAGACTTCAGAGCTAGGAGAAATCAAGTGTGATTGGGATGACAACTCAGAGGACTGGTGTTTTTTGGATGCGGTACTTGAAGTGGCTGAGAGGGCACTTGTTGGACCACTTGAGATCCATTCAAGCATTTTCCTTTTTTGCCCATCATCTACCTTTCTTCCTGTTGTTCGTGTCCGTAAAAAAGGGAGCACATCGGATTGTCCACGGTAAGTAGTAGACATCTTACTTTTGCTGGTAGATGGTCTATCTTCAGCAGATGATAATGGAGCTTTGCCACCTTCCCCACGGACAAAACCTTTTTTGCCTTTTCCACCACACCTCTTCCCCTTTCCACCAGCATCTGTCATTTTGCCACTCATGTTGATTGCGACAAGATTGTGGACTGAAAATGTGGTAGTAAAAATTGAGAGGTGGTGAAGATTGCAGTGGTGGTCTAGCTTTATTAACAGCAGAATAATAAAGAATAAATATCCCTGACAATGCAACTTAGTTATAATTAGTTGGAGTGTGCAACGCAGGCAGATGCGCTCTGCAAATGTCTTGGCACTAGTGGGACTATAGCAAAGTCCAATAGCCACGTATAGGATGCCACTAGGTACACTGAGTGTTTGCTAGTATAATGGCTTAGTTATAATTAGTTGGAGTGTGCAACGCAGGCAGACGTGCTGCAAATGTCTTGGCACTAGTGGGACTATAGCAAAGTCCAATAGCCACGTATAGGATGCCACTAGGTACACTGAGTGTTTGCTAGTATAATGGCTTAGTTATAATTAGTTGGAGTGTGCAACGCAGGCAGATGCGCTCTGCAAATGTCTTGGCACTAGTGGGACTATAGCAAAGTCCAATAGCCACGTATAGGATGCCACTAGGTACACTGAGTGTTTGCTAGTATAATGGCTTAGTTATAATTAGTTGGAGTGTGCAACGCAGGCAGACGCGCTCTGCAAATGTCTTGGCACTAGTGGGACTATAGCAAAGTCCAATAGCCACGTATAGGATGCCACTAGGTACACTGAGTGTTTGCTAGTATAATGGCTTAGTTATAATTAGTTGGAGTGTGCAACGCAGGCAGACGTGCTGCAAATGTCTTGGCACTAGTGGGACTATAGCAAAGTCCAATAGCCACGTATAGGATGCCACTAGGTACACTGAGTGTTTGCTAGTATAATGGCTTAGTTATAATTAGTTGGAGTGTGCAACGCAGGCAGATGCGCTCTGCAAATGTCTTGGCACTAGTGGGACTATAGCAAAGTCCAATAGCCACGTATAGGATGCCACTAGGTACACTGAGTGTTTGCTAGTATAATGGCTTAGTTATAATTAGTTGGAGTGTGCAACGCAGTCAGATGCGCTCTGCAAATGTCTTGGCACTAGTGGGACTATAGCAAAGTCCAATAGCCACTTTTTGTATGCCACTAGGTACACTGAGTGTTTGCTAGTATAATGGCTTAGTTATAATTAGTTGGAGTGTGCAACGCAGGCAGACGTGCTGCAAATGTCTTGGCACTAGTGGGACTATAGCAAAGTCCAATAGCCACGTATAGGATGCCACTAGGTACACTGAGTGTTTGCTAGTATAATGGCTTAGTTATAATTAGTTGGAGTGTGCAACGCAGGCAGACGTGCTGCAAATGTCTTGGCACTAGTGGGACTATAGCAAAGTCCAATAGCCACGTATAGGATGCCACTAGGTACACCGAGTGTTTGCTAGTATAATGGCTTAGTTATAATTAGTTGGAGTGTGCAACGCAGGCAGATGCGCTCTGCAAATGTCTTGGCACTAGTGGGACTATAGCAAAGTCCAATAGCCACGTATAGGATGCCACTAGGTACACTGAGTGTTTGCTAGTATAATGGCTTAGTTATAATTAGTTGGAGTGTGCAACGCAGGCAGACGTGCTGCAAATGTCTTGGCACTAGTGGGACTATAGCAAAGTCCAATAGCCACGTATAGGATGCCACTAGGTACACTGAGTGTTTGCTAGTATAATGGCTTAGTTATAATTAGTTGGAGTGTGCAACGCAGGCAGATGCGCTCTGCAAATGTCTTGGCACTAGTGGGACTATAGCAAAGTCCAATAGCCACTTTTTGTATGCCACTAGGTACACTGAGTGTTTGCTAGTATAATGGCTTAGTTATAATTAGTTGGAGTGTGCAACGCAGGCAGACGTGCTGCAAATGTCTTGGCACTAGTGGGACTATAGCAAAGTCCAATAGCCACGTATAGGATGCCACTAGGTACACTGAGTGTTTGCTAGTATAATGGCTTAGTTATAATTAGTTGGAGTGTGCAACGCAGGCAGATGCGCTCTGCAAATGTCTTGGCACTAGTGGGACTATAGCAAAGTCCAATAGCCACGTATAGGATGCCACTAGGTACACTGAGTGTTTGCTAGTATAATGGCTTAGTTATAATTAGTTGGAGTGTGCTACGCAGGCAGATGCGCTCTGCAAATGTCTTGGCACTAGTGGGACTATAGCAAAGTCCAATAGCCACGTATAGGATGCCACTAGGTACACTGAGTGTTTGCTAGTATAATGGCTTAGTTATAATTAGTTGGAGTGTGCAACGCAGGCAGACGTGCTGCAAATGTCTTGGCACTAGTGGGACTATAGCAAAGTCCAATAGCCACGTATAGGATGCCACTAGGTACACTGAGTGTGTGCTAGTATAATGGCTTAGTTATAATTAGTTGGAGTGTGCAACGCAGGCAGATGCGCTCTGCAAATGTCTTGGCACTAGTGGGACTATAGCAAAGTCCAATAGCCACGTATAGGATGCCACTAGGTACACTGAGTGTTTGCTAGTATAATGGCTTAGTTATAATTAGTTGGAGTGTGCTACGCAGGCAGATGCGCTCTGCAAATGTCTTGGCACTAGTGGGACTATAGCAAAGTCCAATAGCCACGTATAGGATGCCACTAGGTACACTGAGTGTTTGCTAGTATAATGGCTTAGTTATAATTAGTTGGAGTGTGCAACGCAGGCAGATGCGCTCTGCAAATGTCTTGGCACTAGTGGGACTATAGCAAAGTCCAATAGCCACGTATAGGATGCCACTAGGTACACTGAGTGTTTGCTAGTATAATGGCTTAGTTATAATTAGTTGGAGTGTGCAACGCAGGCAGATGCGCTCTGCAAATGTCTTGGCACTAGTGGGACTATAGCAAAGTCCAATAGCCACGTATAGGATGCCACTAGGTACACTGAGTGTTTGCTAGTATAATGGCTTAGTTATAATTAGTTGGAGTGTGCAACGCAGGCAGACGTGCTGCAAATGTCTTGGCACTAGTGGGACTATAGCAAAGTCCAATAGCCACGTATAGGATGCCACTAGGTACACTGAGTGTTTGCTAGTATAATGGCTTAGTTATAATTAGTTGGAGTGTGCAACACAGGCAGATGCGCTCTGCAAATGTCTTGGCACTAGTGGGACTATAGCAAAGTCCAATAGCCACGTATAGGATGCCACTAGGTACACTGAGTGTTTGCTAGTATAATGGCTTAGTTATAATTAGTTGGAGTGTGCAACGCAGGCAGACGTGCTGCAAATGTCTTGGCACTAGTGGGACTATAGCAAAGTCCAATAGCCACGTATAGGATGCCACTAGGTACACTGAGTGTTTGCTAGTATAATGGCTTAGTTATAATTAGTTGGAGTGTGCAACGCAGGCAGACGTGCTGCAAATGTCTTGGCGCTAGTGGGACTATAGCAAAGTCCAATAGCCACGTATAGGATGCCACTAGGTACACTGAGTGTTTGCTAGTATAATGGCTTAGTTATAATTAGTTGGAGTGTGCAACGCAGGCAGATGCGCTCTGCAAATGTCTTGGCACTAGTGGGACTATAGCAAAGTCCAATAGCCACGTATAGGATGCCACTAGGTACACTGAGTGTGTGCTAGTATAATGGCTTAGTTATAATTAGTTGGAGTGTGCAACGCAGGCAGACGTGCTGCAAATGTCTTGGCACTAGTGGGACTATAGCAAAGTCCAATAGCCACGTATAGGATGCCACTAGGTACACTGAGTGTTTGCTAGTATAATGGCTTAGTTATAATTAGTTGGAGTGTGCAACGCAGGCAGACGTGCTGCAAATGTCTTGGCACTAGTGGGACTATAGCAAAGTCCAATAGCCACGTATAGGATGCCACTAGGTACACTGAGTGTTTGCTAGTATAATGGCTTAGTTATAATTAGTTGGAGTGTGCAACGCAGGCAGACGTGCTGCAAATGTCTTGGCACTAGTGGGACTATAGCAAAGTCCAATAGCCACGTATAGGATGCCACTAGGTACACTGAGTGTTTGCTAGTATAATGGCTTAGTTATAATTAGTTGGAGTGTGCAACGCAGGCAGATGCGCTCTGCAAATGTCTTGGCACTAGTGGGACTATAGCAAAGTCCAATAGCCACGTATAGGATGCCACTAGGTACACTGAGTGTTTGCTAGTATAATGGCTTAGTTATAATTAGTTGGAGTGTGCAACGCAGGCAGATGCGCTCTGCAAATGTCTTGGCACTAGTGGGACTATAGCAAAGTCCAATAGCCACTTTTTGTATGCCACTAGGTACACTGAGTGTTTGCTAGTATAATGGCTTAGTTATAATTAGTTGGAGTGTGCAACGCAGGCAGACGTGCTGCAAATGTCTTGGCACTAGTGGGACTATAGCAAAGTCCAATAGCCACGTATAGGATGCCACTAGGTACACTGAGTGTTTGCTAGTATAATGGCTTAGTTATAATTAGTTGGAGTGTGCAACGCAGGCAGATGCGCTCTGCAAATGTCTTGGCACTAGTGGGACTATAGCAAAGTCCAATAGCCACGTATAGGATGCCACTAGGTACACTGAGTGTTTGCTAGTATAATGGCTTAGTTATAATTAGTTGGAGTGTGCAACGCAGGCAGATGCGCTCTGCAAATGTCTTGGCACTAGTGGGACTATAGCAAAGTCCAATAGCCACGTATAGGATGCCACTAGGTACACTGAGTGTTTGCTAGTATAATGGCTTAGTTAAAATTAGTTGGAGTGTGCAACGCAGGCAGACGTGCTGCAAATGTCTTGGCACTAGTGGGACTATAGCAAAGTCCAATAGCCACGTATAGGATGCCACTAGGTACACTGAGTGTTTGCTAGTATAATGGCTTAGTTATAATTAGTTGGAGTGTGCAACGCAGGCAGATGCGCTCTGCAAATGTCTTGGCACTAGTGGGACTATAGCAAAGTCCAATAGCCACGTATAGGATGCCACTAGGTACACTGAGTGTTTGCTAGTATAATGGCTTAGTTATAATTAGTTGGAGTGTGCAACGCAGGCAGATGCGCTCTGCAAATGTCTTGGCACTAGTGGGACTATAGCAAAGTCCAATAGCCACGTATAGGATGCCACTAGGTACACTGAGTGTTTGCTAGTATAATGGCTTAGTTATAATTAGTTGGAGTGTGCAACGCAGGCAGATGCGCTCTGCAAATGTCTTGGCACTAGTGGGACTATAGCAAAGTCCAATAGCCACGTATAGGATGCCACTAGGTACACTGAGTGTTTGCTAGTATAATGGCTTAGTTATAATTAGTTGGAGTGTGCAACGCAGGCAGATGCGCTCTGCAAATGTCTTGGCACTAGTGGGACTAAAGCAAAGTCCAATAGCCACAGATAGGATGCCACTAGGTACACTGAGTGTTTGCTAGTATAATGGCTTAGTTATGAGTTGGAGTGTGCAGAGGACAAGAGGGTACAGTGGCAGGATTGTGGTGCTCTGGGTAGAGGAATGGAAGCCTGCCTTTCTATTCCCTCCTAATGGTGAAATGCAGGGAGGAAATCCCTGACCTTGGCTGCACAGACGCTGGCGCTGTTTTCAGGACCTGTCACCTTAACTCTGACCCTGCCGGTTTGAGCCCTTAAAAGGACTGCTATAAAGTGCTCTCCCTATGCTGTCTAACGCTGTGTATGCAGCGCATACAGCTGTATCGGCTATAGGACTCAGGATGACGAAGCTGCGACAGTGATGTCTGACACCAAAGACGCAGAAGGCAGATAATGGCGTCCGTGAAGAAATTGTCCGGTTTTATAATGCAGGGACATGTGACATGCAGATCCTATCACACATGCCGTTGCTTCTCTGGCTCAAAGTCCACTTAGCTGTGTGTGTGTCTGTGATTGGCTGACATGCTGGCCCGCCCCACAAGACGCGCGCGCTTAGGGAAGGAAGACAAGAAAAAAAAAAAAAATGGCGATCGCCATTGTAGAAACAGCAGTGATCTGAAGGCGCTGTTCCCGCACACTATACACTGAAATGTGATAACAGTTTGATTCACAGAGTGACTTACACTATTACAGCAGAAACCAAGCTATGATTTAGCTGTTTTTTGGCTGCTAGAACCGTTCTCGAACGTTTCTAGAACTATCGAGCTTTTGCAAAAAGCTCGAGTTCTAGTTCGATCTAGAACATGCCCCAAAATCACTCGAGCCTAGAACTGGAGAACCACGAACCACGAACCGCGCTCAACTCTACTCCTAAGCTGTATGTAAAGTGTCAATTTGGAACACTGGTGATTAACCCCCTCCTTACCCGAGGCGAATATCGCACCTAAAAGAAGGTGCAATACCTGGAGCCGCAGGGGTGCCACAAGTGCACTTGGTTTATAAATACACACACATGCAACATATACAAGTGTATATGCCATATAAAAAAACACATTAAAATTCTTTTTCAGCAATGAAAAGCTATAAGGAGAAAATGAAAACTGTCACACAGAGATTTTTACAAACTTTGATGACTGTAATGGCAGTGGCGGGATCTCGTCAGACTACTGATTCTGACACTCTACCTAATAACTTCTACTGTGTCTGTGATCAATGCAGGCAGACTCTGGCATCTACCTGCAGAGTGGTAGTTCATAGGCAGGCTAGAAAGAGTTAATCTCTGCTAGTCTGCTTGTTAGTCTCTTTTGACCATTTATTGCGGGGGACCAAATTACATCTGTTCCCCTCCTATACATGCAGGCCAGATCCTTCCTTCTATGCAAGCTATAGTTTATCTAAGCTTGTCTGGTGAGGTGTTATGATCTAGGCTATCTGATAATTGTGGTACTTGTTGCTGAATGCAATTGTAGAGTTTACCCTTGCTGCTACCTGCCTGCTCTTGCTTTTCTCCTGAGTCTCTCATTGTCTATTCCTGTGTGTGTATGGGTGTATGTGTGTATGTGTGTATGTGTGTGTGTATGTGTGTGTGCGTGTGTGTGTGTGCAATGTGTCAAAGTCTTGATTTTCCCTTGTCATCCTTTATCTGTGTTTCCTTCTCATTTCTTCCCCTTCCTTCCCTGGGGGAGTAGGGATCAGATTAGATTTGGTCAGAAGCATATCCAGCCATGGGACTTAGTCATCTCCACCATAAGGAGTAACCCTGAGGTTAGGGATAACCTAGGGTTCGCTAGCATGAGGGACTGCATAGGAACCCCTGTTGCTCATTATCCTATAGTCATATCATGACATTATAGCTGGCCCTACTTTTTATATTCCATCATAGACCTGGTTGCTGCACTAGCGAGACCACTGCAGACCTTGCCTCTTCAGGTGGCTTAACTAAAGCGAGCAGTACAGCAGCAAGCTCAGTTCACCACACCAGAGCAGTCTGTCCTTTTTGTTGGCTTATCTGAACCTAAACTGCCTCTCCTGGAAAGATTTTCGAGGAAACTTAGCCGGTTTGTTACTCTTAGAGAAGCGAGTAAGTTATACTTCCATGTAAGTCCCCACTCCTCTGATAGTGATCTACAATTTGTTGGAGTCATTGTCTCGCTCTTGAGTGGGGACCCACAAGTGTTGCCCTTTTCCTTGCCCTCTGATTCACCGTTTTGTTTTTTTATTTTTTATAGCTGACAGGTTCTTAGACATTTCACCATCAGGAGTAACCCTGATGTTAAGGATAGCCTAGGGTCCCCTATCGTGGTGAAAAGCATATTCTACATTATTCTACAGTCACATTGTGACAAAAATATAATAAATATATGTGGCGCCCCTGACCTGGTCAGGCACCACTGAGTACTGCACCCATGCTGGGGACAGTACAATACAGGTAATCCAGAAGGCTGACTGGGGTGTGGAACACAGGCGCATAGTGATCAGGCCTCACACATGTACCTAAGAGAGGACCCCTGGGGAACCCAGGAGGGGGCAGAGCCTACGCCTTCACTGGAATAGTGGAGGGGGTGAGAGCTTCCATCTCCTCTCAAGGGGTGTGGTAAGAGAGTCTGGTTGCTAGGTGGCGTAGGCAGACACAAGTGGGGAAGGAAAGAGAGACAGGAGGAGTTAGTTAGAGCTTGGAGCTCGGACTGAGGAGATGTCAGCAGAAAGAGTAGAGATGGAAAAACCCACCAGTGAGTCGGTTAGAGCAGAACTCCATAGGGCTCAGTGAGGAGCAGACCTGTGGGGCTGTTGCTGTCTAACAGCGCCCGCGCAGTGACTACAGACGGGGGAGAACGGTCAACTAGAAGTGCTGCCTGAAAGCCAGCTTCAGCTAGAGAGTGCACGGAGTGGGAAGTACGGAGACTTCTAGAGAGCACCAGGCCCAACCGGGCGGCAGATCCCGAAGCGGGGATAGATTCAACTTTCTTCTGCTAAACCTGCCGGTGTGGGGCTCTTACAGCCCACACCACAACACTACAAAAGCCGCAGCCACGTAACCGCAGTGAGGGCTCATAGGTCATAGGAGGCAAGAGGCTGGAGTGGCCTGGTCCGGGGAACAAGCACACGGCACACAAGAAGGGGAGAGAGGCTTGGAGCATCTTCCCTGGGTGACCCCCATAGGGACTCAAAGTCGGGGTCACCCCAAACCACCAAGGGCTAAGGAAGGCGAGTCAGTAGTCACCCTCATAAAGTCAGCCTGAAGGACACCTGGTTCCCATCTGGTTCATCTCAGCTACGCCCGGGCTACTCACCCTGCCATCTAATGTGAGTAAAAACCCTGAAAGACATCCTGCCTGTGTGGTCATTCTGCGACTTGTGGTACTACAAACCTACACAGGGCCCTGGGGCTTGCCTCACTCTCAGGAGGCTACTACATCTAACTGCACACACCATCAGCCCCAGGCGACCCTCAACCTGCAGTGGCGGTCCCTACTGGCCGCAATACTGAGAGTGGCGTCACGATCAAAAACAGAAGATTTCCTACCAGTGACGGAGATCCAGCAACGTGGAGTCCCTGAAGGTAACGCACCGACACCGACACCACACCTGTGGGGCTTCACATCTGGCGTCACGAACAGGATAAGGACTAGACCTGTTCAGACAGGTGACCATGTGCCTGGGCGGTCCGCTTGAAAAATTGGAAGCGCCGCCATATTGCCACCATGAAAAGCGCGCTGAAAAACAACAGCAGCCCGCGCTGGAAGAAGTTACCGCCCACGAAGAGGTGTGGCTACCCAGAGATCCTCTGCAGAGTTCTGACCTTGCCAGCTATGAGAGTGGAAGCGTCGAGAAACGGCGGAACAGAAGGGGAGCCACAAGCCTGCTGCTGGGAGAGGAGCTGCTGAAAGAGGCAGAACAGAAGCTGGACAGCTTGCTACAGGAGGCAGCGACGAGGCCACCGCTGGGAGATCGTGCGGAAGACGGCGCAGAAGGAATGGCGTCTGACAGCGGGAACCCAGCACCAGGCTCCGCCGCCTGGTGGTATCGGGAGCTGGCCCAGTTCTGTGATCGACTGGAGACCCGGGTCATAGAGCAGGTCAGAGAAGAGTACGCGGAGTTCCTGGGGATGGCTGCGGCGGTGCGGACCTACGAGGAGGGAGCCGCGCGACGCATGTCAGACCGAGCGGCGACGACGCAGACCCCGATGCTGCCACCGGTGGGTGAGTCAAGTGATGCCCCGGCCAGCGCGAGTGCCCCGACCCCTGCAGCCACGCCCGCGGTCCCCGAAGAGGCGCCCGGCGCGGCGATGCTGGACCAGGCCGCAGCCACGCTAGAAGCAGCCCGCCAAGCCCAGGCCGCTGCAGCGATGCCCCGCCTGTCCCGCAGGGCTCCGACCACCACGGCAGTGCTCATCCGTGCTGCAGGTGTGACGCTGACCCAGGCTGCCACCCTGCTGAACCCAGCCCGCCAAGACTCCAACGCAGCAGCGACGCTCGTCCGCGCCGCAGGTGATATGCTGAACCAGGCCGCAGCCCCGCCGGGTGCGGCCCGCCAAGCTCCGACCACCGCAGCGATGCCCTGCCCGGCCCGCACAGACCAGGCCGCCGCAGCGATGCCCTGCCCGGCCCGCACAGACCAGGCCGCCGCAGCGATGCCCTGCCCGGCCCGCCAAGACCAGGCCGCCGCCATACAGGGCGCGGCCCGCCAAGATAAAAGAGACATACCATTTACCCCGGCCTGCAAGGCCAGAGCTGATACCGCTCCCCAATCCACGGAGGTCTCTGATAGGAAGCCCACGCTGGAGGAAGAATACTGGCAGATGAGGGCTGACATGGAAGCCAAGTTTCCCCAGTGGTTGGTGGATCTGTACCTGCGCCCCCCATGCACCCCTGAGGAGATTCAGGCAACCCCTGCAGCCGCGCCGGAGAGTCCCCCGCCTGGGCCAGCAGAAGAAAGTCCATCCCCAGTCCTGCCACCAGAGGAGTGCCAGGAAGAACTAAGGGGGAGAGGAGGCCAGGAAGCAGAAGGGCTAACTCCGACGCCAGCCGCAGCAGACCCCTACCCAGAGCCGGAGATGCTGCCCTATTCCCGCTGGGAGGAGGAAGACTTGACACCGTCAGCAGACGAAGATCAGCCCAAAGACCTCACCTGGGAGCCTGCAGGCATGAACCCAGCCCGCAAGACACGGCGCAGCAGATCAAAGCGTCCTCCGACACCACAGTCCCCAGAACAGAAAGAGGTTACAGCCAGAGATCTGGAGGAGAAAAGGTGCCTAAGAAGGTCCAAAGCCCAGGCTAGAGGACCCCTTTACAGAGGAATAGTAGAGGACTTCAACCTGAAAAGCGGATACGGCTTCATTGTAGTGAAAGGAATAAAAGAGGGCATATTTGTTAACAGGAGAGATGTTCAAGCCCACCTGCCCAGAGGACATTCCGGCAGAAATTTGAAAATTGGAGAAGCAGTACAGTTCACTCTGCATGAAGGTGAAAGGGGATTGTATGCGCTCGATGTAGCACCATGTCCAAGACAAGAAAGACAAGAAAGACAAGAAAGACAAGAAAGACAAGAAAGACAAGAAAGACAAGAAAGACAAGAAAGACAAGAAAGACAAGAAAGACAAGAAAGACAAGACAGAGATAAAGAAACAGATACAGAAAAGGAATCAGATGCAGACCAAGAAAGGAAAGACACAGAACCTATAGATGAGGCAACCACAGATGAAGAAAGAGACAAAGAGCCAGAAAGTCACAGGTGCCAGTGCCCAACGTGCCCTCGCCCTAGTGAAAAAAAGGAGTAAAGTAAAGGAAAGTAAGAAGAGAAGTTACTGTTTTGATCAGTTTTGAAAAGTTTTGTTTTGCAACGTTTAAGAAATGCGCCCACAAAAACTATTGTGAGAAACAAACTTAAGGCTATGAACTTGCTATAGCCACAAACTCTCGCAGTGTAAATAGTTACACCAGTGGCACCACCACCAGGGCCAGCCTGTTTAGGGGCTTGGCTCGTCTGCAACCAGGGGGGCCCGTCCGTAGAAAAGGGCCTTGGCTCGCCTGCGACCAGAGAGCACGCCTGTTTATGGGGCCTTGGCTCACCACCACAAAGAGGGTACCTGGTCAGCACCAACTGTGGAGGCCGCCTCTGCATCCTGCCAGAAGAGGCTGACGGCGCGGATCCACCAGGCCAGGTATACCCTGAAACCACCAGCCCATGAAAGCCGCCTCTACATCCTGCCAGAAGTGGCTGAAGTCGCGGCCAACGGGAGAGGAAGAGTGGAGGAAAGGTCTGGGGAAACGGATGGCCCAGACCTGGTTACCAACAGGACCGGTGACCTGCCTCCTGAGAGGGTTTTGGGTGGGATAACGGACTTGTGGGTGGAGGGTGGTGATGTCTGATACCTGGTGCTTTTAAATGTTTTACATGTTTTAATGTTTTATGCATTTTAAAATGTTGTCTTGCAGCCCGAGGACGTGCTGGTGATAACTAAGGGGGAATGTGGCGCCCCTGACCTGGTCAGGCACCACTGAGTACTGCACCCATGCTGGGGACAGTACAATACAGGTAATCCAGAAGGCTGACTGGGGTGTGGAACACAGGCGCATAGTGATCAGGCCTCACACATGTACCTAAGAGAGGACCCCTGGGGAACCCAGGAGGGGGCAGAGCCTACGCCTTCACTGGAATAGTGGAGGGGGTGAGAGCTTCCATCTCCTCTCAAGGGGTGTGGTAAGAGAGTCTGGTTGCTAGGTGGCGTAGGCAGACACAAGTGGGGAAGGAAAGAGAGACAGGAGGAGTTAGTTAGAGCTTGGAGCTCGGACTGAGGAGATGTCAGCAGAAAGAGTAGAGATGGAAAAACCCACCAGTGAGTCGGTTAGAGCAGAACTCCATAGGGCTCAGTGAGGAGCAGACCTGTGGGGCTGTTGCTGTCTAACAGCGCCCGCGCAGTGACTACAGACGGGGGAGAACGGTCAACTAGAAGTGCTGCCTGAAAGCCAGCTTCAGCTAGAGAGTGCACGGAGTGGGAAGTACGGAGACTTCTAGAGAGCACCAGGCCCAACCGGGCGGCAGATCCCGAAGCGGGGATAGATTCAACTTTCTTCTGCTAAACCTGCCGGTGTGGGGCTCTTACAGCCCACACCACAACACTACAAAAGCCGCAGCCACGTAACCGCAGTGAGGGCTCATAGGTCATAGGAGGCAAGAGGCTGGAGTGGCCTGGTCCGGGGAACAAGCACACGGCACACAAGAAGGGGAGAGAGGCTTGGAGCATCTTCCCTGGGTGACCCCCATAGGGACTCAAAGTCGGGGTCACCCCAAACCACCAAGGGCTAAGGAAGGCGAGTCAGTAGTCACCCTCATAAAGTCAGCCTGAAGGACACCTGGTTCCCATCTGGTTCATCTCAGCTACGCCCGGGCTACTCACCCTGCCATCTAATGTGAGTAAAAACCCTGAAAGACATCCTGCCTGTGTGGTCATTCTGCGACTTGTGGTACTACAAACCTACACAGGGCCCTGGGGCTTGCCTCACTCTCAGGAGGCTACTACATCTAACTGCACACACCATCAGCCCCAGGCGACCCTCAACCTGCAGTGGCGGTCCCTACTGGCCGCAATACTGAGAGTGGCGTCACGATCAAAAACAGAAGATTTCCTACCAGTGACGGAGATCCAGCAACGTGGAGTCCCTGAAGGTAACGCACCGACACCGACACCACACCTGTGGGGCTTCACATCTACATTAAGGCATTCATTAATTGCTGTCCTGTCTAACAAGTATACTGTTTAATAAAATACGCAGAATAACAACACCATATCCTGGCTGGACCCCTCTTCCTTGAGCTGAACCAGTATTGTGGTCCAAAAGACTGCCTGGTCTTTATTCTAGGTCTTTGTGTTAGGCTAAATACTCTGTAATGTTCACCAGTTGCCTGCTCCTGACGTAATTAGTTTGGATCAAGTGCATTCTTGAGAGAATAACATCAGACACACACACAGTCAGATGTGAATCTTTCCTCGATCAGAGGTTGGCCCAAGAGAGATTTATTCCAGCAGAAACATGGACTTATATAAACTAGAAAAAGGGGCATGGTCAGTTCTACAGTGGGCATGCCCGGATATGTTCATTGGTCAGTGGGTTGGTCCATGCATTGACCAATAGGTGGATCTGCGACACTGGTGGGTGGGTCTATGAGGTCATCAGGACGGTCCATGGTGACACTGGTGGGTGGGTCTATGATGTCATTGGAGTGGATTCATGGTGACGCTGGTGGGCGGGTCAATTATGTCATCTGGGTGGATCCATGGTGACACTGGTGAGTGGGTCTATGATCTCATCGGAGGCCATCTTGCCTTGTGTGTGTCTGAATCGATTTCATTGTAAATACTTGCCACAATCCCCTATGTCAAGAGATTAATTAGTATTTTATTGAAAGGCCCTCCTCAACATCTGCAAGGAAGGTTGGGATTGAACTTGTATGTTGTGTAATTTCCAGGTCAGAGAGCCCAGAATATTTGTTAGGTGATGCTACAGATTAGTAATAGAAAGAAATCAGGAACAAATCGAAAGTTGTCACCAAGAAGCAGTTCAAAAAGTCCAAATCCAAATATGGAAAGCTAAGATTTGTGAATTGTGATAGCCTCTATGGACTTTTACTGCTGTCAACTGGGCTGGTCAGTTTTATAGTACTATGACCCATATTATATAATTACTACACAGCACTAGGCTAACAGTTGTAGGGTTTCTTATTTTGTTAGTGAAAAACATAAGTAAGACTCAGTGAAACATTGCAGATGTTCCCGCTGGAAATCAGGAAGGTCACAATATCTTGTGATGTGACAGTTTTATATGCATGGAATAAATCTTCTGGCTCTGTCAGCTTGCATGGGCTGGCAGAATTAATAAATTTCAGTCCATGGCCTTTGATTGCCCAGCTGCTCAACTAGCATTTTCCGGCAATGAATATTTATATTTTGTTTTAATCCCACCTTTGGGTGGAACCAATGTTGATGACTTTGTGCAATTTCTATTAGAATTCTATCTAGAACTACATGGTCTCATACGTCATACCATTTGCAAATCTATCTATTGGCATATTCTATTGTAGATACCAGGACTAGACACAGATCAAAGATTGAGAGTGCACTTTTTTGCATCCATGCTGTGGGTGCAGCTTGTTAAAGAAAACATTACTTCATGGAAACCATCAAGAACTGAAAGGAGACCAACATATAAAACCTTTCTAAAATATACTGTATATGATTAGGAAAAGTAAAAAAAAAAAATCTTGGGGCTGCTGATAAGTCTTTGGCTTTGTGATCTTTTTTGTTTCAATGGTAACGAATGTTACATCACATGAAAACCTTATGTGTCTAATACACGTTTTCAAAATTTTGTGTTTGTTGCCTATGGCAGCAGTGTTCTACGCACGCGGGAAAACAAAATGACGGAGTCTAATGCGATATTCACAGCAACTGAGAGCAGAGGAGCGATAAAATTCTTGTTTCTGCAAGGGAAGTCCGCGAAGGATATTCATGGTGACATGTCGCAGACATTGGGGGATCAATGCCTTTCCTATTCCACAGTTAAGAACTGGGTTGCCAAAATTAAAGTGGGCCACTTCAGCACCAATGATGAGGAACTTAAACTTGTGCCAACCTCGGTATGGCTCCTCGGTACAGGGTACTGTGAAGGTCTATCTCAACACAATTGAGTGATTCCCCAGTCTTCTGGGCGTGATGCTGCTGCTGGACGCCTCGGCTGTCGGCGTCCCAAACACAGCAAGGCTCCCAACACAGAACGTGCAGAAGCAGGAAGGGTGACGTCACGAGGATTGGCCCTTGGAGGCCGCCGTACTCAGTGGTGACGTCACCTCTCCTGCTTCTGCGCGTTCTGTGCTGGAGATCCCTCAGACACAGTTCAGGAATTGCATTCCTGCAAGTGAACGATTTGTAACCAGCCTTAATATGGAGCCCTCTTGATTTGTACTTCCGGTTACATA
Source organism: Anomaloglossus baeobatrachus (assembly GCF_048569485.1). Taxonomy (NCBI): domain Eukaryota; kingdom Metazoa; phylum Chordata; class Amphibia; order Anura; family Aromobatidae; genus Anomaloglossus; species Anomaloglossus baeobatrachus. The sequence continues at coordinate 64,800,503 of NC_134363.1, forward strand.
TGTTCACAGTTAGTGTTCCCTTGGCTGAGAAATATATGTGCTTACTTTGATACTCTTCTCTAAGGTGCTCCACTGTTTGTTAATTCATTTGATTTGTTTCTGACCCCAGCAGGAGAGCAATCTGCGCAGCGATATTCCTCATATATTTTTCCTTGTTTGACACTTTGCAGGTGTGTTTGCTACGGCTTGCAGCATCCACGTGCTCTATATGTGATGGTTAGTTAGGGCGCAGATATTTTCCTTATACATATCTTGATACACAGCCAAGATAACGCACTCAGCTTGGGGTTGCAGCCTCTAACTGTCCTCTTAATTTGTGCTGGGTATCAAATTATGGGGGACCCTATGCCATTTTTACCAATTATTTATTTATAATTAGTAGTAGCAAAGATGTCTACAGCATTACTGTGATTGGCACGCAATCCCCCATGTTTAGTGGCTGTAAATCAGGCACCAAACCCGCGGGAAGGAAGCTCAAAAATCAGGAGACGAATACCAAAATACTTGGTGAGTAGCGAATATAATATTTGTGTAAGTAATGAATAGTGCTAAATATATTTACTCATCGCTATATTACACATCAAGAAGCTCTCTGTGCCAGAGAAAGCAGCAAAAAAATTGAGGATGTCCTCAAAGATGTCACAAAGATGGTTAATTATTAGGGATGATCAAATACTTCAATTATTTGGCTTCGAGAATATTTTCCGAATACCTTGCCGCTATTTGACTATTCGAGAATATTCGATGCGCAATGTAAGGGGTACTTTGCACAGTGCAACAGCGCTAGCCGATGCTAGCGATGCCGAGCGCGATAGTACCCACCCCCGTCGCACATGCAATATCTTGTGATAGCTGCCGTAGTGACATTATCGCTACGGCAGCTTCACATGCACTTAACTGCCCTGCGACGTCGCTCTGGCCGGCGACCCGCCTCCTCCCTAAGGGGGCGTGTCATGCGGCGTCACAGCGACGTCACACGGCAGCCGTCCATTAGAAGCGGAGGGGCGGAGCTGAGCGGGATGTAAACATCCCGCCCACCTCCTTCCTTCCCCATAGCCGGTGGAGGCAGGTAAGGAGATGTTCCTCGCTCTTGCAGCTTCACACACAGCGATGTGTGCTGCCGCAGGAACGAGAAACAACATCGTATCTCCTATTGGTGCGACATTATGAAAATGTCCGACCCTACACAGATCACCGATTTACAACGCTTTTGCGATCGTTTATTGGCGCATCTAGGCTTTTCACGTTGCGATGTTGTTACCGACGCCGGATGTGCGTCACTTTCGATTTGACCCCGACGATATCACAGTAGTGGTCTCGCAGCATGCAAAATACCCCTTAGTCTATGGGAAACTCGAATAACAACTATTCGGTACTATTCGGGCTTCCCATAGACTTACATTGCGCATCGAATAGTCGAATAGTGGCGAGGTATTCGGAAAATATTCGTGAAGCCGAATATTTGAGGTATTCGATCATCCTTATTAATTATATCATTGCTCATGCTCTGAATTTTCAGCAATTTCAAGCACTTCTTGAGGAGGGTCAGCTAAATCTGAAGAACTTGATCTTTCCTGCTTACAGTGGTTACATTGAGGAAATCTGGAAATCGGGCTATTGGAATTTCAATATATAAATTCTGTGACCTGCATGAAACACTTGAGAAGATAGAAGGGATGACAGAGGACAGCACAGTTAGTTCTGAAAACGGAATTCTCTGTCAAATAATTTTAAATCAATGAAAACACTCGATATTGCTTTATTTAACCTTTGGAAGTTTTGAAGTTTGGGTCATCATATTCTTGTGAGCAGCTGTTCTCAGCATTGAATTACATAAAATATAACATAAGAAACAGACCAAGGCCTCCTTCACATCTGTGTAAAAAAAGCACGCTTTGCGCAGTCCGTTTTGGACATTCGTATAACCATCTGTGTCATCCGTGTGACATCTGTGTGCCGTCCGTATGTCCATGTGACACGTCCATGTGACCGATACCAGAAAAAAACACATCATACTGAAATGAATGGGTTTTCTTTTGTAAAGATGTGCAAAGCCAGAAAATTGATAGATAAATGCTAGATAGATAGATAGATAGATAGATAGATAGAGATATTGCTAAATAATTTATGGGAAAAAAAGTCATGTTCAAACTAATTTTCATAACCAGCACAGGTACAGCAACAGTTGCGGACTGAGACCCTCAGCTGTACTTTGGCTGGTACGGAAAAATAGAGGGGATCCTAAGCTGATTTTTTTAAATTATTTTAAAAAATAATGAAAACAGAGTAGAGTCCCCCCATTTTTTTTCAAAACCAGCCAAGGATCAGCAGACAACTGGGGGCTAATATTTTTAGAGTGGGAAGGGCCATGGTTCTTTGGCCTTTCACAGTCTAAAAGTAGCAGCCCGGAGTCACCTCATAGATGGCGCATCTAATATATGCGAGAAATCTGGCACTGTACTTGGCTCTTCCCGTTGCCCTGGATAGATGATAAAGAGACAGATAGATTAATTGATAGATACATACATAATAGAGAAATAGCTTGTACAGTCCTCGGAAGCCACAGGGAATGTGTGTTTTCGGGGTTACCTAGTATTATACAGGTCATGATTCCATCACCTGTGCAATACTGACGAGACATTGTTGGTGGCTTTTGGCGAATGGAGATAGTGAATATTGCCCTAGAGGACGAGAATAAAAGGAGAACAACAAAAGTCCAAAGTTTTAGCAAGTGAAGAAAAGCATTGTGCTGCAATTCTGGGCAAATAATGGAAAAAACTGCTCTGCTTTGGCGGGGAAATGATCCCTGGCATCCTGCATGACAGATGCAACCACTTAAACACCAAAAGGTTGCATGAAACTGTTAAATATCTGATGCCCGCTGCTTCCGGGGCCTGATTGGCACCTTACCCCCTCCAACCTGGCCAATGCATTGCAGCAGAAATGGAGTGGGTATAAAGCTCAGATAACTCAGTCGGAAAAGCATGAGTCTCTTAAACTCAAGGTCATGGGTTTGATCCCCGAGTTGGCCAGCTGATTATTGCCTGCTTTTTCACTGTATGCCAACACCCATGAACCAAGCAAACCCTGTGCAAAATGCCCCCTTCTGTTACAAAGCGCAAAAAGCTGCACAACCCTGGAGCCATTTTCCCCAGCTCCAGTCCTCGGGTGCCACTAGGGTTGCATGTTTTTGAGGTTATCTAGTATTGCACAGGTGATGATTTTATGATTCCATCACCTGTGCAATACTGAGGAGACATTGTCAGCCTGCACCGTTGGCGGTTCTTCGTGACTGGAGATAGTGAACATTGCTCTACAGGATGGAGAGTGAAAGAAAAACAACAAAAGTCAAAAGTTTAGGAAGTGAGGAAAGGAATAGTGCTGCAATTCTGGGCAAATGATGGAAAGAGCTGCTCTGCTTTGGTGAGGAAACGATCCCCGGTGTCCTGCATGGCAGGTGGGAATTCAACCACTTAAACATTAAAAGATTGCTGAATCTGTTAAACATCTGGTGCCCACCTCACCCAGGTCCTGATTTTGCACCCCCCCCCATAACCTGGCCACATGCATTGCAGCAGAAATGGAGTGGGTATGAAGCTCGGATAACTCAGTTGGAAAAGCATGACTCTCTTAAACTCAAGGTTGTAGTATTGACCCCAAGTTGGGCAGCTGATTATTGCTTTCTTTTTCACCATAAGCCAACCCTCATGAACCAAGTCAACCCTGTGCAAAATGCCCCCTTCTGTTACAAAACACAAGAAACTGCATAACCCTGGAGCCATGTTCCCCAGCTCCAGTTTCTACGAGAAGCAATTGACCAACCAAGATTACTCCTGAAGCCCCCTTCCAGTCCTCAGATAGATAATAAAACAAGCGCACTATGAGAAGCACCCGTGGAATCCTTTTAACGTTTAAAAAATTAGAATTGCTCACCTTTGTTGGTTGTGCGCCCCCGCACAACTTCAGTGAAGGCTAATCAGTCTGGAGTTCCTCCGAACAGATCCTATGTCCAGGCTTCCAACATCCAGATTGTGGGTATTGTTGTCGGCTACTGATTTCCACCGGCACCATGGAAATCAGGTTCTTGTTCCTCTCTCCTCCAGCTAACCAGCTGGATTTTTTGATATGTCAGCAGGTCCTTTGCTGCTAATACCGATTCCCAACAGGGAGGGGGTAAATGGATAATTATTTCGGTCTAATATAGCGCAAAAAGGATATTTGCTGATATTAATTATTTGAACTTTATTGAATAGGCACTCCTATTATTACAACGCGTTTCAGCAGAGTTGCTTTCATCAGGTAAAATAGGAGTAGACAACTCCTATTTTACCTGATGAAAGCAACTCTGCTGAAACGCGTTGTAATAATAGGAGTGCCTATTCAATAAAGTTCAAATAATTAATATCAGCAAATATCCTTTTTGCGCTATATTAGACCGAAATAATTATCCATTTACCCCCTTCCAGTCCTCAGGGCAGTGCTTGGACATTGATTGACAGTCTACTATGCACTCACTCGCTGCGCACACACTGCAGAGCAGGCTGTCAATCAGCGTTCAGGGGAGTGATTAAAAAACACTCACTGTGTAGTGAGCAGTAACTGTAACTAACTACTCCATGTACTGCCACAATGAAAGGAAGCAAGCTGTTACAGTAAAAAAATAAGTTCATTTTCTTTTTGTAGATGTTGTTCCAGTAAAGTAGCCAGACATGAATTGTGATGAACTACCACTAGGTGTCACCAGAAACAACTAGTGAAATGGAAGTCAAACAAAACGGAGGTCAAGAGCCAGGAGATCACATATGGAACACAGGGATAAAGCAAAGCCAAGGTCAGAGCACAAGGCGGAGGTCAGAAGCCAGGAAGTCACGTAAGGTACACTGGGGAAAAGCAGAGCTGAGGTCAGGGTACAAGCCGGAGGTCAGGAACCAGGGAACAACATCAGAGTCACTTGAAGAGAGGGGTAACAACAGGTCCGGGGTAGGAGGACAAGATCAAAATACAAATGGGAGCCAGACCACTTACTGCAGGCAGGAACTATGACTGGCAGCATTCTGGGTGAGGTTGCTTCATAATGAAGAAGAGCAATCACCCGGAACTAGGTGCCTGTAGAGATGCTGCTCCCAAAATTAGCGCGGGAACCGAGGACGGGAAGCCACCTGTCCACCGGCACAAAATACAAAACAGAACTCTGACTCTGCTGGAGAGCACCATGGATCAGAACCATGACATGAATTATATGCTATGTACTAGAAGCTTACCATTATATCTGCAATAACAGCCATTTTTACAGATGATATGTTCTGTTTCATTTTATTCCCTCCAGAGAGGGAGATATTTGACTTTTAAAGGTGGGAATAAAATGAACAGCTGTTTCTAAAGATTGATCTTTATATGAACTATTGTAGAATGATTGGTGGCTTTATACTAGAGATGAGCAAATACATTAGTGTGCAATTGAGTTCTACTCAATTTTACAAAAATTTATTGAAATACAGATTTATTTTTATGATTCTCTTTTGCAGATTTTTTGTGATGAAGCCTAAAATTGTCCACCTCCCCCTTATCGTCACGCTCATCTATGATCGTATAATAACTGGTTGATGTCTTCATCACCATCATCATTATTATTAGGGATGATCGAATACCTCAAATATTCGGCTTCGCAAATATTTTCCGAATATGTCGCCACTATGCGAATATTCGATGCGCAATGTAAGTCTATGGGAAGACCGAATAGTTCCGAATAGTTGTTATACGTGTTTCTCATAGACTTATGACTCGCCCGCCCCAGGGCCTTAGGTGACTTGGTGTCGGGCCGGACTAGTCCAGGGTAGTCAGTGGTGGCGGGCCCGACTCCGTGACCCTGGTGGAGTCAATTAAAATGGCGGCGGTATTGGGGGTAGATGATAATAAAGTTTATATAACATTCGTGACGCCACCTGTGGTAGTTTGCAGCTATGAAGCCGCAGCTGCTGGAAGGGACCTCCGGGGCTGATGTTATGGCAGCTGAGGTGTTTCTTGCTCTCCACAGGTAGAGCGGGTACCCCGGGGCAACCTTTGGTGCTTGGTAAAGTTTATGGTGTTTCATGATGTGATGCAGGATAAAGCAGACGACACGGGGCTTGCAGTCAAGATGTTTACCCACTGTTCAGTTTCAATGCTGCAGCTGACCGGTTACCCACGGATTGCCAGGATCCACTGTCAGGGACCTCCGCTGATCCTGGATAGTTCAAGGGTCAGTACCGGTGCACCCCTCTATGTGTCCTTTCTGGCTGTTTCTTTAGCGCCAAACTGTGCTAAGCTGTCTTGCGCCTCCACCACAGGGCCTGTACAAAGGTGGCTGACCTCAGTCGTATCTTGCTCCCCTTCACCAGTGATCTGTGGCGGGTTGTGGCCTTGGGTGCCTGCAACGATCTCCCAGGCCTTCGGTTTCACTAAAAGTATCGTCTTTCAGCCAGATCGCTCCACCCGATCTTCTAGTGGAACAGGTCACGGGACAATTGCCCTTCCGTGTACCCTGGAATCCCTTCTATCGGTGTCACCTGGGCCTAGCAAGACCCCAGGATCTCCACCGGGAACCTCTTTCTGTCTCCTTCGTTCTGTCTGCTGTCCTCTCTTGACAGCCCACCTCCTCACTCCTCTACTTTTTCTCACTGACTGACCAAACTTGAACTTACTGGTTCCCCTTTCTACTCCCTGACTCCTCCCACACTCCCTCTGGCTAGACCCCACCCCTCACCATTGGGACAGATGGATGGGACTTAAGGCCCCATGACTGGACCATCAATGGGGGTTACTGCCTCTATCCCTAACCCGGTGTATGCCTACCAATTGGTGTGTGTGGGTTTTGTCTGTGAACCGGTAGATGACCCCATTCTTACCCGGGATGGGATACCACACCTCTGGCTGAGGTGCAGTACTTCTGTGGCTACGGAAGCCTCAGGGGTGCCACACTTACATTGCGCATCGAATATTCGCGAATAGTCGAATAGCGGCTACCTATTCGGAAAATATTCGCGAAGCCGAATATTTAAGGTACTCAATTGTGACGCCCTGGGCAAGCCAGGGGTCACAGGTCATGACACCACCACACCCTACACCCCGGATAGGTACACCGAAGCTACACCAGAAATCCTTGTTGCCTTCCTCCAGGGGCTGATGTCCACACCAGGGGGTGGGCCAGGCGGTTGGCTCCGCCCACCGAGGAGTTCACAGTCCTGGAGGCGGGAAAACCAGGCAGAACAGTTAGAGAAGTGAACAGTGAGTGAAGTTGAAGGAAGTGGTAGAGGAGCAAGAGAGAGGAGTAAAAGTGGAAGAGAAAGTGACAGTTGAGGAAGCCTGAAGTTGGTCCGGGTGTGTGCCCCGGACTGAGACAGCAAGGTCAGCAGACGGCGGTGACCGTCTGCAGGAGAGGCTGATTGGAGGTTGCCGAAAGGACCGTGGACGGGTGGTGGCCCGGCGGTACCGGAACGGTATACGAAGAGAAGCCAGCACCATTGGCAGGGGTCTTTGGGATCCCGGCAAGGCTAGGAGTCACCGTGAATTTGCCAAATCTGTCAGTGAAGGGGACCTCCAGGTCTCCCAACAACTAAGTCCCGATTGAAGGCAACAGTCCAACCGTAGGAGAGAGACATCGCCACCGCCAAGGCACCAGTTTCTCAGGGCCAGCGCCTGCGGGCAAAGAAGGGCTCCTCCGGCCCATATCCAAGCCGGGGAGCGGGTTACCGGTGGGAACCCATCGCTACCAACATAGACTTAGGTGCAGGAAAAGGGACCGTCACCGTCAACTACTGGGGAAAAGCAACAGCAGCCGTCCGTGGGAATCGTCTTTCCAGCCGTGTGTTTTACCGAGAACTGTGTCCCCGTCTCAGGCTGAGTGAGTACCACAGTGCCGTGAGGCACAGCGCTGCCCCCGCGTCCCTGCACCCCCACCAAGCCCTGCACCGGCCCCGCCATCCCTCATCCCCCACCTCATCACTGGGCCCCGGGACAACCACCCCCTACCCACGGAGGGGAGAACCAACAACTTTGCTGCTCCCTGTCACCGCTCCCGGGATCCCCATACAGAGCAGCGGTGGTGTCCACACAATCACCACAACCGTGGGTGGCGTCACGGACAATAAACTATCCCAAAAACCAATCCCCTTTCACTCACGGGCGAGGAGCGCCGCTCAAGTCCCCGGGATCCGGCCCATCGCTCGAGCCACCGAGCAGCAGCAGGCCGCAGCAGCAGCGGCAGCCGAACCCGAGCAGTGGGAGAGCGCAGCGTCCCCTCCTCTGCCCGCGACACAATCATCCCTAATCGTTATCCATCACTATTCATGTTGTACTGACAGTATGCCTTGTCCTCCTCCATCGCACCTGGAAATATACAACCTTGATTGTATATTGAGGGAATAGGCATACTCTCTCAGTCATCTGCTGGTTTCCCAACTAAACTCACCAAAGAAATGCCATTTCTCTCCTGAAATTGACTGTAGGTCACTCTCTTAAAAGGGTTGGCCACTACTAGGACAACCCCTTCTGATTCCACAGGTTTCCCCCAGGTAAAATAATAAAGACTACACTCACCTCCCGTACTGATGCCCTTCCAGCATTGTCTGGGTGCGTGATGATGGGGTGCATGTAGGGTTGTGACATCACATGAGCGTGCACAGAATCAGCGCCGGCTTCCTTCTTCCCGCCTTTAGACCAAACGAGCAATCAACAGGAAGTGAGCACGGCTAAACGGTACAGAATTGAATCTACACATTAACCTCACTCATTTTACTCATGGCAGCTAATCACAGTCCTCTGGGGTCTGGCAAAAGAAGAATAGGATACCTGTACTCATGGAAAGCTCTGGGGTGACTGTGTTTAGAGGTGGTGAGAATTAGAAATGAGCAAACCCATAGAGGTTCGGTGAGTTCAGCCAGACTTTAGATAATGTTCGGTTTGAAACCTGGACTTCACCTGAACCCCAATGGAAGTCACTAATTGGGTAGCTTGGGTCTCCTACCACATACAGTCAGCCATAAACAGTTCACTTCTGGGGCGGGTGTGCGGGGTTTTGTCATTTTTTGGGGGGGTGCATACTACATACGATGACGCTCTTGTTACCCCAGTGTGAGCCGTTCAAAACACTGCAAGCGTCTCGCACTGGGCTGAGCACTCAGCGTACCCGAGCACAGCGATGCTGTGACAATAACTTAATTTCTTATTTTTATACAATCAACTCTCTTTCAAAGACAAGTTTGGGTGTTGGAGGGGTTTTCCATACAAGTCTACAAGGGTGAGCTGGATTTTTCTGTTTTCTCAATTTTGGGAGTTGGACAACCATTTTAAGATAGATAATCTGTCCTTGTGGTACCAAATATTAGTTGACATAAATATGTGTAAAAGATATCTGGGGATATTATGGTACTGATTATTCTTTCACAAAAACCATGGTCACTGTAAGAAATCTTGAGAATATATAATCAAGTATTTACATGAATTCCCTAGACTAAAGGACCAAAGGAACACTCTGTAAAGTATCAGCTCTTATTTGTCATAATTCCCTTCCACATTAACATTTTCTGTAGCGCTATAGACAAATTGGCTTAGCGGAGTATTGAGTTTTTGCATGCCAAGACGTATTAAAAATGTACATCTACTTGATTAATGACATGACAAACAAGCTCTAACTTTCTCAAAAGACTTATTTATTCATAAATGAGAAATGGAAGTAGCTCTGTTCATGTTCCTTTTTTATCTAGTGCACGCTTCGGCCACAGACAGTTAAGACACCGCAAAATTAAAGAAATGCATGACAAAGCCGGACATGCAGAACACGCTGACCGATACAGAGCATTACACCTGGTGTCATAGTGGGTGAATGAGGCTGTTGACAAGGTTGGCTCATTAGAGGCAAATGATGTGCTAATAAGGGGCACTGACAAGGCCAGAATCCATAGTCATTAAAAATAAACACACTTACAGAATCAAGCAGTGTTTGAATTAACATCAGAAAGAATCCATTGGGTACATGGTTCATTTAATGAGTAGGAGGGAGTAGACAAAGGCATTTTTCTTATAATCGGCATAGCCTGGGTATAGCATACATAATACATGACCTTATCTTATTTGGCTATAGCTCACAATTTATCCACAAGTGGCAAAAAAAAAATATTTATATAATGTATATATATATACATTAATTGTATTCCAGAATATTTTTTTTATATTATATATATATATATATATATAGTGAAATTTTGAGTGACAAGACATGTGGTTGGGGATAGCTTTATTTCCCAAAAATGGATTTCATATTCCTGTTAGGCTCCGGGAAGTATATATCCCATCCAGTAAAACCTAGATGAGACATAAATAAATCAGGAAAGCTGTATATATGTTACCGGCAATGTGTACGAACGCATTCTATAAAATACCTAGGCAATGTATACAATGCTGGAAATGGGTCGTCAAAGTATGAAATACATCAGATGTTCATACATTTCCAAGTCATTCTATAGAATACCAAAAATGACAAACAGGCGGAGTGTAGAATACTACAGAGGTGGTCCGTCCAAAAGTAGGTGGACAGAGCAGGCAGCATTTTGAACCAACTCTATGCAAGAAGACAATTCAGTGTTTGTCAAAAGGGCTTGCGCAAGGTTCAAGATGTTCCTGACCACAAAATACCTCTTCGATCTGCTGCTACTGCTCAGTCCACAGTAAGTGGCCAAGGATTTTTGAGGTGTATGTGCAAGACTACGTGCCAAACTAACAAATGCCTTTGCGTCAAAAAAAAAATGAAGTGCAATTCAAAATGCCATTCTAGCCTCCTGTGCTGCAACAAATAGTCAGGAATGACACTTCTGGTTCCTTTTTTTTTTTCCCCATTCTGTTGTTCATTTAAGATTTCTTCTTTCATTAGTTTTTTGACTGTTTGTTACTAAAGACTTTTCCAATCTGGGCATTATATCAGACTTTGCCTGAGCAGTTCTTATCATTCTTTATAATACCTTGACATTTTATGTAATGCCTAGGAAAAGTATAGAACAACGCAGCTATTTCATACTTTGCCTGAAAACAACAGGGATTGAATACATTGCCTAGGTGATCTGTAGAATGCCGGGTTTTCATACATTGCCTGTAAGATGTATAATCTATAGTTTCCTAGATTGGTAATTTGGGATTTTTATTGAATAATAAGCAAGTTTGGTTTGAAGTCATGTCCTTTCCTTAAGCGTCTGGTTTTCTCGGCTATAAGTCTGCTCACTGACAGCCAGATTGGTTTGTCAGTCTCCGCAAGGAGAAAAGTTTTCCCCTTAGATCCCATTTTAGCTTCTCATACAGTCAGATCAGATCTCATACTTTGCACTGGCGAGGGGCAATTATCCCGAAACACTGTGTCTGCAAACTGAGGTTCTGATCTGGCATAAATCCTAAGGGGCACTTTGCACACTACGATATCGCAGGTGCGATGTCGGAGGAGTCATGTCGAAAGTGACGCACTTCCGGCATCGCACTCGACATCGTAGTGTGTTAATCCTAGATAATACGATTAACGAGTGCAAAATCATCGTAATCGTATCATCGGTGTTGTGTCTGAGAATTCCATAATTACGCGACTGCGACAGGTACGATGTTGTTCCTCGTTCCTGCGGCAGCACACATCGCTGTGTGTGAAGCCGCAGGAGCGAGGAACATCTCCTACCTGTGTCCTGCAGCTCACGCCGACTATGCGGAAGGACAGAGGTGGGCAGGATGTTTACGTCCCGCTCATCTCCGCCCCTCCGCTTCTATTGGCTGCCTGCCGTGTGACGTTGCTATGACGCCGAACGACCCACCCCCTTAATAAGGAGGCGGGTCGCCGGCCAGATCGACGTCGCAAGGCAGGTGAGTCCATGTGAAGCTGCCGTAGCGATAATGTTCGCTACAGCTACTATCACAAGATATCGCTGCTGCGACGGGGCAGGGACTAACGTGCTCGGCATCGCAAGCATCGGCTTGCGATGTTGTTGTGTGCAAAATGCCCCTAAGTCATATAACAAGACTTGTTAAAGAGTCACGTTTGACTTTTAGGATTGCTACATCCAATCGGTGGCACTAGAGTTCATCTCCTTCCTCCCTGAAGTGACAATTTGCACCTTTACCCATAGTCAGCCAAGATGTTAGCCTGATACATTATTGGGTATAGAAAGACCTGCTTTTGTGTACTTCAGTAGGAGGACCAAAAGTGTCTAAAGACAAAGAGATCTAGGAGTTGTCCATGTTTGGGGATATTTTTTTAAATGCATGTATTTCGGTCTAGAAATCATTTTGGCTCTTTACAAGCTTTTAATTACCATGCATACTCAACTTTGAAGTGGGCGGTGGTCATCAAACAGTTGACAGCAGTTAGGAAACAAGAAAGATAAGTTAGAAACTCTCCTACTGGACTGTTGGAAAGAGCTCACCTACTAATTGTCATTTAAATAATTCTGTAGCCACACATCCTCTTTCACCCCTTTATTAACCCCAAAATCACACTTGAAGATCTGACTCAATTAATTTGAAGGCCCAAGACGATGCCGGCACTGGTACATCTGGAGCCTGGAGAGAGGGGAAGCATGTCCACTCTCTGCAGGCTTTGACAATTACTGTCAACAGCGGAGGTGGGGGGGTAGCCTAGCTGTGAGAAGTGACGTCACTCAGTTCACAGGAGGTCACAGCTGGGTTCCCACGGTATGGCCTCCGGTGACCTGACTGTCGGACTGTGAGATATGGCTTTGACTTGCAATCCAACAATGTGGCAGCGGCTTCAAAGTGAAAGTGCTCCGGTCCAAAAATCTGGCAGCACTTTCACTTTCAAGCTGCTGAAGAACTGTCAAATTGCAGGTCATCTCCAGGTAGACAACTACAATTTTTTTGCCAGGAGTTGCAGATTTGATGCTAAAATTTCAACACCACATTCCTGCACCAAATCTTCATTTCCTGACAAAAAAAATCGCATCAAAACTGCACTGCATTTAGATATGTTTTTTTGCCAGAAGATGCAGATTTGGTGCAGGAATTTGGTGTATAAATTTCAGCACCAAATGTACATCTCCTGGCAGAAAGCAGAATACCGCACCGACAGAGTCAAAACTGTTTTTGTGCATTTTGTTTCAAAGAAATGCAGATTTGGTACTGGAATTTATACACCAAATCTGCATCTCCTGGCAAAAAAAATCATATCAATACTGCATCTCGTTTTGATGTTTTTTGTTTTTTTTTACAGAAGAGCAGATTAGGTGCAGGAATTTGGTGTATAAATGTCAGCACCAAATCTGCATCTTTTCGCAAAAAAAACCCACACATTTTTCAGCCAGCATATGCAGGTCTGATTGAACTCAGTTCAACTGAGTTGAGTTTACCTGGGGACACAGGTGAGTTAGCATGGGAACCTTCACCTGTGATTGCAGTTAAACTTAAACTCAGTGACGTCACCACTCACAGCTGCAGCTCAGTCAGTCTCTTCCTGAAGCTGTCATGTTCTGTGTCTGCATGCTGTGACTTCAGTATGTAGCAGAGCCGGAATTGTCGTGGGACCTTTTATGGATTACGTTGGACCTGGGTATTTTGGGGTTAATAAATTGGAAAAGAGGGTATTTTTATTATTTTTTTTATTCTACTTTTCTATTGTGTGACAATTCTGGGAAGTTGTGTCCTGCTATTTTTAGGCTGGGGAGCCCAATATCCATGGGCCTCCGCAGCCTAAGAATACCAGCCCCCAGTTGTCAGCTTTGTCTTGGCTGGGTATGAAAATACACCATTTTGAAATTATTATTTAAATAATTTAAAAAGCCATATAGGGTCATTTGTATTTTCATACACAGCCGAGATATCATGCACAGCGGGAGCTGCAGCCTGTAGCCATGTGCTTTATCTCCGCTGCGTATCTATATATGAGGCACCCGATATAATTTTTTAAATTAATTTATTTATTATCACACTTTACTCGTAAAGACAGACAACCTGTGTGAGGTCAACCAATCAGAGACGCCAGCACACTGGCAGTCTGACTGCAGCCAGTCACAGACATTGTCAAGGAAGGTAGGCAGGGAAGCAGTGAATATGTGTGAGATAAAATGAGTGGGCACAGAAGCAGTGTTACAGCCATGACACGGAGACTGGTAAGTTATACATCGCTGAAATCTATGTATTAGCACCATAATCATCCTGTCCTCAGATTACATAGCAAAAACCTGATGACAGATTCCTTTTCAAGGATTTCTCTTTACTTTCTTAGCAATTCTTTAGATTTCAGACATGGTAGTGAAATTAATCAGAAAAAGATTAAAGTGATTTTCTAGCTACTAAGAAATAAAGAAAAACACCAAGAATATTATAAAATAATATAAGCAATAATTAACTTACTGATCTTCTGCTGTTGTTGTTTATTAATGCATTTATTTTACTCATTTGTATAGAGCCTTTAATTCCACAGCGCTTTACATACATCATCATCATTACTGTCCCCATTGGGGCTCACAATCTAAATTCTGTATGTCTTTGGAGTGCAGTTCCGATACTTTCGACATTTGCACCTGACCTTTATAATTCCTGTTAAGTCGAGATAGGCATATGCATATTGCATTTAATCACCGGCCACACTGATTAGTCAGTGAATAGTGGTCAGTGATTGGTTGCAGTGGTGACATGCAACAGTGATCACATATTTGGAGACCATATCTGTACTCCATAATCAGCACAGATAAACATTTTATTAATGCAACTGATTACTGGTTGCGGCAGTGATATGTTTCACCACCCTGCAGACAGTGATTGGTTAAAGGGAATCTATCAGCAGGATTTTACTGCCTCATCTGAGAGCAGCATGATGTAAGGGCACTTTACACGCAGCAATATCGCTATCGATATCACTAGTGAGCGTACCCGCCCCCGTCGGTTGTGCATCACAGGCAAATCGCTGCCCGTGGCACACAACATCGCTTACACCCGTCACACGGACTTACCTGCCTAGCGATGTTACTGTGGCCGGCGAACCACCTCCTTTCTAAGGGGGCGGTTTGTGCGGCATAACAGCGGCGTCACTAAGCGACCGCCCAATAGAAGCGAAGGGGCGGAGATGAGCGGGACGCACAACCCGCCCACCTACTTCCTTCCTCATTGCGGGCGGCCGCAGGTACGGTGATGTTCCTCGTTCCTGGGGTGTCACACGTAGCGATGTTTGCTGCCGCAGGAACGACGAACAACCTGTGACCTGCAACAGCAACGATAATCGGGAAAGGAACGACGCGTCAATGATTAGGTAAGTAATTTTGATCGTTAAAGGTCGTTAATGCGTTTCACACGCAGCGACGTCGCTAACAAGGCCGGATGTGCGTCACGAATTCCATGACCCCAACGACATCTCATTAGCGATGTCATTGCGTGTAAAGCGGCCTGTAGGCAAAGAGACTCTGAATGCAGCGATGTATCACTTAGAGTACTAGCTTCAGCCATTCTGACACAATCAGAATTTTTAGATTTAGCCATCTAGCAGAGAGGAGACAACTGTCTCCACCCCACCAGGCTCTCTATAGAGATTGTCCATTGACAGTGAGGTGTCAATCAGAGGAGGCAGCGTGTCGGACTGCCGTACATGTGATTTTGTAGTCTGAGCAATGATAAGGGTCCTGCTGATTAAACAAACATTGCAAATAAACAACAGATTGGACATTGACAAGACAGGCATCCCTGAATTAAATGTTTTAACCCATGCTGCATGCTTGTTTCAGCTTACATACCACAAAACCTATGACACTCATGTACCCACCCAGATCAAATAGAAAGCACAGAAACCAGTAAAGGATGGGACGGTTTTGGAACTCAGTTTTGGGACGTGGGTAAGTTGAGTATTACTTACCGTATTTTTCACTTTGTAAGAAACACTTTTTTTCTCGGCGTGCATATTACAAAATGGATATGGCTTAAAAAGGGGCAGCAGTAGTAGAGCATGGTCAAAGAAGACAGGTTCACAAGACGCATTCGGAGGTGTCGCAGTGGGCGGCAGGGCTGCAAGGGTGTCTTGTTGGCCCTTGCTTTGATTGGCAGATGGGCGAGCAGGCGGGCTGCGAGAGTGTCTCAGCGGCGGGTGCGCTGATCTGTGGGTGAGCAGCCTGCGTGGGTGTCTCAGAGGTAGGTGCATTGAGCTGACTGCCGACTCAATTGAATTGCCTGAAGTTGATGCAATGAACTTCAAGAAAATGGCCGCGGTGCGCCTGTGCAGGCTGAGATGATGGACTTGAAGAAAATGGCCGCAGAGTCCTATCTGCGCACATGCCGCCTCCATGGCCAGTTTCTTGAAGTACATCTCATCAACCGCGAGTGATTCAAAGGAGCCAGCCCGGCAGTCAGCTCAATGCACCTGCTGCTGTGACGCCCCATCCTGTGATATCTCTGCATATTGCCTACCTTAAGATCAATGGCGCCTGCCGTGACACCCCCGAACGCGTTGTGTGAGCCTGCCTCCTATGACCCTGCTCCACCACTGTCGCCCTGGTTAACCATACCCAGGGGATTCAATTGTGCCTGCCGCTACAGCCTCGAGCTTGCACCGCTGACCCTCCTGGGCTACAGCATCATCCTCCTCCGAGCCCGCAGCATTGCCTACCTGGCCTCCTGTGACCTTCCTGAGCGGCTCCACCACCACCGCACCCCCTTTTGTGCAATAGGATTAAGATGCACTATTATTATAAGACTGACCTTCATTTTAACATTAAAAAATATTTTTTCTTATTTTCCTCCTCTAAATTTTGGGTGCGCCTTATAATCCGGCGCGTCTTATAAAACAAAAAATACGGTATTTTATTATTTTACAGCCTTCCCAATGTCACACTTGCTAAACAGTGCTCAATACTTTTATTGATAAGTAAAAAAAACCCCACATTTCTACCATTGTCTGGCATTTTTTTACTTTTTTCAGCTTTTCTTGTAATAGATTGTAAAAAACTGTATGGCCTTTGCTCCTTTTTCACCTCCTGTTACAGCTGTCAAATTCTTCCATTCACAGAGTTGTCAGGGTAACTAGTTTCCAAAACACCAGGCTGAAAAGAAAACCCCCGGGATTTACAGGGGATGTTCATCTCTTCTCTCTCCTCAGAGTCAGAAGAGGGCAAGAAAAGCAAAGCGTAGCAAATTAAGCTCGAATATCTCTGTAGGTCATACTGCATAGAAATTGCTTTGACATACACTAGAAAATGTTCCTTTCCTTTAAGTGGACTCAGGTTATCTGTTTTAAGCCATAGCTAGTTCTTC
Source organism: Anomaloglossus baeobatrachus (assembly GCF_048569485.1). NCBI lineage: Eukaryota > Metazoa > Chordata > Amphibia > Anura > Aromobatidae > Anomaloglossus > Anomaloglossus baeobatrachus. The sequence continues at coordinate 64,817,756 of NC_134363.1, forward strand.
TTGTCTGTTTTCATGAACGGACATTTCTTCTGCATTTTAAGAATACCTTATTGAAAAAGCTTCAACCTGAGAGCATGATTTCTCATTTACGCTTCATCCGAAAGCCCTATGAAATATGAATTGCGTATTTCTAAGTACCGTACTGCTGTGACAAGTGAGCTTCCAAGATTTGTAATAAAACTTCTGACTTAAAACAAAAGATCCTAGTTGTATTCTCAGCTAGACTGGTTGGCACCAAAAATTAGACTTAAGGGGGCTTTACACGAAGCGACATCGCTAGCGATGGCACCGACCCCCGTCGTTTGTGCGTCACGGGCAAATCGCTGCCTGTGGCGCACAATCTCGCTTGTCCGTGTCACATGTACAGCCCTCCCTAACGACGGCACTGTGGGCGGTGAACAACTTCCCTGAAAGGGGGAGGTTAGTTCGGCGTCACAGCGACGTCACAGAGCGGGCCGCCAATAGAAGTGGAGGGGCAGAGAGCAGCCGCATCTCCATCACTCCCACCTCGGTGCACGTTGAGGACACAGGTACGCTGTAGTTCGTCGTTCCCGAGGTGTCACACATAGCGATGTGTGCTGCCACGGGAACGACAAACAACCTGCGTCCTCAACAACCAATGATTTTTTTTAAAATGAACGACGTGTCAACGATGGACGATTTGGTGAGTATTTTCGATCGTTAACGGATGCTCGTTGGTGTCACACGCAACGACGTCGCTAACGATGCCGGATGTGCGTCACGTAATCCGTGACCCCAGCGATATATCATTAGATACGTGGTGATACCCACTGCCCCTGATGAAGCTAACATAGCGACACACGTTGGGCCAGGTTCTCCACTTCCATTTTTAGATAGGGAATCACCATGATAGGAACTCTTTGCCTATGAGGCATTGCAGCTGCTGTTTTGACCATTTGGTCATAATGCTGCTTGAAAGATAGAATGTCTGTCTCAGTATATACCTATTTATAAGATGGTTAGTTTTCTGACTCTTTATCTGTATTGTCTTTCATTTTGAACTATCAATGGTGATTCTGGTACAATATATATTTCTTGGAGAAGATTTTTTGGATTGGGTTTCATTACCATTGTCCTTGGTGTTTTTTAATATGTCTGCACTGTGTTGTATTTTGTATGTGTGGTTTTAAACTTTTTGATACATAAATAAAGAATCGTATTATATTACTTTAAATTTGGAGTGAGTGCCTTTGGTCAAGCGCTTTTCTTGTGATTACTATGCTGCCACGGGAACGACAAACAACCTGCGTCCTCAACAACCAACGATTTTTTTAAAATGAACGACGTGTTAACGATGGACGATTTGGTGAGTATTTTCGATCGTTAACGGCCGCTCGTTGGTGTCACACGCAACGACGTCGGTAACGATGCCGGATGTGCGTCACGTAATCCGTGACCTCGGCGATATATCATTAGATACGACATTGCGTGTAACGAGGCCTTTATACTCCATGGGCATCAGATTGCAAAAAACATTTGACTTGGGTGGTCATTTTTGTAATTGACTTCATGGCATGCCAATTTGTATACAATTTACACTAGAAGTTGTAAGTTTGAAATTCTGGACTATTTTAATTTTTTGGCTTTTTTTGGAGTAAGACTTAAGAAAATTTAAACTGCATGACTGTGTTAGGGGTATTAAGGCTCCTGGGAGGTGGACTCAGGTTATTGTGACAACTCAGTGAGTTGATACACACGGCACTTCTGGATGGTGCACAAGTAGGTCCAAAACTGTCTCAAGTAGATGTAGAAACTTGGCACTCAAGAGCTATATGAATAGTAGATTTTATTGTGAAGAACATGTAGAACCAGCACAAGGACAGATGTTTCGGTCAAAAGACCTTCACCATTGTGCATGCAGTCAGTGCCACATAGACAGTGATGGACACCACTTCATACCCAGCTACGCTGCTTGCCATGCTACTATATTGCCTCTGCACGCACACTGATGAAGGTCTTTTGATCGAAACATCTGTACTTGTGCTGGTCCTACAAGTTCTTCACACTAAAAACCGCTATTCACATTGATCTTGAGTGCCAAGTTTCTACATCTAATTGTGATAACTCAGAACAAATGCGACATTACAGCAAACAGGTCTTGCCGGATGGGTAGTGGAATAGTAAAAACCATGACCATGGGGTGTGCTGGACAGCAGTCAGACAGAAATAGCAAAGCACACCAGAAGAAACTGTTAACTTGGACCAAGGTTTCAGACATTAATTAGCCTGCTAGGGTTATGGCTTGTTAACTATCATCATTGGGAAAGGCCAGGTGATGCAAATTTTACAGCTTTATAATTACTCATCTTCCTCTAACCTTGTGCCAAAATGCAGCAGCTATGGATTCTAAGCGGCTGCCTAGCACTCTGAAAATATTATAAATTAATATGGTGGAGGCTACAAAGCAGTAGAAGGCTATAAGAAGATAGCAAAGCATTCTGAATTGCCCTTTCCGCAGTTCAAAATATAATTAGTAAATGGCAGTTAAAACGAACAGGGAAGGTCAAGATAAGTTACATTTCTGTGAGAGCTGCTTATAGGATTGCAAGAGAGACAAATCAGAACCCCTGATTGACTGCCAAAGACCTTCAGGAAGATTTAGCAGACTCTGAAGTTGTAGTACATTGTTCTACTATTCAGAGACACCTGCATAAATATAGCCTTCATGGAAGAGTCATCAGAAAAAAACCTCTTCTGCATCCTAACTATAAAATTCAGCATCGAAAGTATGCAAAAGATCATCTCAAGAAGACTGATGCATTTTGGAAACAAGTCCTGTGGACTGATGAAATTAAAATAGAACTCTTTGAACACAATGATCAAAGTTATGTGTAGAGAAAAAAGAACACAGAGCTTCAGGAAAAGAATATATCGCCAACCATTAAGCATGGCTGTGAATTAATCATACTTTGGGGTTGTGTTGTAGCCAGTGCTGCGGGGAAGAATGAATTCAATGAAATTTCTACAAATACTTGAGGCAAAGATCACATCATTTATAAAAAAAGCTGAAGTTTAAAAGGGTAGAAAAGAGGCTGGCTTCTACAAGTGTCAAATGATCATAAACACACTTTAAAATGCACAATATATTACTTCAAAAGGTGCAATCTGAAGGTTTTACAAAGGCCCTCACAGTCCCCTGATCTGAAGATCATTGAAAATCTGTCGCTAGACCTCAAAAGAGCAGTGTATGCAAGACGAGCCAGGAATCTGATAGAACTGGAAGACATCTCCAAAGAAGAGCAGTGCATGCAAGATGGTCCAGGAATCTCACAGAACTGGAAGACATCTCCAACGAAGAACAGTGCATGAAAGACAAGGCAGGAATCTCACAGAACTGGAAGACATCTGCAAGGAAGAGCAGTGCATGCAAGACAAGCCAGGAATCTCACAGAACTGGAAGACATCTCCAAAGAAGAGCAGTGCATGTGTGGCGCCCCTGACCTGTTCAGGCACCACTGAGTACTGCACTCATGCTGGGACAGTGCTTTCAGGTAATTCCAAAGGCTGGAATAGAGTGTGTACGCACAGACACATAGCAACCAGGTCTCCCACACCTTGAGATGGGACCCTTGGGCAGACCCAAGAGGGGGCTTTCCTCCACATCTCAGCAAGGGGTGTAGGGGGAGGAGCTGGAAGATAAGATGGCAGCGGCTGTAAGGAAAGTAGGAGGAGTTAGCCAGTCTGGGAGCAGTAGGCGCAGAAAGAGGGTTGCTGAAGGAGAGACGTGCTCTGACACGCTAGTCAGACCCTGCACGTGTAGTAGCCATTAGCGGGGGAGAATGGTTACCAGCAAGTCCGTCAGAAAGACGCTGAAGAAGTCAGCTGGTCGAGTACGGAGACTCCTGGTGACTAGGCACGCACGGGGAACAGGTCTCTAGAGTAGACGTCCATTTATTGATCTGCTAAACCTGCCGGTGAGGGAAACCACAAGTCCCACATCAACCAACTAGAGTCCGAGCCTCAGCAGCAACGAAGGGGCCCATAAGGAGGATCGAGCAAGGAGCCATCTTCCTTGGTCCACGCTGCCGGCAAACGGTCCAAAAAGGGGAGAAAAGGCAGTAGCAACTTCCCTGAATGAATCCCACGGTACTTCAAGTCAGGGGTTATCCGAAACAAGAAGTGCTAGGAAGGCGAGTTAATGGTTACCCTTAAACCGGTCTAAAGAATACCTTGTTCCTCCTGTTTTATCTCAGCATCACCTGGGTTCCTCACAGAACAACTGTCAGTGAGTAAACAAGTTAAAAGACTATACGGACTGAGCCTTAGCTATTCTGGGACCTGTTGTTCCACGCACCCGAGCCCCTGGGGCCAGCCTTACTCACGGGAGGCCATACCATCCGACTGCACACCCCATCAGCCCTAGACGCTCGTTAAACCTGCAGTGGCAGTCACCCATAACCCTGACCGCAAACTTTGAGTGGCGTCACGACTCCCATGTAAATAAACCTGACATACCTGTGGCCAGAGATACCAACGAGTGGAGACCCTGTGGCTTCCTTGAGTGTGGAGTGGAGTCCCTGGGGCTATCACTGTAGGTGGGCGACACACATGCAAGATGGGCCAGGAATCTCACAGAACTGGAAGACATCTGCAAGGAAGAGCAGTGCATGCAAGACGAGATAGGAATCTTACAGAACTGGAAGACATCTGCAAGGAAGAGCAGTGCATGCAAGACAAGCCAGGAATCTCACAGAGCTGGAAGATGTCTCCAAAGAAGAGCAGTGGATGCAAGACGAGATAGGAATCTCTCAGAACTGGAAGATGTCTCCAAAGAAGAGCAGTGCATGCAAGATGAGTCAGGAATCTCACAGAAATGAAAGACGTCTCCAAGGAAGAGCAGTGCATGCAAGACAAGCCAGGAATCTCACAGAACTTGAAGACAAGCCAGGAATCTCACAGAACTGAAAGACTTTTCCAAGGATGAATGGATGAAAATCCCTGAAACAAGTATTGAAAGACTCTTGGCTGCTACAAAAAATATTTGCAAGGTGTGATACTTGCCAAAGGGGGTACTACTAGGCACTAACCATGCAGGGTGCCCGAACTTTTGCAAAGACCCATTTTCCCTTTTTGTTAATTTAAAAATGTAAACGTTGAAAAAAATAATATATATATATATATATATTTTTTTTTTGCTTAATATGAAAAGTAAATGTGTCATTTTTAATTTTATGCCTTTCAGAGGTCAGCTCATCTGCAACTTGCTTATCTGTTCACAATAGCAGTAATTTTTCACCATGGGTGCCCAAACTTTTGCATGCCACTGTAGAAGTATGCTAGGAAAATGATTATTAGGAGAGTTAGCTCATATGAGAAGGGATCAAATTAATAGTTGAAAACCTCTTTATGTGAAAACAATAAAAAAAACAAACAAAAAGAAAATGAAGCGAGTGAGAATAATCTTGGAGGATATCTCACGGAGCTCAGTACTATGGAATGCACATATGATGAATTTGTTAGATTGGAAGATTTTGCATTTCTGCCAGTTGTAGATGTTACTGTTTGGCTGAGCAGTGATATTAAGTGTTAATGTATATTTATTTTGACGTTAGCATTCACTTGGATGCTCTTCAAGTATCAGCAATACATCACTGTCATTTTCTTTTCTCCAATGACACACTGAGCTGATTTACTGTAAAAACTGAAACTGTTTTATATTGATATATCTGCTTCATCTTATGTGTGAACATATTGCACTGGATATTTAGTTACATTTAGATTATGTCATAGGCGAGTTTACAACTTTTTTTTTTTTTTTTTAAAGCTATACTTCCATCTAGCAAATATAATGAAAATGCACTGATAAAGAAGGAACCATCAATCAAAGATATCACTGAAAACCTATTAACCCCTTCACCAACGGGCGATTTTCCATTTTTCCTCCCTTTCTTCCAAGACCTATAACGTTTTTATTTTTCCATCAATATTGCCGTATGAGAGCTTGTTTTTTTTACGAGTTGTACTTTTGAATGACACCATTCATTCTGTGCTGGAAAATGAAAAAAAAAAATCCAAGTGCGGTGAAATTGCAAAAAAGTGCTATACCAGAATTATTTTTATTTACCATGTTCACTAAAGGGTAAAACTGACCTGGTAGTATGATTCCCCAAGTCAGTATGAGTTTGTAGATACCAAACATGTATAGTTTTACTTTTATTTTTAAGTAATGAAAAAAAAATTGCGCTTTTGTCGCCTGTTTCCAAGACCAGTAGTGTTCTCAATTATTGGGATTTGAAACTCAATGATGGCTTAAACTGATGTTTTTACTGATACCATTTTTGGGTAGATACAATGTTTTCATTGTCTCTTATTATATGTTATTGCTATGTTGTGGCAACCAAAAAAAGTTAATCTGGTGTTTTGATTTCTTTTTTTTTTCATTACGCCATTTACTGATCATATTAATTTAAAGGAAAACTGTTTTAGCTACCCATGTGAATCATCACAGCACAGCTTTATATTTTGTATTCTGCAGTTCTAAAATGAAAGTGGTATTATGATTATGTATTGTGGGAAACTAAGTTTTCCCTTTAGCTGGTTTCAGAAAATAGTCCTACTATTTCTGCCTCTGTGATTCCAGCTCTATTCCCCCGCCCCCAGTGTCACCTTCTGCAGCTGGACTGATAGCGTCTATACTGTTTGACTTAATGCAAAGTAGCAGTCTGTCCAGCGGGGAATAGAGCTGGAGTGACAGAGGCTTTAGATCTACAAACAGTTTTCAGCCCCATATGCATGTCAGTTCAAACTCTGATTTCTCAATGACAGGGGAAGGAACTGGTCATTTAAAGATATTGCAAGACTTGTCTTTGTAATAACTACATGTGCATATAAATAAATTAGGGTATGAAATTTTGTTGGCAAATTCCCTTTAAGCAATTCAAGTAACAAGAGTGTGCAAAGCTGTCATCAGAGTTAAAGGGTTTTTTTTAGGAAATCTAAGGTTTATCACTTATTCTGGTTTGTTTTTCTTTTTTTTCCTTTGAAGTTTTGTTTACTTTCGTCTGAATCTACAATATTCACGTTCCAATGTGAACAAAAAAAACATTCCTTGAACAGGTCAAGAAACAAGTATAAAAGAAGTGAAGGCACTCACCAATCTTTGCTGTGCAGTGAAAACTTTTAATCACGGGTGGAAGTTACATGCTGTGGCAGCAGGGAGGGGGTGAGACGGGACAACGCGTCAGACGACGGCCGTTTCGCACTCTTTCACAGTGCTTCGACGGGTTTTACTGTTAGACCCGTCGAAGCACTGTGAAAGAGTGCGAAACGGCCGTCGTCTGACGCTTATTTCTTGCAAAGTCTCCTTAAGGAGAATAGTGTTCCCCCGTGGTCCCCACATAGCTTTCTCATGAGCCAGATCAGACACCCCCATACTTTGCACTGACGAGGGGCAAGCACCCCGAAACACCGTGTCTGCAAATTGGGATTCTGATCTGGCTTATATATCCTGAGTCATATTGCAAAGGATTGTTAAAAATCCACTTGTGACTTTTAGGATCGCTACTTCCAATAGGTGGCGCTGTGCTAGAGTTTGTCTCCTTTACTGGAGAGACAATTTGAATATTTCTTAGAGGGGCGTGGCAGCTATAAGTCCCCTTACTTGGCAGCCAGACTGTCTTGCAAAGTCTCCTTAAGGAGAATAGTGTTCCCCCGTGGTTCCCACATAGCTTTCTCATGAGCCAGATCAGACACCCCCATACTTTGCACTGACGAGGGGCAAGCACCCCGAAACACTGTGTCTGCAAATTGGGATTCTGATCTGGCTTATATATCCTGAGTCATATTGCAAAGGATTGTTAAAAATCCACTTGTGACTTTTAGGATCGCTACTTCCAATAGGTGGCGCTGTGCTAGAGTTTGTCTCCTTTAATGGAGAGACAATTTGAATATTTCTTAGAGGGGCGTGGCAGCTATAAGTCCCCTTACTTGGCAGCCAGACTGGCTTGCAAAGTCTCCTTAAGGAGAATAGTGTTCCCCCGTGGTCCCCACATAGCTTTCTCATGAGCCAGATCAGACACCCCCTTACTTTGCACTGACGAGGGGCAAGCACCCCGAAACACCGTGTCTGCAAATTGGGATTCTGATCTGGCTTATATATCCTGAGTCATATTGCAAAGGATTGTTAAAAATCCACTTGTGACTTTTAGGATCGCTACTTCCAATAGGTGGCGCTGTGCTAGAGTTTGTCTCCTTTACTGGAGAGACAATTTGAATATTTCTTAGAGGGGCATGGCAGCTATAAGTCCCCTTACTTGGCAGCCAGACTGGCTTGCAAAGTCTCCTTAAGGAGAATAGTGTTCCCCCGTGGTCCCCACATAGCTTTCTCATGAGCCAGATCAGACACCCCCATACTTTGCACTGACGAGGGGCAAGCACCCCGAAACACTGTGTCTGCAAATTGGGATTCTGATCTGGCTTATATATCCTGAGTCATATTGCAAAGGATTGTTAAAAATCTACTTGTGACTTTTAGGATCGCTACTTCCAATAGGTGGCGCTGCGCTAGAGTTTGTCTCCTTTACTGGAGAGACAATTTGCTTATTTTTTGGACTGTTCTGGATCTTTGAATGAGCACCACAAAGCTGTTGCAGGAACGTTTCTGCCATATCACCCTGCTTATTGCAGAAAAAAGCACAATCATAACGCAGAGTGTGAATATTTGCCCCTGCAAAAAATATTTTTTATGTTGCGCAGTGCCCTGATTTTCATATTAATTCCTTGAACAGGTGTGTCTAAACATTTATCCAGTACTGTATATCACGATGATCGCTGTTAGTATTCAGCTTAAAATATTGCATTTTCTTGCATATAACACTAAAGTGACTTTCTATGCAACATGGAACAACTGAGAGTGATCTCCCATTATGGAGCCTCTAACGCTCACCTGAGAAATGATATACAATTATTACCTGTCCATTCTTTAGGGATATGTCCTATGTGTACAACACAGTTTGAAACACATACCTGGAAAAATGCTTGAAATTATTCTCCAAAATGTCAGATGGAGTAGAGATGAGTGAACCTGAAAAGTAAAGTTTGGTGTTTGGACCGAACACGGACTTTAGTAAAAAAAAGAATGTCCGAGTTTGGAGTTCGGGTGCTTTACACATGCAAACCACTCGAGGGAACATTGCTTATCTCGGGTACCTTGGTACTCAGCCCAGTGCAAACCCCTTGGGGTAAAATCAGCATCATCCGATCAAGTGTGCAGAGAAAAAAAAACACGTCTTTCCTTCACCGCCTGTGTGTTGGCGGAGATCCGAACTGCCCAATCAGTGACTTTCATTGAAGTTCAGGTCAACTCCTTGTCCCGACCAAAGTTTATCTTGCCGAATCGAATTTCAACAGGTCCACTCATCTCTATTTAGGAGATATTAAAGTAACGTGTGGTCTGTAAATTTATCACAGTGAGCAGATTTCTTCACGCTAACTCCCTACACAGGGGTATGCAGGAAAATACCATGACTAGTAGAGATGAGCGAACCTGAGGTTCGAGGTACGGGTTCAGAAACCGACTAAAAATAAAGTTCGGGTTCGAAGTTCAAGTGAGCTATGAGTGCAAACCACTCAAGCGAGCAACACTGTGCTTGTATTGATTCTCAGCCATGTGCAAGCTGTATGCAGTGTTTGAGTGGTGCACACTGGAGGTAAAATCAGTGTGATCTGATGTAGTGTGTGCACACACACAAAAAAATAAATTTGAAAAAAACCTACCCACTCGCCAATGGAAGTCTTCTGCTTATGGTTAGCTGCCTGTGGGTGGAGACACAAACTGCCCAATGACTGACTTCCATTGAGGTTCAGTTTAAGTCAGGGTTACAAACCAAACCTTGTTTAAGGTTCGAAAGTGTTCTCGAACTGAACCTCTAAAGGTTCGCTCATCTCTAATGACTACTAGAATGACTAGTTGCAGAAAGTCTGAAGTCCTGCAGTGCCCAGGAATAATGGGGAGTTGGGGCAAGGGTTCAGACAGAAGTTTGATCATAGCAGGGGTGGACATATCATTGGTGCAGCCGCACAGGGGCCCAAGAGGTAAAGGCGCCATTCTACCTACTAAGTAGGTGGAATTGTGCATTTTGCTGAGTTATTGTACTGCAAAAGGCCTTTTACTGTTTTTCCACAGGGGCCCTTTTCTGTATGCATCCGCCAGTGGGTCATAGGCTGTTGTCCGGAAGAGATCAGGATGGGCAACAGACAAAAAAAGATGGACAAGAACATGAGACAGCTTGATACCAAATGGAATACCTTTGCAGGATCAGAAAGCAAAAGTGTCATGACCCCAGCTGTCAGTGTTTCCTGAAGCATGGCCGGGGGAGGTCCCCCCATCCGTGCCATGTTCCCGGGATCACGGTGCCTTTATCTTCTGGGCACTTCCGTTCATTCGGTGCCAGTTATAAATCTGCTCTGCAGTGTGCTGCTGGTCCCTTGTGAGTTCTGATCCTGCCTGCCATCCTGTTTACATTCGTCCTCCCTACCTCCCATCCTGACCGTGTCAGCTCACCCATCTCCTGCCCTTCCTGTGTACATTCACCCTGCCATCCGTCCTGACCACCTCTGTACTTCTCTGACTCCCATCCTCCCTCCTCTGTTTTTCTGTCCTCCTGTACTCCCTGCTATTACCGGGCTCTCAACTTTGGCTTGTCTATTTACTTTGGTTTCCGCGATCCCCAGGTCTTTGACGTTCCCTCTCAGTTCCTGACTCGGCTTTTCCTGGACTTTGTCCCCGTTTTACCCTTTGTACCTCATAGACATCCTGGTTCTGACCCCGGCCCGTATGAACATGGACTTCTTCCACTGGAGTGACTTGTGCCCTATAGTGGAGGATTGCTGTCAGTACTCTCCTGGTGCTCCAGCTTCCCCTGCTGGTTTGTTAAGTCTAGTGCCATCTAGTGGGGAATCCCTACCTAGGACTCTCCTGGTGCTCCAGCTCCCCCTGCTGGTTTGTTAAGTCTAGTGCCATCTAGTGGGGAATTCCTACATAGCACTCTCCTGGTGTTCCAGCTCCTCCTGCTGGTTCATTACAAAAAGGACCTAACTTCACAGGCAAAGTGAGGGGGAAAGGGTCCATTAGAAGTTTACGGGACTCTGGTATTGGCTGTGGTCAGGGATGATTAGTACATAATAATTCTTTAAGGGATTGGAGCTTGACGAAGGACAACAGCCAGTAAGAAAATGTTGTGTTCACTGTTCATTATGATTGGACGCTTATTTCCTTTTTTATGGAACTCATAAAAGTGACAAGTGATTTCTACAGCAAATGCATTAAGTGAGCTGAAAATTAAATGCTAAATTATTTTTACGACTAAATGCTTTGTTTTGACTTTTGTGGAGGTGTATAATGTGATATACAGTGTAGGTATTACATATGCTTCAGCATTATTCTGCATTTCTCTGCTGCAGACACGACATTTGTCAATTGAAATGCACAACAATATCTTTAATAAATTAATGTTTAGAAATAGAAAATTAGAAAGAAACAAACTTTTGAGTTATACCATTTACATGCAGATTCTCAAAGTATAATAGAGGATATATAAGACATGTTACATAAATTTAACATAAAAGTTGTTTTATTAAATAACTCAACTACATTTACCATAATATACATGAGCATTAACTTGTGATCAAGCTGTCTACATGAATGCCAATATATGCTCACTTACTGAACGCAGGTATAAATACATAATTATAGGTGAACAGATCTTTTGACATTCAAATTTGCCAATTTTACCAAATTTAACCTTTCAAATAAATTTGATTTGCAGTGAATAAATTTGTGTAAATCTGAATAATTGGAAGGTTGTAATTGTTCAGAAAATATACATGGGGCGAGGAGAGAAAGCGGGAGGGAAAATCCTGCTGATCATAAAACCTGACACTCTACAGGAGAGATAGAGAAGACCCCACTGACCATAAGAGCTTACACTCTACAGGAGAGGGATAGGACCCCACTTACCATAAGAGCTTACACTCTACAGGAGAGAGATCCCATTGACCATAAGAGCTTACACTGTACAGGAGAGAAAGAGAGAGGACTCGAATGACTATAAGACATTACACTCTACATGAGAAAGAGGTCCCCACAGAGCATAAGCGCTTATGATGCGCCCACGGGGCCTGGGGTTTTACTCGTCACCGTGCTGGTGGTGTCGGTTTGGGATGTCACAGTGGCCTGGCCCGGCTCTGTGACCCCGTCAGTGTCAATAAAAGATGAAGGGGTTGGTTGATGATGGGAGTAGTTGTCTTTCGTGACGCCACCTGTGGTATGTGGCCAGGAGGGAAGCCGCCACTGTTCAATGTCTCTCTCAGCTGGGGCAGATGGTAATGCAGCTCAGATGTTGCAGCTCCCTACAGGCAGAGCTAGGCCCCAGGGAGGATGTTGAGAGTGGTAGTCCACCCCGGTGTGGGAAGCACAGGGCGCAAGAAGGATCAGACGACACAGCGGTTGCATTTTAAGGTGTTTACTCACTGAGTTGCTCCTACCGTTGAACTGCCAGACTCCGCTGTGATGGGCTCCAGACGATCCCAGATAGTTCGGGGCTGGTACCGGTGGGATACTTCGTGAGTCCTTTCTCCCTGGGCTCTGTTGTGTGGATCCCTGCGACTTGAAGCTACACAGGGACCCATGTCCTTGGAGAGGTTATGTTCCCCGTCCCGTATAGCAGGCAACGCGAGTCAGTTGATGGGCCACCCTATGGTCACAGCTCCTGGCTCTATATGCTACTTTTCCCCAGGTACTTTGTGGGCCAGAAGACTTGAAATCCTTTGCCTGGCAGATTCTGCTGGCAAGCCGTGAAGTACCCATAAGCCTAGGGCTCCGCACCCTGAAATGTGCGTCGGTCCTGAGGGAGCTATTAGCTCTCCTCTCAGCGACCATGTTCTCTTCCGTCTCACTTGGTTTCCGGTAGTCTCTCCAATCTCTAGTGTGTGTGTGTGTGGCTCCTACTGCCCTGACCAGTTGTCCCACCCATTCGAGCCCCAGAACTAGTGCGTGGGATGCCCCTGACGATATGGTGACCATCCTAAATGACCCAACCCTAACCCCGACTCGGTGAGAGGGCAACTGGCTGATGATTGATGATGGTGACTGTGGATGTTGTGAACCGGAACCGACCTCCTTCTTACCCGGGATGAGTATGGTGCCCCTGGGCTTCAGGCGCCACAGGGTATTACACCACTTTTCAGGGGTAATATCTATCCTGGGTCAGGAGGGGTTAAACTGACGGTGCCTTCACAAAACAAACAAAAACAATGGCAGGTGCTTACTCACAGGGGGTTGGACTAGGGCAGACAGGAGAGCCAGCCATCCTGAAGCATGGGACTTCCCCAGTCGCTAGGACAACCACTGAGGGGGGCACCATATGGGGTAGAAGTAGGCGCAACCATCACACTTAAGACAGAACCTTCCCGGGCACAGCTTGGGATAACACCTAGCACTGACAACTGGAGTTAGTGTTTCTCTCTCTTCGTGGGCCCGTGGCTTGGAGCAGGAGGCTCGTCTCGAGTTTTGGATAGCTACAGAGGGACACTTCACTAAAAGACTTCCACGGGCACCAGCGGTGACCGTTGACGGATCCGGGATCGCTGGAGCCCATTGTGGCAGAGGACGGTACTATGGGGCAGTGCCTGAACAACCTGTAAGTAAAAAGACTTGGAACCGTAGTCCCTGCCTCTGACTCTCCTTTAACTGGTGCCAATGGGGACTACCACTACCACCCCCTGCCATTCTCCCCGGGGTAAATCCCGCTCCGCCTGTGGGGAGCGACACCATCCCGTCTGCACCCAACATCTGCTCTGGTGAGAGACCCTGCGGTGGCCACCATCTTTGGCCTTGTACCACAGGTGGCATCACGATCACCTTAAAAGACTTTCCTAACCTCCAATTACTACCTCCATCCTCCCTACCACCCTCCAACCTGCCTTCCTGTATGCCTCGGGGCAACGGAACTGGGCAAGGTCACCCCGTGATGACGCAGAGGATCTGCACCCCTGGCCCGGCAACAAGTAGTTTAAAACACCTGCCCCGTGGGGCGCTACATGAGTACTACACCTCTGATGAGATGCAGTACCCTGTGGAGACTGAAGCCTTAGGGGAACCACACTTACACTCTACAGCAGAGGGAGAGAACCCTGCTGACCATAACAGCTTACACTCTACAAAAAAGAGAGATATAGGACCCTGCTGATCATAAGACCTCACAATCTACAGGAGAAAGAGAGGGCCCCACTGACCATAAGAGCTTACACTCTAAAGGAGACAGAGAGAGAGGACCCCATTAAACATAAAATCTTACTCTTTAAAGGAGAGAGAGTACACCAATCACCATAAAAGGTTATACACTATAGGAGAGGGAGGACCCAGCTGACCATAAGAGCTTACACTTTACTGGAGAGAAAGAGAGAGAAGACCCCATTACCCATAAGCGCTTATGCACTACAGGAGAGAGGACCCTGGTGATCATAAGAACATGCACTCTAGAGAACAGAGAGTGAGAGAGAGGACCTTACTCACCATAAGAGATTACACTTTACTTTCATGAGAGAGAGGACCCTGCTGACCTTATCAGATCTTCTTTATTGTGTACTTTTAAAATGTATTAACAGACACTTGTTATAAAAGTTATGTAGGGGGTACAGGCTCAGCCATCCTTGCAGAGGTGACAGAACTATGCGTAATTATGTTTAATAGAATCATTACATGTTGCTGTGGGGCCACTGTGTGGCAGCCTGGCTTGATGACCGCTTCTCTGGGCTGCTTGGTTAAAAAGGGGTTAGTTATAGGAAAGTTGGCAGGTTATAAAAGGGTCAGACAGGAGGAAGAGGGTAGGAGAGTCCCCAGGAAGAAGCAAGTGTGAGGTAAGATAGCCCCAAGACCTTGATTAGTGCTGGTCCTCAGGATCAATCCTGCAGCAGATCCGAAGAATAAGTGCGATTCCCACCGGGATAGTAGACAGGACAACAGGAATGGTGGCTGTACCCTGGAAGAGTTTTCCCAACGATTTCCCTCGCTGCAAGTTGATGGTCAGTGTGCCCGTATCATGGAGCAGGAGCCAACGTGGGAGCAGAGAGTGGGCTTGCCACATTTGGCAAACTCACCACAGGGGATGAGGGGATTAGTGGAGTTTACGGAGTCCCAGGTGCCAAGGGAGTTGTCGGCTAGAAAATTACAACAAGTACAGAAGTCCCAAGGGAACCCCGCTGGAGTCAGAAGTGGTGCCCTTATGGTGCGAAATAAAGATGGAAATGCTGTATCAAAGTTGCCCAGTAAAGATTCAAAGTTGGAAAAGAAACCCCCTGTGTCCAATTTATTGCCTCAGCGAGTAATTGAACAGAATGAACTGGGTGATACTGGAGTGGTGACCGGGGCTCAAGGGGTTAATGTCTGGCTGTGCTGCGGCATAGTAACCCCTGTGAAGGTGACTACTGTAGCCCCCACTACCCACCCTTACAGTTATATTAATTAGTTAAATATAACTTGTCATTTATTGCTATGTTATATAATATACCAACACTAAGTAGCAAGTATTTGTGAAGTGTAAAAGAAATGGTACATGGTTTTCTAAATATTTAAAAAATAAAAATGTAAAAATTGTGACGTGCATTTGTTTTCAACTCCCCTGAGTCAATACCTTTTAGGATGACCCTTCGCTGAAATTACTGATGCAAGTCTTTTAGGGTACAAGTAAAATATATCTTTGTACCGTGTTAGCCAGTAGAGTTAAACAATTTTTTTAGTCTTTTAGGGTATAATTCTACCAGCTTTGCACATCTAGTAGCTGTAATTTTGCATTTAGACCGAAAAGTTCCACTTTGGTCTCATCTGACCAGATCTCCTTCTTCCACAATCTATATAGTGGATACAGTGAGCATGTGAAAGAAGGTGCTCTGGTCAGATGAGATCAATTGAGATCTGGGGATAAATGCAAATTGGTATGTTTGGTGGAAAACTAATTGTACACTTCACCATGAAAACAGCATTCGCACCATTACATATAATGGGGGCAGCATTATGCTGTGGGGAGGTCTTTCTTCAGCAGGGGCAGGGAGTCTGGTCAGAGTTGATGGGAAATGGATGGAGCTAAATACAGTGAAATCCTGGAGGAAACCTGTTAGAGGCTGCAAAAGACTTGAGTTTGGGGCAAAGGTTCACCTTCCAGCAAGACAACGACCCTAAACATCCTGCCAGAGCTACAATGGATGGTATAGATCAAAGCAATGGTGCAGACAAGGTTATACAGAACTCATAATTTAGAAGACTAGCAGACTATGTATGTTTTTACTACAAAAAAATAAAGAAAAAGAAAAAAAGATAAAGAAAGAAGAAAGAGATAGAGAAAGAAAAAAAAGAAAGAGACAGAAAGAAAGTAAAATAAAGTAAAGAACAAAGAAAGAAAGAAAGAGAGAGAAAGCAAGAGAAAGAAAAAACAGAAAGAAAGAAAGTAAAGAAGAAAGAAGATAAAGAGAAAGAAAAAAGAGAGAATGAAAGAAAGAAATAAAGAAAGAAAGAGAAAGAAGAAAGAGAGAAAGAAGAAAGAGACAGTAAGAAAAAAGAAAGATAAAGTAAAATAAAGTAAAGAAGAAAGAAAGAAGAGAAAGAAAGAAAGTGAAAGAAAGAAAAAGAAGAAAGAGAGAAAGAAAAAAGGAAAGAAAGAGAGAAAGACAGAAATTAAAGAAGAAAGAAAGGAAAGAAGAGAGAAAAAGAAAGAGAAAGAAAAAAGACCAAGGAAGAAGGAAAGAGAAAGAAAAAAAGAAAGAGAGAAAGTAAAAGAAAGAAAAAAAGAACAGAGAGAAAAGACAGAGAAAGAAAGAAAAAGAAAGAAAGAGAAGAGAGAGAAAGAAAATAGAGAGAAAGAAAGTAAAAGAAAGTAAAGAAGAAAGAAAGAAAGAAGAAAGAGAGAGAAAGAAAAAAGAGAAAGAAATAAAAAGTAAGAGAAAGAAGAGAGAGAAAGAAGAGAGAAAAAGAAAGTAAAGAAAGAGAAAGAGAGAAAGACAGAAAAAAAAGAAAGAAAGAAAGAAAGAAAGAAAGAAAGAAAGAAAAAGAAAGAAAGAAAAGAATGCTTAAGATTTATCCTCTTTTTGGTGCATAAAACATTTTGTAATTCATGTTATTGATTGTTCCGGCATTTTCTGACATAATTATACTTCACACTGGCATACCTTTGCAGAGTAGAGAACGGGAACTGTTGGCATTTATATCAAGGTTTGTGAATAACTAAATGGAATAATATAAATAAAATCTGAAATAATTAGGGGCGTATAGGCTGATATTTATCCATTGTCAGTATTGTGCGGCTCCATATACAGTAGGACAAAGCTTAGTGCCGCAATCAATTGAAATTTCAGGTCAGGCCCCATAATACACGTGAACCTCCAACTTCTATTATTTCTTTTTTAATAGTAAATAGAGACTAGGAGTTATTATTGTCAGCCATCATCAGACTGCAGACCATACGAGAACCACAAAACTGATTAGACATAGGCACTATTATAAAGACACATTTAAGGCCAGGTACACATATCCGGCTTTTCGCCAGTTTGACTGATGCGGCGCACGCTGTACAGTATGATACAGTACAGTGGCAGCGCTGCAACTTCCGGGTCACATGCTCCGGTCACATGACAGCATGTGACCGGCACTTGTTGCGCTGCCTGTGTACTGTATACACTGTACTGGCGTGCGCCGCATCCGTCAAACGGGCGAAAAGCCGGATATGTGTACCCGGCCTAAGGGGTACTTCACACACAGCGAGATCGCTACTGAGATCGCTGCTGAGTCACGTTTTTTGTGACCTCATTAGCGATCTCGCTGTGTGTGACACTGAGCAGCGATCTGGCCCCTGCTGTGAGATCGCTGCTCGTTACACACAGAGCTGGTTCGTTTTTTTATTGTTGCTCTCCCACTGATAAGCACACATCGCTGTGTGTGACAGCGAGAGAGCAACAATCCTGAATGTGAAGGGAGCAGGAGCCGGCGTCTGACAGCCTGCGGTAAGCTGTAACCAAGGTAAACATCGGGTAACCAAGGTGGTTACCCGATATTTACCTTCGTTACCAGCAGGGCCGTATTTGCCACTAGGCACCCGTGGTCCCGTGCCTAGGGCGGCACGTTGCGGGGGGCGGCACTTTCTGGCAGCAAAAAAAAAAAAAATATATATACATTTTTTTTTTTTACATCCCCGCCCCCCGTCCCTCCCTCCGTTACACTCGGCTGTGTTCCGGGGGGGGGGGTTGGGAGGGAGGACAGGCGCACTTCTGCTGTCTATTTAAATACATGGCGGGCGCCAGGCATAGTGAGCTGACTAACCCCGGAAGTTCCATGGCCTGCACTTCCGGGGTCAGAGGCGCGCGGGCGCGACAATCAGCTCACTGCCCCGTGCTGCAGCGTCCAATCCTGCAGATGACACACGCCGCGGAGGAGGACGCGTCTGCAGCTGGAGCCAGCCAGAAGAGGAGCCAGCCAGAGCAGGGCTGCGGGCACCGGAGCAGGTGAGGCAGAGCCTAGAATGTATGGGCTCCTTACAGGTTAGTTGATGATCGTTGCAAATTGCGATGCCTCTTTTTGTCCACTGTAATCATGCAAGGGGAGGCTGGGGGGAGAGAGGCTGAGGCTGGGGGAGGCTGGGAAGAGAGAGAGGCTGGGGGGAGGCTGGGAAGAGAGGGAGGCTGGGAAGAGAGAGAGGCTGGGGGGAGGCTGGGAAGAGAGAGAGAGGCTGAGGCTGGGAAGAGAGAGGCTGGGAAGAGAGAGGCTGAGGGGAGGCTTGGGAGAGAGAGAGGCTGAGGCTGGGAAGAGAGAGAGACTGAGACTGGGAGGAGGCTGGGAAGAGAGGCTGAGGCTGGGGGGAGGCTGGGAAGAGAGGCTGAGGCTGGGGGGAGGCTGGGAAGAGAAAGAGGCTGAGGCTGGGGGGAGTCTGGGAAGAGAGGGAGGCTGAGGCTGGGGGGAGAGAGGCTGAGGCTGGGGGGGAGGCTGGGGGGAGAGAGAGGCTAAGGCTGGGGGGAGAGAGAGGCTAAGGCTGGGGGGAGAGAGAGGCTGAGGCTGGGGGGAGAGAGACGCTGAAGCTGGGGGGGAGGCTGGGAGAAGAGAGGCTGATTCTGGGGGAGGCTGGGAGGGGGAGGCTGATGCTGAGGGAGGCTGATGCTGAGGGAGGCTGAGGCTGGGAGGGGGAGGGTGAGGCTTGGAGGAGGGAAGCTGATGCTGAGGGAGACTTGGAGGAGGGAGGCTGAGGCTGGGGGAGGAGGGAGGCTGAGGCTGGGGGAGGCTGATGCTGGGGGAGGCTGGGAGGAGAGAGGCTGATGCTGGGGGAGGCTGAGGGGGTGAGGCTTGGAGGAGGGAAGCTGATGCTGAGGGAGGCTTGGAGGAGGGAGGCTGATGCTGAGGGAGGAGGGAGGCTGATGCTGGGGGAGGCTGGGAGGAGAGAGGCTGATGCTGGGGGAAGCTGGGAGGGTGAGGCTTGGAGGAGGGAAGCTGATGCTGAGGGAGGCTTGGAGGAGGGAGGCTGATGCTGAGGGAGGCTGATGCTGGGGGAGGCTGGGAGGAGGAAGGCTGATGCTGGGAGGAGGGAGGCTGATGCTGTGGGAGGCTGGGAGGAGGGAGGCTGATGCTGGGGGAGGCTGGGAGGAGGGAAGCTGAGGCTGGGGGAGGCTGGGAGGAGGGAGGCTGGGGGAGGCTGGGAGGAGAGAGGCTGATGCTGGGGGAGGCTGGGAGGGGGAAGGTGAGGCTTGGAGGAGGGAGGCTGATGCTGAGGGAGGCTTGGAGGAGGGAGGCTGATGCTTGGGGAGGCTGGGAGGGGGAGGGGGAGGCTGATGAGGAGGGAGGCTGATGAGGAGGGAGGCTAATGAGGAGGGAGGCTGATGCTGGGGGAGGCTGGGAGAAGGGAGGCTGATGCTGGGGGAGGCTGATGCTGGGGGAGGCTGGGAGGAGGGAGGCTGATGCTGGGGGAGGCTGGGAGGCTGATGCTGGGGGAGGCTGATGCTGAGGGAGGCTGATGCTGGGGGAGGCTGGGAAAAGGGAGGCTGATGCTGGGGGAGGCTGGGAGAAGGGAGGCTGATGCTGGGGGAGGCTGGGAGGAGGGAGGCTGATGCTGGGAGGAGGGAGGCTGATTCTGGGGGAGGCTGGGAGGAGGGAGGCTGATGCTGGGGGAGGCTGGGAGGAGGGAGGCTGATGCTGTGGGAGGCTGGGGGAGAGAGGCTGATGCTGGGGGAGGCTGGGAGGGGGAGGCTTGGAGGAGGGGGGCTGGGAGGAGAGAGGCTGATGCTGGGGGAGGCTGGGAGGAGAGAGGCTGATGCTGGAGGAGGCTCATGCTGGGGGAGGCTGGGAGGAGAGAGGCTGATGCTGGAGGAGGCTCATGCTGGGGGAGGCTGGGAGAAGGGAGGCTGATGCTGGGGGAGGCTGATGCTGGGGGAGGCTGGGAGGAGGGAGGCTGATGCTGGGGGAGGCTGGGAGGCTGATGCTGGGGGAGGCTGATGCTGAGGGAGGCTGATGCTGGGGGAGGCTGGGAAAAGGGAGGCTGATGCTGGGGGAGGCTGGGAGAAAGGAGGCTGATGCTGGGGGAGGCTGGGAGGAGGGAGGCTGATGCTGGGAGGAGGGAGGCTGATTCTGGGGGAGGCTGGGAGGAGGGAGGCTGATGCTGGGGGAGGCTGGGAGGAGGGAGGCTGATGCTGTGGGAGGCTGGGGGAGAGAGGCTGATGCTGGGGGAGGCTGGGAGGGGGAGGCTTGGAGGAGGGGGACTGGGAGGAGGGAGGCTGATGCTGGGGGAGGCTGGGAGGAGAGAGGCTGATGCTGGAGGAGGCTCATGCTGGGGGAGGCTGGGAGGAGAGAGGCTGATGCTGGAGGAGGCTCATGCTGGGGGAGGCTGGGAGGAGAGAGGCTGATGCTGGGGTAAGCTGGGAGCAGGGAGGCTGATGCTGAGGGAGGCTGGGGGGAGAGAGGCTGATGCTGGGGGACGCTGGGGGGAGAGAGGCTGATGCTGGGGGACGCTGGGGGGAGAGAGGTTGTTGCTGGGGGAGAGGCTGCTGCTGGAGGCGGGGGGAGAGAGGCTGCTGCTGGGGGAATGGGAGAGAGGGGCCAATCCTAGAGACAAAGGACAAGGGTTGAGGGATAGAGCAATGACAATATCGATGGGGGGGAGTGTAAGGACTCAGAATAAGAGGGGGGCAGCATTGGGAGCTCATTATGGAGAAGGGGAAGCATGTGTGAGCTCAGTATGGAGTGGAACAATGTAGGGGGAGTCAATATCAAGAGTGGGGTAGTGTGTGTGTGTGTGTGTGTGTGTGTGTGTGTGTATGTGTGTGTGTGTGGGTCTCAGCAAAAAGCGCTAGTGTGGTGGTCTTAGTATGATGAATGGGGCAGCATGGAGGTGTCATTATGGAAAAGAGGAAGGCAGCATTAGGAGCTCATGGAGAGGGGCAGCATGCACGGGACACTGTGAGGAGGGGGCAGCATGCACGGGACACTGTGAGGAGGGGGCAGCATGCACGGGACATTGTGAGGTGGGGGCAGCATGCATGGGACACTGTGAGGAGGGGGCAGCATGCATGGGACACTGTGAGGAGGGGGCAGCATGCATGGGACACTGTGAGGAAGGGGCAGCATGCATGGGACACTGTGAGAAGGGGGCAGAATGCATGGGACACTGTGAGAAGGGGGCAGAATGCATGGGACACTGTGAGGAGGGGGCAGCATGCATGGGACACTGTGAGGAGGGGGCAGCATGCATGGGACACTGTGAGGAGGGGGCAGCATGCATGGGACACTGTGAGGAGGGGGCAGCATGCATGGGACACTGTGAGGAGGGGGCAGCATGCATGGGACACTGTGAGGAGGGGGCAGCATGCATGGGACACTGTGAGGAGGGGGCAGCATGCATGGGACATTGTGAGGAGGGGGCAGCATGCATGGGACATTGTTAGGAGGGAGCAGCATGCATGGGACATTGTGAGGAGTGGGCAGCATGCATGGGACACTGTGAGGAGGGGGCAGCATGCATGAGACATTGTGAGGAGGGGGCAGCATTCATGGGACACTGTGAGGAGGGGCAGCATGCATGGGACATTGTGAGGAGGGGGCAGCATGCATGGGACATTGTTAGGAGGGAGCAGCATGCATGGGACATTGTGAGGAGGGGCAGCATGCATGGGACATTGTGAGGAGGGGCAGCATGCATGGGACATTGTGAGGAGGGGGCAGCATGCATGGGACATTGTTAGGAGGGAGCAGCATGCATGGGACATTGTGAGGAGGGGGCAGCATGCATGGGACACTGTGAGGAGGGGGCAGCATGCATGGGACATTGTGAGGAGGGGGCAGCATGCATGGGACATTGTGAGGAGGGGGCAGCATGCATGGGACATTGTGAGGAGGGGGCAGCATGCATGGGACACTGTGAGGAGGGGGCAGCATGCATGGGACATTGTGAGGAGGGGGCAGCATGCATGGGACACTGTGAGGAGGGGGCAGCATGCATGGGACATTGTTAGGAGGGAGCAGCATGCATGGGACACTGTGAGGGGGGGCAGCATGCATGGGACACTGTGAGGAGGGGGCAGCATGCATGGGACATTGTGAGGAGGGAGCAGCATGCATGGGACATTGTTAGGAGGGAGCAGCATGCATGGGATATTGTGAGGAGGGGGCAGCATGCATGGGACATTGTGAGGAGGGGGCAGCATGCATGGGACATTGTGAGGAGGGGGCAGCATGCATGGGACATTGTGAGGAGGGGGCAGCATGCATGGGACACTGTGAAGAGGGGGCAGCATGCATGGGACACTGTGAGGAGGGGGCAGCATGCATGGGACATTGTGAGGAGGGGGCAGCATGCATGGGACACTGTGAGGAGGGGCAGCATGCATGGGACATTGTGAGGAGGGGGCAGCATGCATGGGACACTGTGAGGAGGGGGCAGCATGCATGGGACATTGTGAGGAGGGGGCAGCATGCATGGGACACTGTGAGGAGGGGGCAGCATGCATGGGACACTGTGAGGAGGGGGCAGCATGCATGGGACACTGTGAGGAGGGGGCAGCATGCATGGGACATTGTGAGGAGGGGGCAGCATGCATGGGACATTGTGAGGAGGGGGCAGCATGCATGGGACACTGTGAGGAGGGGCAGCATGCATGGGACTTTGTGAGGAGGGGGCAGCATGCATGGGACACTGTGAGGAGGGGGCAGCATGCATGGGACATTGTGAGGAGGGGGCAGCATGCATGGGACACTGTGAGGAGGGGGCAGCATGCATGGGACACTGTGAGGAGGGGGCAGCATGCATGGGACACTGTGAGGAGGGGGCAGCATGCATGGGACACTGTGAGGAGGGGGCAGCATGCATGGGACATTGTGAGGAGGGGGCAGCATGCATGGGACATTGTGAGGAGGGGGCAGCATGCATGGGACATTGTGAGGAGGGGGCAGCATGCATGGGACATTGTGAGGAGGGGGCAGCATGCATGGGACATTGTGAGGAGGGGGCAGCATGCATGCGAAATTGTGAGGAGGGGGCAGCATGCATGCGACATTGTGAGGAGGGGGCAGCATGCATGGGACATTGTGAGGAGGGGCAGCATGCATGGGACATTGTGAGGAGGGGGCAGCATGCATGGGACATTGTGAGGAGGGGGCAGCATGATGTGAGGTCAATGTGCAGATCATATTTCATAATTGAGGAAGGTGTGGTGTGTATAATTTATAAGGGAGGGCAGTGTGTAGTATATTAGGGGCAGTGTGACAGTCACAGTATATAAGTGGGGACGGTGTGGTGGGAATATTTTATACTCATGCTATTTTTGATGTGCCCGTGGTGATCCCCATTGGGGGGGGGGTTAGTGCCCTTCGTTTCTCATTGATACTTTTTAGGCTATGTGCGCACGTTGCGCAAATACATGCAGTTACGCTGCGCTTTGTAGCGCAGCGTAACTGCATGCGTCCTGCGTCCCCTGCACAGTCTATGGAGATTGTGCAGGGGCCGTGCGCACATGGCGCTTTAGAGCGCACCGCTTCAGCTACTGCCGAAGCGCTGCGTAAAAAGTGACATGTCACTTCTTTCCTGCACTTTGCCGGCAGCTACTGCTCTGTCTATGGGAGGAGGTGCAGGCAGAGCGCATGGAATCGGCGCTCACTACGGACATTTTCTGCAGCGATTAGAAGCGCACATGTGCTCTTCAGATCGCTGCAGAAATTTCTGCAGTGAACTGTACGCAACGTGCGCACATAGCCTTAAAGTGTTTTACAGAGTAGATCTGCCTTAAACAGATGTCGTGTGCGAAAACTCAGTTTTACGTTGTCAATAAGGGGCGCGACCACTTAAAGTGCCTAGGGCAGCACGAAGGCAAAATACAGCCCTGGTTACCAGCCTCTGCAGCTCTCACGCTGCCAGTGCCGTCTCCTGCTCCCTGCACATGCTAAGCTAAGTGGTGTGCGCTGGTAACTAAGGTAAACATCGGGTAACCATACCCGATGTTTACCTTAGTTACCAGTGTCCGCAGCTTCCAGACGCCGGCTCCGTGCAAGCGTAGCGTGCTGGTGCTCCGTGCTGGCTGGGGGCTGGTCACTGGTCACTGGTGAGATCTGCCTGTTTGACAGCTCACCAGTGACCATGTAGCGATGCAGCAGCGATCCTGACCAGGTCAGATCGCTGGTCGGATCGCTGCTGCATCGCTAAAGTGTGAAGGTACCCTAAGCCTCATTTACTCATCAGTACTTTTACATCAGTGTTTTTATGCCAAAACTAGGAGCAGAGAAATCAATAATTGAAAGATTGGCTCTGGTTCTGTGAAGACACTCACATGAATATGTTGAGATTCATAAGAATAATTACATTTAACACACAATAGTTATCCATCAGGAATACTTTTTACTATACTGTATGTAGAGGATGACATGGTCTGGAATCTACTGCAGCGTGTTCTTACTTGCAGTTCTTTTACCAAAATTTGACAATCTACAATTGTCCATTTATAGAAGGTCCTTAATGGTTAGATCCCCCAAATATATTTCTCTTGGATTGATGACATAATTTCATTTTAACCCATATGAATATGATTGAGAAATAAACAAAGTCCTGCATGGTTGCTACATCAGTTGATCAGATGATAATTTGGTCATCTATGTACTGACCATACCAGACCAAAAAGTGAAAAAAATGGTTGTAACAAGAAATACATTTTAATCTCTGCTATGCCATAAAAATTATTGCACTAGATGGGGAAACATAAGCTCCAATTACCTGTCCTGTAATTTGTAAAAAATAAATAGAAAAGATAATTAAACTTAAAATATTATGTTTGAGTAAATAAAAAACTACATTACTGTGTTTCCTTGAAGAAGAAGACGGGGTCTTATATTATTTTTGGCTCCAAAAGCTGCACTAGATCTTATTTTCAGGGGATGTCTTATTTCTGTGCTTTCATTATTAAACGGTACTGCTGTATCTTTTAAAGGGAACCAATCATCAGGACTTTTGTATATAAGGTAAAACCAGTGCTGTACTGGCACTATCAGGCAGATTATCTACATACCATTAGTGGTCAGCTCAGATATTTAGACTTTCAAATCCAAGAAAGTGAAGTTTAAAAATTCGTCAGCTTTTGATTGACAATTGCTAGCCTGGCTAGCATACAAAAATATGGCAAAGCCCACGTCTTTGTTTTTAGGTAAATAATTAAAAAGAAAAAAAAATGGATTTTCCATTGCCAGTGAAGGTAACACCAAGCAGTGGGGGTTGGCAGTCAGTAGCTGCTTGGGTTACCCTTAGCTAGCAATAGAAAATGCAGCGGGAGCCCACGCATTTTTTTTGGTGATTTTTTTTTTAAACAAAATTACGTGAGCTTTACCCTATTTTTGTATAAAAGCCAGGTACAGCAGGCAGGTATGGGCTGCCCCCAACCCCCAGCTGCCTATTTGCACCTGGTTGAAAGCCAAAAATATAGGGAAGCCCTTTTTTAATTATTTCATAAATGTCATGAAATAGTTAAAAAAAAAAAACGTCTTGGGCTTTAACCAATTTTTGTATCCAGCCAGGTACAACTAGGCAGCTGGGAACTGGAGTATGCAGCACAGGGTGGCCCAAGCTTTCTGGGCTCCCCGCTGCGAATTGCAGTCCACAGCCACCCCAGAAAATGGCGCTTTCATAGAAGCGCCATCTTCTGGCGCTGTATCTAACTCTTCTAGCAGCCCTGGTGCTGGGTGGCACGCTGGGTAATAAGGGGTTAATATCATCTTTGTTTTACCAGCTGCTATTAAGCCAGAGATTCTTAATGTCAAGCCAAGTTTGACCCGGCCATTAAGAATCTCCAATAAAGGGTTAAAATAAAGACACCACACAGAGAAAAAATGTTTAATTAGAAATAAATACACAGACACACTTAGGGATTCCATGTTTATTACTCCCTCTTACCCCTCCATGAGCCTGGTCTTCTGTCTTCTTCAACCTGGCGCTGGCACCCTCAGCAGCCTCCCGCGGTTACAAGAGAGCAGAAGATGCGAGGGTGCATAAGCCACCCTCTCAGTCAGAAAAATAGAACGCGGGCTTCAGAAAGATGGCGCTGGAGATAAGCGCTATGCGCAGGTGCCAACTCCGATGCCATATTACTGAATAGAAAAATTAGCATAGAGCCAGAGAGAGAAGGAGGAACAGGTGGCGGGGGGGGAGGGGCGGGAATCCAGATGAATACCCGTCCGGTTATTATCTGCTTGGGTGCAATTATCAATCAAAAAGCTGACAAATTTTTAAATTTCACTCTCTTGGATTTGAAAGCCTAAACATCCGAGCTGACCACTAATCGTACGCAGATGATCAGCCTGATAGTGCCAGTACAGCACTAGCTTCACTTTATATACGAAGATCCTGATGATTTGTTCCCTTTAAAGGGAATCTGTTAGGTCATTTTTGCGTACCATACTGTAACGCTTTCTGTCAAAGATGGTAAACTGGTGAGCTGAAGTGGACCCACAGGGTGACCCCGGGCTTACCCTTTTGTAGGTGGGGCTTGACTAAGCACACACCGCAAAGTGGACGCCAGGTGCCACTTCCAGGGCAGTGACCGGGACTGTGGCAGCTGAAGCCCAGGGCAAGGACAGACAATGGAACAGATAAGCTGAATCTCTAATGTAGACAGGGACCACAAGGATAGCTGAAGCAGACAGTATGGCCAGGACAGACAGGCAAAGTCACTAGCAAGGACAGGAACCACCAAGGCAGCTGAGACAGATGGCACGGCCAGGATTGACGAACACAGTCACTAGTACCAACAGGGCAGGACAGACTGGAACCAGGTGCAAAACGGCAGGAGGGACTGGAACTAGGTACCAACAGGACAGGATGGACTTGAATCAGGTACCAACAGGGAACAGGGCAGGATGGACTGGAACCAGGTAAAAACAGGACAGGGCAGACTGCAAGTAGGTTTAGGCAGCCCTTTCAGGATATGTAACTTTTATTGCTGTGCGTTACCCTGTTTTGATATACGCCCCGAAAAATTTATATTCACATCACAATCCTAGAACTGGCCATCAGTTCTCCTGACCTAAGCATGACAGCATACAGTACAGACCAAAAGTTTGGACACACCTTTTCATTCAAAGAGTTTTTTTTATTTTCATGACTCTGAAAATTGTAGATTCACATTGAAGGCATCAAAACGATGAATTAACACATGTGGAATGAAATATTTAACAAAAAAGTGTGAAACAACTGAAAATTTGTCTTATATTCTAGGTTCTTCAAAGTAGCCACCTTTTGCTTTGATTACTGCTTTGCACACTCTTGGCATTCTCCAGATGAGCTTCAAGAGGTAGTCACCGGAAATGGTCTTCCAAAAGTCTTGAAGCAGTTACCAGAGATGCTTCGCACTTGTTGGCCCTTTTCCCTTTACTCTGCGGTCCAGCTCACCCCAAACCATCTCAATTGGGTTCAGGTCTGGTGACTGTGGAGGCCAGGTCATCTGGCGTAGCACCCCATCACTCTCCTTCTTAGTCAAATAGCCCTTACACAGCCTGGAGGTGTGTTTGGGGTCATTGTCCTGTTGAAAAATAAATGATGGTCCAACTAAACACAAACCGGATGGAATAGCATGCCACTGCAAGATGCTGTGGTAGCCATGCTGGTTGTCTATGCCTTCAATTTTGAATAAATCCCCAACAGTGTCACTAGAAAAGCACCCCCACACCATGACACCTCCTCCTCCATGCTTCACGGTGGGAACCAGGCATGTAGAGTCCATCCGTTCGAGATTATGGGCCAGGGAAGTGGTGAATATTCATCTTGCATTAACGGCCAACGCACAACTATACGTTTTCTAGGGTTTACGGCAACACAACAAGGCAACACACAGTGATAAAAGTTATATATTCTGAAAGGGTTGCCCAAGCTCTATTTCAGGATACTATTAGTATGGTATGTAAAAATGAACTGCAACCAGGGCTTATTTTTGCAGTAAGACTTATATTTTCAACATACTCCAAAAAGCCTGAAAAATACTGCTATGGTTTATTTTTGGGGTAGGCTTTATTTTTGGTGAAACATGGAATAAGGCTATAGAAATTCTTTAAAATCAGCAGAATTATTACTATACATATTAAAAATGTTATCATCAATACAAAAATCATGTGGGATGATTATATATAAGTGCCAACATCATCTGTGATCCAAATATAGGTGTCAAACCACATGATCCGATCAAGATGTTGTTTAACATCCTTTGTTTCTCAAAAAAATAGGGTTAGAGGAAATAAGAGGTCAAAAAAGGAGTCTACTCAAGCACAGAAACTCTCATTAATTGGCCCTATATGGCTACAAAAGTTTAAAATGTTGTGAGAAAACCCTTCTTATGTATTTTAGTAAATAAATAAGAAATATACGGCATATAATAGAGTGAAGAACTGAAGAACTAAATATTGTGCCTGTTTTCTGAAATAACTCCTAGATGGACTTCATCTTGTACATGAGTACGTAACTTCATTTGAAGTTAAGAGGTGGGGTCATGGTTTCGTTTTAAAGGAGTGTTGCTCCGCCTTTTATCCGCTGTACGTATCACTTACTCCTAGCATTTGGAAGGCTTTTGTAATGCTAAATTTTCAACGTTGGTCAGGTTATTTTTCAATTTAGTAACACTACTGATCGAAATTAGGACAAGTGCCAAACCAATTCAAATATAAAATCTATTTTTTTAACCCCTTCAGCCCCGGGGCACTTTCCGTTTTTGTTTTTTGCTCCCCTTCTTCCGAGAGCCGTAACTTTTTTATTTTTCCGTCAATCTTGCCATATGAGGGCTTGTTTTTTGCAGGACAAGTTGTTCTTTTAAATGAAAGCATAAGTTTTACCATATGGTGTACTGGAAAACAGCAAAAAAATTCCAAATGCAGAAAAATTGCAAAAAAAGTGTGATGGCACAATAGTTTTTGGGATGTTTTATTCACGGTGTTCACTATATGGTAAAACTGATATGTGGGTATGATGCCTGAGGTCAGTGCAAGTTTGTAGACACCAAACATGTATAGGTTTACTTGTATCTAAGGGGTTAAAAAAAATTCACAAGTTTGTCCAATAAAAGTGGCACACGTTTTGCGCCATTTTCCGAAGCACATAGCGTTCTTATTTTTTGGGATTTATGGCTCAGTGATGGCTTATTTTTTGCGTCTCGATCTGACGTTTCTAATGGTAACATTTTTGCGCAGATGCTACGTTTTGATCGCCTCTTATTGCATTTTGCGCAAAACTTGCGGCAACCAAAAAACGTAATTTTGGCGTTTGGAATTTTTTTGCCACTACGCCGTTTACCAATCAGATTAATTGATTTTATATTTTAATAGATCGGGCATTTCTGAATGCGGCGATACCAAATATGTGTATATTTATTTATTTTTTAACCCTTTAATTTTCAATGGGAGGAAAGGGGGGTGATTTGAACTTTTAGGTTTTTTGTTTTTTTTTTATTTTTTAAAACTTTTTTTTTTACTTTTTTTTTATTTTACTAGTCCCCCTAGGGGGCTATAGCGATCAGCAATCCGCTCACTATTATCTATCTGCTG
The DNA here is from genome assembly GCF_048569485.1 of Anomaloglossus baeobatrachus. NCBI lineage: Eukaryota > Metazoa > Chordata > Amphibia > Anura > Aromobatidae > Anomaloglossus > Anomaloglossus baeobatrachus. Next base: position 64,847,799 of record NC_134363.1, read on the forward strand.
ATCACAGCAATACAGCTGTAAACAGCAGATACAGTCACTTTCTTTTTCCCTCTGCTCTCGGCCGAGGGAAAACGAAAGTGAAACATCATAGCTGCAGGCATCATCACATGACCCTGTGCTACGATGGAAACCACCGATAGTCACGTGATCACGCACGTGACTTCCGGTGGGGGCGGTAAGTAAAAAACATGGCCACGCGCATTTAGATATTGCTGCCAGACTTTGGCAGCAAGATTTAAGGGGTTAATGGCCGCGGGTGGAAGCGATTCCACCCGCGGCTAGCAGGCACACATGTCAGCTGTTGAAAACAGCTGATATGTGTGCCGACCGCCGCCTGCCTGCGGGAGGGGGCGGGGCTTAACGGGACACGCTCCATGACGGATATATCCGTCCATGGTCGTGAAGGGGTTAAACACATTATTAAAATTCAATGAACAATAAAATATAATATAAGCAGGTGTTCCACAACCAGTTTCACCTGTGGACCACTGTAATACTACACATACACTGTATATGAATCACAAAGCATAAATTGTATATACCTATCAACAATCAAGGTTTAATCCCATCAGTGCTATCTAGGACTATTCAGGTCCACATGCCTCCTGAGGAAATGGGAGTGAAACGCGCGTTGAGGCGCCCGGTTTTCACCCAAGGTCATTGTTTACTGTATATTTGTAAGTATTGTGACTTATCTTATTACAGCAGGTTTTCTAAGTTAGCCCAGTCCATAGATAGAACTGTATTATGATGGGATATATTACTTGGAATAGTCCTAGATAGCACTGATGGGATTAAACCTTGATTGTTGATAGGTATTTACAATTTATGCTTTGTGATTCATATACAGTGTATGTGTAGTATTACAGTGGTCCACAGGTGAAACCAGTTGTGGAACACCTGCTTATAATATATTTTATTGTTCATTGAATTTTAATAATGTGTTTAATAAAAAAGATTTTATATTTGAATTGGTTTGACACTTGCCCTGATTTTGATCATTAGTGATACAAAGTTGGTTTTTGGTGCTGTATTCCTTGTAATAGGGCCCATTTGGTGAATTTACCAATAATTATTTTTCAATTTAGCCCATTCAGAATTGGATTAGAGAGAGGATAAATCTCTTTCAATCACTTCCTGAAATGAATGAACAACTGAAATTCAAAACTATATGGCATAAAAATAATAACTATGAAGTTATGAATTGCAGTACCTTGCAAAAGTATTCATACCCTTGGCTTTTTACCTATTTTGTTACATTACAACCTGTGCTTAAATATTTTTGTAATCCGATTTGTGTGTGATGCATCAGCACTAAATAGTCTAAGTTGGTGAAGTGAAGTAAGAAACATATAGGCAAAAATGATTCTTATGGGATAAAATAAATAAAAATTGCCACATTGTGCTTATGTATTCACCCCCTTTGGAGAGCTGGGCCAAGCAGCACGAATAGTGAAGTGGTGCATGGGACAATATTTATTCAAGTATTCACCCATTTTGTTATGAGACCCCTAAACATTTCTGGTGCAAGCAATTACCTTCATAAGTCACATGCTCAGTGAAAGGAAGTCCTGTTGTGTCACTTGCTATATCAGTATATACACACCTTTTCTGAAAGCCCGAGAGGAAATGGAGGAAAGTGCTGTGGTTAGAAGAGAACAAACTTGAACATTTTGGCCACCAAGGTAAAAGCTATGTCTGGTGCCAAACCAACACAGCTCATCATCCCAAGAACACCATCCCCATAGTGCAACATGGTGGTGGCAGGATTAGGCTGTGAAATCTGTGGTCAGACTTGAAGATTGCTGTTTACCAGAGAAAACCATCAAAGGTAAAGGAGCAAGAGCAGACTTTCCTTGAGGAATGGGCAAAAATTTAACTGGCAAGATGTACAAAGCTCATAGAGTCTTATACAAAGCAACTTACAGCTGTAATTATCACAAAAGTAGGCTCTACAAAGTAATGCCTTTAGAGGGGTGAATAGTTATGTATGCTGAAGTTTTAAGTTATTTTGTCCTATTTGTTGTTTGCTTCACAATAAAAAGAAAACCAATTGTTCACAGTTGTAGGCATGTTCTTTATATGAACTGATGCAAACCCTCAAAAAAATAGTGAAAATCCAGGCTTTCAGGTAGCAAAACACAAAAAATGCCTCTTTTCATAGCATCATGTCCCCAAAGCCACCTAAACACTGTTTGATGTTTCCACAACCCCCTATGCTGTGATGGCTCTTCGCTCCCCTTATGCACCATATTCTGTCACCAATGACCCCTAAAGTTTATACAGTTTAAAGTTCTTTAGTCCTTTATGCACAGAATTATGCCACATAGCCCCCCCTGAACACAGCACAATATATCCATAGACCTCAAAAGTATGCTCCAATAGCCCCAATAGACAGTATGTTGTCTCCAGAGCCCCTATATGGAGTTTAACACTAGAAGTCCCAGAAATTTAGAACTCCCCCCTGAAGTCCCGAAAGAGGGTCAAATGACCCTTAGTCCAAACTGAATGGAACTAACTGGAAACTAAATGGCTAAACTCAAAGGAAAACAACAACCTCCTGTGGTGCGACAGTAAAGGCCTTAATTACAGAACAAAAGACGGTGATTATAGGATGTTAGCTAAAATCCTTCAGGTCATTCGACCCGTCTCTGGGTTCCAAAGGTAGAAATGTTAAATGACCCCTCTCTGGGACTTCTAGTGTTAATGCTTCATAATCCATGATATACGTTACGGGGATCCCTCTTACATACGATATATTTCCCCATAGCCCCTATACACAATATGATGGTCCATATCCCTATTATACACAGTATAATGTATAATATTCTCCTATACACACACTATCATGGCCAAAGCCTCTCATAGTCCACCTATACAAATATTGATGTTTCCTGGCCACACAAATGGATAAATGACGATGCAATGAAGGAAGAGAAAAAAGAGTGCGGAAAGCAGTCAGCTCTACTTGAGGATGCTAAATCATTGCCAGAAATATAATTAGAAGGGTAAGAAAGAGGATAGCTTTTGCCTTACTGATGGTACTAGCCAGTTGGCTTTTCTGACATGGGTAGGTGATGTTGCATTACGTTCCAATGAGAACCATAGCTCCTAGTCGATTTTTGCTGGGATGTCCATAGTTTATTTTGTGGTTCCCGATCCTACACACTGCAAAAGATTGATTCTCTGTAATGTACCATGTATAGTACTGTGCAAACATTAGGCGATTGTGCAAAAAAGGGCTGCATAGTAAGAAAGTTTATAAAATAGAATTGTGAATAGTTTATTATTTGTTATTAACAAAATGAGAAGTGGATGAATAAAAAAGAGAAATTTAAATGAAATCAATATTCTGTGTATCACCCATTGCCTTGAAAACAGCATCAAGTCTTCAATTCTTCTAGGTACACTTTTTAATGTTTTTGCCGGAACTCGGCAAAGAGGTTGTTCCAAACAACTTGTAGAGCAAACCACATATCTTCTGGAGATGTAGGCTTAGACAAATGCTTAAGTCTCTTTATGTAAATTCACACAGCCTTGATAATATTGATATCAGTTCTTTGTAGGGCCATATTATCACTTCCAAGACTCTTAGTTCTTTTTTAAGCTGAAGATCATTCTTATGACACTGGCTTTTTGTCTGGAGTCATTCTGCTGCAGAATAAATTTGGAGGCAATAAGACCCCTTCCTAATGGCATTCCATGATGTCTGTATTTTGAGAACATCAAGAAATTGGCAACTATAAAGAGGGCGATTCACCACTTAGTTTTCATAGGCACATTACATTGATATTATGTTGAGTAACAATTTTACTCTCAAATACCTTGTGTTGCCAATAGTGCCTGTGAGTGGCACTATTGTGCTCCGCTCATCCTCATTGCGTGACTCCCCCGGGCTCTGTGACCTCTGATGTCCGGTGATGTCATGTCAACTTCCAGTTGACCTGACATCATCGCGGCCGGCCCCAGTCTTCCTGAGTGACAGGGCTATGGGCGGCATTTCATCGTTCGTCCCAGCCCAGCATCTCCCTGTTCTCTCCTTCACTGCAAAGAGCCACAAACAGGAGCGATGCTGGGCTGTGATAAGTGGTGAAACGCGGCTCACAGCCCAGTGACTCAGGAAGACTTGTGCTGTGCTCGATGATGTTAGGTCAACAGGAAGTTGACGTGACATCACCGGACATCAGAGGTCATGGAGCCCGGGGGTTATGAGAAGGAGATGAGTAGACTGCAATAGCTCCACTCACAAGCACTACTGGCAACACAAGGTATTTGAGAGAAGCCTTGTTTCTCAACATAATATTGATGTGCCTATGAATACTAACAAGTGAACCAACTCTTTAAGGATAGAAGACGCAACGGCCAACCAAGGAAACTTAGTGTAGCAGAAATTTGAAAACATTTTGCTATTTTCTCAATTAGGACTGAACACTTGTGGTCCCAGCAGGTAAGTTTTTATTCCACTGAAAATATATATATATTTTTTTTAACAAACTCAGAGTATTGGAATCCCTGCCGAGAATGTCTGTTTTGTAGATAAGGCCAAAAGAGAAACAGACCTATCCAAAAAATGACCTTTTAAAATGTCACTGGCGGCTTTCAAATAATCCATGCGTCTCAAAATATGCCCAGGCTCGAAACAGGGCTTAATATCCAGAATATGCTGCAAAACAGGGAAGTAGAAAGTTGTGAATGTATATTACTTTGTTTTACAACACCATATACTTGTTATTTCTGTGCAGCAATTGGTCATTAAGGAGCACAAGATGAGACAATTGCATATATCAAAGATTATGGGAAAAATGTAGTAATGAAAATGGGTTTATTATGAACACATATTGCATGAAATGTGGTTTTCTAAATTCTTGCTGTTTATGTTTCTTTCATTTTATTAGATTGCGATAGAATGAAACCATTGTTATTCTCTTACTTCTTGGAAAAGCGCCATCAGAAAAAATGTGAAGTGGCTATTTACTATGTTTTATGTTTATTATTATTTGTTGGAATCTACTGATTCTTCCCTTTGCAAAGCTTCAGTTGGTAAGGGCTTGGAGACAACCAGAACCCTACTTCATACTGATAAGTGGAAACAACTCATAAAGGGTTGTCCATTACTTTTCTAAAAAAAGAAACTGTAATGCAAGTCATTACTTTCAGGTAAGTGAAGTCAGGAAAGCCAGAGTCTGGTAACAGGAGGACATGTATGGATACAGGGAGTTCATAGAGGCGTAGTCAGGTCACAATCCAGGGTCTGAATTCCAGGAAAGCACGTAATAGATTCAGGAAGTAAACTGAGATGTGGTCAGGTAATGGTCCAAGGTCAAAAGCCAGGAGGTCATGACAGGAACAGGGAGCGGGCAGAGAGGCATCTAACAACAGTCCGAGGTCAAGACACAAAGATCAGATCACATGCTGGAACACAGGCCAAAGCACAACTACCAAACCAGAATGTATGACGGGCAAGGTTCTGTTGGAGCATTCTCAGTAAAGAAGCAGAGCAATTACCAGAAAAATGAAATATCTGAGCAATACACCTCCCAGAACAAGCATGGAATCCTGCGCTGTCAATTGACCTGCTAGCTCAATAGCCCAGGAAAACACAGCAGAGCTTTTCCTAGTGAAATATGCTTTACACAGAGGAATCGTGACAGAAACACATAGCACAACAGTATACAAATGGCTGTTCCTTTCATCCCACTTCCCAGGTTCAGGATGGGCAACAGTGGTCACTTGCTCATAGAGCCACCAGAACTGATTAAACAGAGACGTGTACCCCTTAGATACCATCGTCAAAAGTATAGTAATTAGAGACAGTGGGCTCTCTCCATGGTAGGGGGTGGCACAGAAAAGAGGGTCCCTCTACTAAAATAGAATATGGACCCTTTGCAATACAATTATATTTGTTTCTTTGGAGATAGAAGTGGGCCGTCTTACCTCCTGGGCCCTTTATAGCTGCAAAGGCTGCACCAATGGTATATCTTCTCCTGCTCTGTGGTCTTTTTGAGTCTAAAGGTGGCTTTACACGCTACTGTCGCGGGCGGGGAAGGACGCCGCTGCGCTGCGCTCACTGACGCTCGGGTCCGGCGCTGCTGCGGCTGCTGCTTGGTGGCTCTAGCGGTGGGCCGGACCCAGGGACTCGAGCGGCGCTCCTCGCCCGTGAGTGAAAGGGGGTAGTTTAGTTTGGGGATTTGGTCCGTGATGCCACCCACGGGTTGTGTTGAGGTTGGACACCACCGCTGCTGGTGACGGGGATCCCGGGAGCGATGGTAGGGAGCAGCTGGGATGTTGTTTCCCCCCTCCGTGGGTAGGGGTTGGTGGTCCCGGTACCCGGTAAGGTGACGGGGAGGCAGGGTTGGCAAGGTGGAGGGTCGCCTGCACTGCGCAGCGCGGTGCCGGATGGCACGGTTGTACTCACTCAGCCACAAATGTACGCAAAGTCTCTGGTAAACCAAATGGCTGGATGGACGGATTCCGCAGCCGGCTGCTGTGACTTCTCCCGGACGGTTGGTGGAGGCTGTCTTTCCCTGCACCTTTGTGTATGTTTGGTCCCGATGGATTCCCACCGGTAACCCGCTCCCCAGCGTGTATATGTGCCGGAGGAGCCCTTTTGCCCGCAGGCTCTGGCCCTTGGAACTCTAGCTGTGGCGGTAGCTGTATTTCCTTTTGCTGGTCAGACGGTTGCCTTCAATCGGGTCTTGGCTGTTAGGAAACCCCTGGGGTTCCGGTCACTGACGGATTTGACCTCTAATGGCGGCTCCAAGCCTGGTCGGGGTCCGCAGGCCCTGTCTGTGTGTGCTGGCTTCACTTCGCTCCCCAGTTCGGTACCGGTGGGCCACCGCCCGTCCCCGGTCCTACAGTTCCGTGTTGATCTGCCTCTCCTGCAGACGGCCACCACTGTCTGCCAACCTTGCTCTTGGTGCCCGGGCCACACACCCGGACACGGTCAGTTTACTCCTCACTCTTCCACTTCCCTAACTGATCTCTACTTCTCACTCACTATTCTGACTTCCTTTTCCCACCTCCAGAACTGTGAACTCCTCAGTGGGTGGGGCCAACCACCTGGCTCCACCCCACCTGGTGTGGACATCAGCCCCTGGAGGGCGGCAACAAGGATTTTGTGTCTGGCTGATGTGCCTGTCTCAGGGTGGGGGTGTGTTTTGTAGTACCTGTGATGACCTGGCTAGTCCAGGGCGCCACACTACGAGATCGCTAAAGCGATCTCATTGGGGTCATGGATTTTGTGCCGCACATCCGGCCGCTTTTGCGATGTTGTTGCGTGTGACACCTATTAGCGATTTTGAATCATTGCAAAAACATTCAAAATCGCTAATCGGTGACATGCCCCCCTCTTCCCAATTATCGTTGCTACTGCAGTAACGATGTTGTTCCTCGTTTCTGCGGCAGCACACATTGCTACGTGTGACACCGTAGGAACAAGGAACCTCTCCTTACCTGCGTCCCGCCAGCAATGAAGAAGGAAGTGAGTGGGATGTTCATCCCGCTCATCTCCGCCCCTCCGCTTTGATTGGGCGGCCGCTTAGTGACGTCGCTGTGATGTTGCTGTGACGCCAAACGCACCTCCCCCTTGAGGGAGGGATTGTTCGGCGGTCACAGCGACATCACAGAGCAGGTATGTGCGTGTGACGCTGCCATAGCGATAATGTTCACTACGGCAGCGATCACCACATATCGTTACAACGACAGGGGCGGGTGCTATCGCGCTCGACATCGCTAGCAATTGCTAGCGATGTCGCAGCATGTAAAGCGGCCTTTAGATATTGTCATGGGGATGTAACAATAGCACAGACTAACAGGGTGCTTTTCAGTCTCACGATGACAGACATATATGAGCGATCAGGCTCAAACATGTTTAAAGGGAATCTGTCAGTAGGTTTTTGCTAAGTCATCTGACAGCAGCATAATGTATTCAAAGAGATCCTTAATAGAATGATGTATCACTTAGATTACTGGCTACAGCCATTCTAACTAAAGATGAGCGGATCAAAGAAGAAACTTTGGTTTGGGATCCAGACTTGATCTGAAACCCAATGGAAGTCACTAATTGAGCAGTTTGGGTCTCCGCCCACATGCAGCCAACCATAAACAGATGACTTCCAGGGGAGTGTAGGTGTGATTTTTACATATTTATTTTGATGCACACTACATCTGATCACACTGGTATTAAACCCTGTGCGAGCCATTCTAACACTGTTCTGCCTTCTATTCATGAAATAGGATAAGGGTAATATCGTTTATTGCCCACAAGAGGTCACTGTTGGCTTTCTTATGTTTTAAGTGTTTTCCTCATACATCTTCACAGTATTTCTGTGGGTTGGAGCCTGTTGCTTTAAGGAAAAGATACTTCCTTGGACTGCCCCTTTTTCCTTCCCTTCCTGAGTTGGAAACGCAGATGTCTTGGTACCTCCATAGGATTCAGAGTTGCTATGGCCGGCTCCAGTTCCTTTTCTTCAATCGTTCCTCCTGACTAGTGGATCCCGGTAGGAATCATTGTACTAAACTACATATTTATGTTAGAATATGTGTACAGTTGTTATGTAGGCACTGTGAAGTAACAGTGGCTCTACTCAGATTACATAGGCCGTGATACATGCAGAGCAGGTGTAGGGCAGCATCAGCAGTGTAAATGTTGTATTCAGTCATATGCATTGCTCTCTATGTTATGCAGATTCTGTAAATACCAGTACTACTATGTATGTCATTCTGTTATTTGTGATATGCCTGTACTGATTTGGATTTGTATCTTTTGTTATAGTTTTTACCAATTAATCATCCATTTCTTATGATCATCCACCTATCCATCATCATTTAATAAATAAAGACTTAAAGGCAACACAGTCTGTTTATTGAAACAGTGGATGAAGGTTAGCTGTATGCCGGAGTCCACACAGCTCACACGTGGACGAAAGCAGAACAAACACTGCAAGCAGCTTGTACTGTTCCGAGCACTGAGCATACCTGTTATGGTTGCTGTGGCACTGGAGTCTATGTCCAGATTTCTTGCTACTGCACATGTGCGAGCAGTGGAGACTATGTCCAGATTTCTTGCTACTACACATGTGCAAGCGCTGGAGACTAAGTCCTATCTTGGAGCCATTGCACATGTGCGGGTGACATCATCGCTGACACGAGGTCACATGTCTCTGACACCTTCTATGCCGATTGGCCGCTGGTCATGTGCTTGTGACACGTGGTCAAATGTCTCTGACACCTTCTATGCCGATTGGTCGCTGGTCATGGGCTTGTGACGCTTTGCTCGGTAATAGGCCAGCGTGACGTCATTCCTGTCATTCTGGCAGCGGATTGGCTCTGGTGTCCTCCATCTTGGATGAGGCACAGAGTCTATATAAGACCCTGACGCACGCCGCACGGCGCTCAGTCCTCTTGGTTCATGCATGAGAGTAGACGCTCTGTGCACGTTCTTCTAGGCATCTCTCTGTCTATGCTAGGTGAGCGCTACCGGCAGGGTAGCGTTCTTATACCTTACAGCTTCGGCTGCAGTCCGTATCCTTACCTCTTAGGGGAGCGGACATAGGCAGGTGCCTGAGGCACATGGTCTGGCTGGGCCTTGTGATTCTACTCGTAGGTGGACGTTGCCGCTAGGGTAACGTTCCTTATACTGCGTCTGGCAGTTGTTCGTATCCTCGCACACTAGGGGAGCGAACAGAGGTAGGAGCTTTGTGCAGCTTATGCTGCTGTCCGTCTCTTTTGCACCACTAGAAGAGCGGACCTAGGCAGGTGCCATATCTAGTGGTTCGTGTCCTCGCACACTAGTGGAGCGAACGCAGGTAGGAGCTTTGTGCGGCTTACGCTGCTGTTCGTCTCTTTTGCACCACTAGAAGAGCGGACGTAGGCAGGTGCCATATCTAGTGGTTCGTGTTCTCGCACACTAGTGGAGCGAACGCAGGTAGGCGCTTTGTGCGGCTTACGCTGCTGTCCGTCTCCTGGCACCACTAGAGGAACGGACCTAGGTAGGTGCCATTTCACACTCACTGCCTTTGTCTCTGTGATTATTAACAGAGACCATTCCACACACCCTCCAAGTAAGGGAGGAATTGCCTTATTTACTAATTATATTCCTCTGTGAGTTTAACAGAGGTATTGCACTCTGCCATAGTCTGCAGCAGAGTCTTTGCACGGTGGACCCTGACTGTCTGATACTCCTTTAGGTTTTATTATCAGACAGCCCCCTGTAACAATACCAGAGCACAGAGATTTTGTAAAGTATTTTTGGTATGAACTCTGAACATCGAACCTCAGGTTGAGTTTTAGCATATAGCAGAGTTTAACAAGCTGCCCCTACCCACATAAGGCTTTCTATGTACATTTCCATAGACAAAAGCTGGTAATAACAGAAGGGGGCAGAGTCGGACTTGAGCTCATGCACTTTTGAGTCCATTAATGATAAAGCTACTGAAGCTTAAACTAACATTGCAGGTAAACAAAACCACAGTTTGTGATAAGAGATGCCTGGCTGTAGTCTATATGTTAACCTTTGCAGCATGCTGTCTTCAGATTACATAGCAAAAACCTGCTGACAGATTCCCTTTAATTCCTCAAATGCGACTAATAAAATAATGTAAATAACATTTTCTATAAAAAAGTTGTGCTAGGTTTCTTACCTTTTAAATAAATATATATTTCTTGATTGAATAAAAAGATGGCTGCTTTACTCAGCCCGATCCTATTAATGACATGGTCTAAATGAAATGGTTGTATACCAATAGGCAATTAGAAAAGTTGAGTGGATCTGCCAACATTCGATTTTACAGGGAAATTTGATTCACAGTCTCATTATTCTTAAGACCTGGAGCATAATAAATATAGAACTTGTGATGGGCAGACCCGGACTGTAAAAGTCTGGATCTGCGTGATTTCAAACTTACCCGAGTGCCGGATAAGTGGCAGCAGCTGGCAAATATGATTTTTTGTAAAATATGGGGAGAATTTAAGTCCTCTAAAATAAATGTACTCACCTCCAGCACGTAGATATATTGGGTTTCAATATCCATAAATTTTTTCCATTTAATAATAGTAAAATATATCTTTGTACCGTGTTAGCCAGTAGAGATAAAAAAATTGTTTAAAAGAACAGAGAGTCCTCAGTGGTTGATACCTTTTAATGGCTAACTGAAAAGATGGTAATAATTGCAAGCTTTCGAGACTACTCAGGTCTCTTCATCAGGCATGGTAAATGCCTGTATAAATACGTGACTCTTCAGATTTTGTGTTATACCATGCCTGATGAAGAGACCTGAGTAGTCTCGAAAGCTTGCAATTATTACCATCTTTTCAGTTAGCCATTAAAAGGTATCAACCACTGAGGACTCTCTGTTCTTTTAAACAATTTTTTTTCCATTTAATAAAACATTTAAGAATCAAACTTTCACAACAAATCCACAGCTAAGCACACTTAGGGAGAGCCTATTTCTGTTACTGTAATCTTTTATTTGCAATATATTAATCTTTCTAATTATAATGTAATCCCAATCACAAGAGTTGAGCAGATCTTTTGAACTTTTAATTTACTGACTTGGCTGAATTGTTCCCAAAAATGTGATTTGTGGCAAATGAATTAGCATGAATTATTATACTGGAAAGCTTATAATTGCCTAAAAATAAACATGGGGAAAGGAGACAGACAGAGAGAGAACCCCGCGGACCAGAAGAGCTTACACTCTATAGGTAAGAGAGAGAAAGAGAACCCCACTGACCATAAAAACAAACAATATAAGGGGGAGAGAGGAACCTACTGACCATAACATCTTACACTCTACAGGAGGCTTACACTCTACAGAAGAGATTTGATCTCATTGACCATAATAACTTACACTCTACAAGAGAGAGAGTGAGACTAAGGATACTGCTGACTATAGAAGCTTACACTCTACAGGGGAGAGAGGAGTCCATTGACCATGAGAGCTTACATTCTACAGGAGAGAGAGTGTCCCATTGACCATAAGAGCTTTCACTGTACAGGAGAATGGTGATCACAATAATTACACATTAGAGCTTACACTCTACGAGAGAGAGAGAAAGAAAGAGCGAGAGGGAATGAGTAAGGGACCCAATGGACCATAAGAGCTTATAATCTACAGCAGTGAGTTGATTCCATTGACCATAAGAGCTTACACTCTACAAGGGAGAGTGAGACTGAGGACACTGCTGACCATAGGAGCTTACACTTTACAGGGGAGAGAGGAAACCATTGACCATAAGAGCTTACACTCTACAGGAGAGAGAGGATCCCACTGACTATAAAAGTTTAAACTCTGCAGGAGAGAGGTGATCCCATCAAGTATAAGAGCTTACACTCTACAAGAGAAAGAGAGTGAGATAGAGGACCCTGCTGGCCATAAGAGCTTACACTTTACAGGGAAGAGAAGATTCCACTTACCATATGAGCTTACACTCTACAGGAGAAAGAGAGAGAGAAAGTGAGCAAGAGTGAGAGAGGGCTAAACTGACCATAAGAGCTTATAAGCTACAGGAGAGAGGAATCTATTGACCATAAGAGCTTACACTCTACAGGAGAGAGAGGATCCCACTAAGCACAAGAGCTTATGTGTCGCCCCAGAGATGATGATCCTCTTAGGGACGCCACAGGGCTTCTTCAGTAAGGCAACAGGTACTGTCAGTTTTTATTTATGTGTCATGACTCCAGTCACGGCTTGCGGTCAAGGATGTGGATGACCGCCCCTGCAGGTTTTACAAGCGTCTGGGGCTGACGGGTCTGCAGCCAGGTGATGTAACCTCCTGTGAGTGAGGCAGGCCGAAGGGTGTTGGGTGAGCAGGGTAGCGGGTCCGGAATAACACAGGCTGAGTCCAAAAGTTTTTTTAACTGATTTTTACTCACTTCAGAGCTGACCCGGGCGTTGCTGTGATGAACCAGGTAGGACCAGGGGATCCTTCAGGCCAGTCTGAGGGTAACCTATTAGCTCGCCTACCTAGCACTTCTGTGTTTGGATAACCCCCTGACATGAAGTACCATTGGGGGGGCTATCCAGGGAGTCGCAACTGCCTTTTCTCCCCTGTGTTTGGCCCGTTTGCCGGCAGCGTGGACCAGGTGAGATGGCTTCAAGCTCTGTCTCCTTATGGGTCCCTGCTTTGCTGCTGAGGCTTGGACTCTGTGTGGTTGGTGAGATACTTGTAGTTCCCCTGACCGGCAGGTTTAGCAGATAGTTATACTGGAGTCTGCTCTAGGGACTTGTCCCCGTACATGCCTAGTCACCAGGAGCACCTCTTTCTCTCTGACTACTCGGTGACCGTTCTCCCCCGCCAACTGTCACTACACCGCGCAGGGTCTGACTAGTGGCAGCGCGCAAGTCCGCCTTGCGACTATCGAGATCCAATACCAGACTGGCTCTCCTCTCTTCCTTACAACCTCTGCACTTTAGCTCCCAGCCCTTCCACTCCACCTCTTGATGATATTTGAAAGCTAGCCCCCCCTCTGGAGACTACCCAAGGGTCCCCTCTAAAAGTGTGGGAGACCTGGTTGCTATGTGTCTGTGCGTACACACCTCGTTCTGGCCCTTAGGATTACCTGGAAGTACTATCCCAGCATGGGTGCAGTACTCAGTGGTGCCTGACCAGGTCAGTGTCGCCACATTCCCCCTTGGTTATCAACAGCACGTCCTCGGGCTGCAAAGACAAGAAAAACATAACACATGTTTTTCCCACACAGGGGAGATATTTAGATATAAACGTACCAGGTACCATACCACCACCACCCACAAGTCTCTAACCCAAGACCCGAATACGGAGTGATCACCAGTCCTTTTGGTGACCTGGTCTTGTCCTGGTGGCGTAGGGTAGGCCCTATGAACAGGCGTGCCCCTTGGTGGTGCAGAGCCATGCCCCTCAACAGGCAGACTCTGGGGTTGGTACCACTGAGGTAACTATGTACACTGCGAGAGTTTGTGGTTATAGCCAGTTCATAACCTATGATCCATATAAAGTGCACATAACCAGGTTCTAAAATATATTTGAACAGTTCACGCAAAAGTCCTTGCGGGCACATTTTTCTTAAACATTACTCAAACTTTCTTAAAAACATTTTAAACTATACTTTTTTTTTTTTATTAAATTGACTATATTTACTAAACTAAATTGACTTTCGCCTTCCAAGGTCAGTGCTCGATACCCTGGTGCACTGACCCTTGGAGGTCGTGTCATGGGCGTCCCCTGGCAGCGGTGACAATGGGGACCTGGTTGAAGCGGTGGGGGTGGAGCCTGGGCTCACCGAGGTTCTCCTTGGACATGGCACCACATCCAAAGCGAACCAGCCTCTCTCCCCCATATGCCGTGTGAATTCCACCACGTCCCCTATGTACAGGTCTCGGCCAGGGTGACCCCGCTGCAGATGGGATTGCACGTCCCGCCGGGACACAAAAATCCCCTCATTTACCCCTGCTTCTACAATAAAACCCAACCCCTTGCGGCAATTGAACTCCTCCCACAGGACTGGAACATCCCAGCAGTCCGGGGACAGTCCGCCCCCATCTCCACCTCTTGCGGGGTCAGAGCACTCTGGTGATCCTGGGACGGACACTCCTCTCCGTGGGCGGTTACTTCTTCTGTGCGTGCTGCAGCTTTTTGATGACGCACTTTCAACGGTGGCAACAAAAATGGCGGCGGTTCAAATTTTTTGATTGGACCGCCGAGGCAAACTGTCACTTGTCTGAACAGGTCTAGTCCTGGATCCTGTTCGTGATGCCAAAAGAGAGGATGTGTCGCCCCAGGGATGCTGATCCTCTTCAGGGATGCCACAGGGCTTCTTCAGTAAGGCAACAGGTACTGTCAGTTTTTATGTGTCGTGACGCCACTTACGGCTTTCGGTCAGCGATGTGGATGACCGCCGCTGCAGGTTTTACGAGCGTCTGTGGCTGATGGGTCTGCAGCCAGGTGATGTAGCCTCCTGTGAGTGAGGCAGACCCCAGGGGCACGGGTGAGCAGGGTAGCGGGTCCGGAATAATACAGGCTGAGTCCAAAAGTTTTTTTAACTGATTTTTACTCACTTCAGATATTCTGTGAGCTGACCTGGGAGTTGCTGTGATGAACCAGGTAGGACCAGGAGCTCCTTCGGGCCAGTCTGAGGGTAACCTGTTAGCTCGTCTTCCTAGCACTTCGGTGTTCGGATAACGCCCTGACGTGAAGTACCATGGGGGTCTATCCATGGAGTCGCAACTGCCTTTTCTCCCCTGTGTTTGGCCCGTTTGCCGGCAGCGTGGACCAGGTGAGAGTGCTTCAAGCTCTGTCTTCTTATGGGTCCCTGCGTTGCTGCTGAGGCTTGGACTCTGTGTGGTTGGTGAGGTACTTGTAGTTCCCCTCACTGGCAGGTTTAGCAGATAGTTAAACTGGAGTCTGCTCTAGGGACCTGTCCCCGTACATGCCCAGTCACCAGGAGCACCTCTTTCTCTCTGACTCCTCGGTGACCGTTCTCCCCCGCCAACTGTCACTACATCGCGCAGGGTCTGACTAGTGGAAGCGCGCGAGTCCACCTCATGACTGTCGCGCTCCACTACCAGACTGGCCCTCCTCTCTTCCTTACAACCTTTGCACTTTAGCTCTCAGCCCCTCCACTCCACCTCTTGATGATATTTGAAAGCTAGCCTCCCTCTGGAGACTACCCAATGGGTGCAATACTCAGTGGTGCCTGACCGGGTAAGGGGAGCCACACTTACACTCTACAGGAGAGAGAGGATCCCACTGACCATAAGAGCTTACACTCTACAGGAGAGAGTTGATCTCATTGACCATAATAACTTACACTCTACAAGAGAGAGAGTGAGATAGAGGACCCTGCTGATCATAAGAGCTTACACTTTACAGGGAAGAGAAGATCCCACTTACCATATGAGCTTACACTCTACAGAAGAAAGAGAGTGAATGAGTAAGAGAGAGAGAGAGGACCCAACTAACCATATTAGCTTAAACTCTACCGGAGAGAGTGTGAGACAGAGGACACTGCTGACCATAAGAGCTTACACTTTACACGGGAGAGAGGATCCCACTTACCATATGAGCTTACACTCTACAGGAGATAGAGCAAAAGAGAAAGTGAGTGAGAGAGAAAGGACCCAACTGACCATGAGAGCTTGCACTTTACAGGAAAGACTTGCCCAGGACTCTAGCCCCTTCATGACCCATGATGGATATATCCATCATGGATCGTGTGAGGTTAATCCCCGCCCACTGCCGTGGGCAGGTCGCTGCGATCCGCACACATATCAGCTGTATTCAACATCTGATATGTGTGCCTGCATATTACGAGTGGAATTGCATTCCACCCGCAACTTTAACCCCTTACATCTCGCTGCCAAAGTCTGGCAGCGAGATGTATATGCGCGCGGTCATTACTTTCACTTACCGCTGCTCCCACCGGAAGTCACATGTGTGATCACGTGACTTTTGGTGGTTGCCATGTCATGTGATGACGCCTGTAGCTAACATGAGTCACTTTCTCTTAGTACCGGCATAGTGCCAGCACGGAGAGTATAGCAGCATATCTGCAGATCTTAGCTCTGTAGCTGAGATCTACAGATAGGGCAGAGCGATCGGATTGTTGATCTATATAGCCCCCTAGGGGACTAGTAAAATAAAAAAAAAGTAAAGAAAAAAGTTTTAAAAAATAAATAAAACTTAAAAGTTCCTATCACCCCCCTTTCGCCCCATTGAAAATTAAAGAGTTAAAAAAATAAAAAATATACACATATTTGGTATTGCCGCGTTCAGAAACACCTGATCTATAAATCTGTAAACTCAAATAATCTGATCATTAAACGGCGTAGCAGCAAAAAAATTCCAAACGCCAAAATTACGTTTTTTGGTTGCCGCACGTTTTGCGCAAAATGTAATAACAGGCAATCAAAATGTAGCATCTGCGCAAAAATGGTACCATTAGAAACGTCAGCTTGAGACGCAAAAATTAAGCCATCACTGAGCCATAGATCACAAAAAATGAGAACGCTACTGGTTTTGGAAAATGGCGCAAAACGTGCGCCACTTTTATTGGACAAAATGGTGATTTTTTTTTAATCACTTAGATACAAGTAAACCTATACATGTTTGGTGTCTACAATCTCACACCGACCTTAGGCGTCACAATGACACATCAGTTTTACCATATAGTGAACACGGTAAATAAAATATCCCAAAAACTTGTGCGATCACACTTTTTTTGTAGTTTTTCCACACTTGAAATTTTTTTGCTGTTTTCCAGCACACTATATGGTAAAACTTATGGTTTATTTTAAAAGTACAACTAGTTTGGCAAAAAAAAAGCCCTCATATGGCAAGATTGACAGAAAAATAAAAAAGTTATGGCTCTCGGAAGAAGGGGAGGAAAAAAAACAAAACGCAAAAACGGAAAACGCCCTGGGGCTGAAGGGGCTAGAGATAGAAAACATCTCTGCCGTACAAACTGTTCTGATTTTGACAGCCCACGTATTGACCACTACTGTACAAGGTATGATAATCTGTAATAAGTCATTCATACAGGGCATTTTGGAGATGCCCCCATGGCAATGCAAAATGACATTGGCTCGCTCTCTGATGCTTCAGCTGTGTAGCAAATGGCATCAGGCAATTTTTTTTTGCGAATCGTAAATTCAATCTCAAGATTTAAATTTGCATGTAACTACAAATTTCAGAAAATTTTACGCGAACTCAATTTTCCATGGATTCATCTGCTTATCTCTAATGTTCACCATATACAAACAATAAATATACACTTTGTGCAGAATTATTAGGCAAGTTGTATTTTAGAGGATTTTTTTTACTATTGATCAACAGCTATGTTCGCAATCAACCCAAAACACTCATAAATATCAAAGCTTAATATTTTTGGAAGTTGGAATGGTTTTTTTTTAGATTTGACTATCTTAAGGCACCGTTACACGGGGCGATATATCTAACGATATGTCGGCGGGGTCACAAAGTTTGTGACGCACATCCGGCATCGTTAGAGATATCATACCGTGTGACACCACTGAACGACTGTGAACGAGGAAAAATACTCACCTTATCGTTGATCGTTGACATGTTCATTTTCATAATATCATCCCACCTTCTCTGCGCCGGTTGTTCATCGTTCCCGAGGTAGCACACATCGCTCCGTGTGACACCCCGGGAACGATAAACACAGCTTACCTGTGTCCAGCTGGCAATGCGGAAGGAAGGGGGTGGGCGGGATGTTATGTCATCTTCGCCCCTCCGCTTCTATTGGCCGGCCGCTGTGTGACATCGCTGTGACGCCGAACGTCCCTCCCCCTTCAGGAAGAGGATGTTCGCCGCCCACAGCGACATTGTCCGGGAGGTAAGTACGTGTGATGGGGAATACCGACTTTGTGCGACACGGGCAACAAATTGCCCGTAATGCACAAATGATGGGGGCGGGTCCGATCACACATGCGATCGCACGATAAATCGATGCGTGTAACGGGGCCTTTATGAGGATATCTGTTTGTGCAGGTAACTATTACTGTGCAGAATTATTAGGTAACTTAATAAAAACCAAATATATTCCCATCTCACTTGTTTATTTTCACAAGGTAAACAAATATAACTGCACAAATGTAAAAATAAACATTTCTGACATGCAAAAACAAAACCCAAAAAATTGGTGACCAATATAGCCACATTTCTTTCTGATGACACTCAACAGCCTACTATCCATAGATTCTGTCAGTTGCTTGATCTGTTTACGGTCAAAATTGCGTGCAGCATCTACCACAGCCTCCCAGACACTGTTCTGAGAGGTGTACTGTTTTCTCTCCCTGTGGATCTCACATTTTATGAGGGACCACAGGTTCTCTATGGGGTTCAGATCAGGTGAACAAGGCGGCCATGTCATTATTTTTTCATCTGTTAGACCTTTACTGGCCAGCCACGCTGTGGAGTAGTTGGAAGCATGTGATGGAGCATTGTCCTGCATGAAAATCATGTTTTTCTTGAACAATACCGACTTCTTCCTTAACCACTGCTTGAAGAAGTTGTCTTCCAGAAACTGGCAGTAGGTCTGGGAGTTGAGCTTCACTCAATCCTCAACCCAAAAAGGTCCCACAAGTTCATCTTTGATGATACCTGTCCATACCAGTACCCCACCTCCACCTTGCTGGCTTCTGAGTCGGAGTAGAGTGCTCTGCCCTTTACTGATCCAGCCTCTGGCCAATCCATCTGGCCCATCAAGAGTCACTTTCATTTCATCAGTCCATAAAACCTTTGAAAAATCAGTCTTAAAATATTTCTTGGCCTAGTCTTGACGTTGTATCTTATGTTTCTTGTTCAAAGGTGGTCATTTTTGAGCCTTCCTTACCTTGGCCATGTCCCTGAGGATGGCACACCTTGTGCTTTTTGATACTCCAGTAATGTTGCAGCTCTGAAATATGGCCAAACTGGTGGCAAATGGCATCTTTGCAGCTTCACGCTTGAATTTCCTCAATTCACGGGCAGTTAATTTGCGCCTTTTTTGCCCAACACGCTTCTTGCGACTCTGTCGGCTATTTGCCATGAAACACTTGATTGTTCAGTGATCATGCTTCAAAAGTTTGGCATTTTCAAGACTCCTGCATCCCTCTGCAAGACATCTCACAATTTTGGACTTTTCAGAGCCTGTCAAATCTCTCTTCTGACCCATTTTGCCAAAGGAAAGAAAGTTGCCTAATAATTAAGCACACCTTATATAGGGTGTAGATGTCATTACACCACACCCCTCCTCATTACAGAGATGCACATCACCTGATTTACTTAATTGGTAGTTGGCTCTCAAACCTATACAGCTTGGAGTAGGACAACATGTATAAAAAGTATCATGTGATCAAAATACTCATTTGCCTTATAATACTGCACACAGTGTAGGATCGAAGAAATATAGTTCTTATTTATTATGAAAATATAAAACATCTTGGCAGAAAAGCCAAGGATACACGAAGTGCAGGACTTTTGCAGAGCCAAATGAAATGACTCATAGATCTGAAGAAATGTCTGCAAAGAACATTATTAACAGTGAAAAGGTCATTACTAGAAATGATAATCCTTTTTCCTTTATCCACTATTTATATTTAATGTTTCATTATAAATGTAATATAATCAAGAAAACACTCCCAACCTCAGATGTTTGATATTTTCAATAAAAATAAATGGCCCTTGAATGTCATGGCGGTCTTCTATTGTAGAACACTATTTTCAATAATTAATTTTCTTTTCTGTATCTGCACAATAAAACATAGGTCCATCTCATACTTTGAATTTGTAGTATAACTATAGAATATTTTCCTGGTGGAAGGCTATTGCATACAGTGATGTATGTTGCTTATGTTGGCCATAGGACCACATAATATAATTACGCAAACTTTGTAGCGTCTAGTCTTTACTAGAGATGAGCGAACCGGTCCCGGTTCGGCTCGAGGTCGGTTCGCCGAACGGAGGTCCCGTTCGAGTTCGGCTCGTCGAACGTTCGACGAACCGAACTCGAGCCAATAGACTATAATGGGAGGCAATCACAAACACATAAAAATGCATTATAAATGTACACAAACAGTTAATAAACATTGCCATAACACTTACCGGTCCTCGCGATCCCTTCTGCACTCTGTCTCCTGCCGCTATTCCATCCGATGATCGCTGAATCCACCCGGTGACCGGCACTGCCAGCAGAGATGCAGGACCTATCGTGACGTCAAAATAGCCATGTGACCAGTCACGTGGCTATTATCTCATTGGCTACAGACTGGTCACATGACTATGACACGTCATGTAGGACCTGCGAGTGCATCTCTCCGGTACACGGTGCACATATGTGTATCGCCGTGTACCGGCGACATGCTCTAGCACAAGGTCGACTCCCCGTTCCGTTAGGGACCGGCTGACACAGCCGGTCATTAACGGAGATCACCGTTGCCATAGCAACGCAGTTAGCGGTGACGTCACCGCTAACCGCGGCTCCGAGAGCACCGTTGCTATGGTAACGCATCTGTCAGCGTTACCGCTGTTACCGCTGACAGCCAGCACTGATCACTCACGGAGTGAAGGCTGCACGCTGCTTCCCGATTGTAGTGAGGATTGTACTGAGGATGAGGTTCCTCAGCCCCAAGTGATGGGCTGGTGAACCTTATCCTCACTACAATCGTCACTACTACTACACTAGTGAGGATTGTACTGAGGATGAGGTTCCCCAGCCCCAAGTGATGGGCTGGTGCACCTCATCCTCACTACAATCGTCACTACTACTACACTAGAAAGAAGACAGAAGAGCAGGATCGTGGAGGGCTGACAGGGGGTAATAAAGGTGGAGTCTCTAATGTGTCTGTGTATTTATTTCTATTAAAGTATTTTTTCTCTGTGTGGTGTTTTTTTTTAACCCTTTATTGGAGATTCTTAATGGCCGGGTCAAACGTGCCTGACATTAAGAATCTCTGGCTTAATACTGGCTAGTAAAACAAAGCCAGTATTAACTCATGATTACCCAACAAGCCACCCGGCTCCAGGGCTGTTGGAAGAGTTGGATACAGCGCCAGATGATGGCGCTTCTATGAGAGCGCCATTTTCTGGGACGGCTGCGGACTGAAATCCACAGCAGAGGCGCCCAGAAACCTCGGGCTAACCTGTGCTGCGGATTCCAATCCCCAGCTGCCTAGTTGTACCCGGCTGGACACAAAAATGGGGTGAAGCCCACGTCATTTGTTTTTTAATTATTTCATGAAATAAGTGAAATAATTAAAAAAAAATGGGCTTCCCTATATTTTTGGTTCCCAGCCGGGTACAAATAGGCAACTGGGGGTTGGAGGCAGCCCATGGCTGCCTGCTGTACCTGGCTAGCATACAAAAATATGGCGAAGCCCACGTCATTTTTTTGGTGGGCAAAAAAATTCTGCATACAGTCCTGGATGGAGTATGCTGAGCCTTGTAGTTCTGCAGCTGCTGTCTGCTCTTCTCCATACAGACAGACAGCAGCTGCAGAACTACAAGGCTCAGCATACTCCATCCAGGACTGTATGCAGAAGTTTTTTGCCCCCTGAAAAAATTATGTGGGCTTCGCCATATTTTTGTATGCTAGCCAGGTACAGCAGGCAGGTACGGCTGCCCCCAACCCCCAGTTGCCTATTTGTACCCGGCTGGGAACCAAAAATAAAGGGAAGCCCTTTTTTTATTATTTCATGAATTTCATGAAATAATTAGAAAACAAATGATGTAGGCTTCGCCCCATTTTTGTGTCCAGCCAGGTACAACTATGCAGCTGGAGATTAGAATCCGCAGCACAGGTTGGCCTGAGCTTTCTGGGCCCCACTGCTGCGAATTGCAGTCTGCAGCCGCCTCAGAAAATGGCATTTTCATAGAAGCGCCATCTTCTGGCGCTGTATCCAACTCTTCCAGCACCTGCCTGCTATACCTGGCTAGCATACAAAAAAATGGCGAAGCTCACGTCCTTTTTTTGTAGTTTTTTGGCAAAAAAAATAAAAAATGCTTCCCTGGATTTTCCATTGCCAGTGAAGGTAACACCAAGCAGTGGGGGTTAGCAGCCAGTAGCTGCTTGGATTACCCTTAGCTAGCAATACAAAAAATGCAGCGGGAGCCCATATATATTTTTTTTAATTATTTATTTAAATAACTAAAAATAAAATGGGCTTCCCTGTATTTTGATTGCTGGACATCACAGTGCTGTAAAAATAAATCTTTAAAAAAATGACGTAGCGCTCCGCGGTATTTTTGATTCTCAGCGCAGATAAAGCAGACAGCTATGGGTTGCCACCCCCATCTGCCTGCCGTTACCTTGGTTGGCAATCAAAATACAGGGAAGCCCTTTAATTTTTTCTATTTAAAATATAGTTAAAAAAAAAATGACGTTGGGTCCCCCCATTTTTGATAGCCAGCTAGGGTAAAGCAGACGGCTGTAGCCTGAAAACCACAGCTGGCAGCTTTACCGTGGTTGGGGATCCAATGTGGAGGTCCCCTCAGGCTCTTTTTTATAATTATTTTATAAATATTAATAATTACACAATAAAAGTAGGGTCCCCCCCAAATTGGATCACCAGCCAAAGTAAAGCGGACAGCTGTGGTCTGGTATTCTCAGGGTGGGAAGGTCCATAGTTATTGGGCCTTCACAGCCTAAAAATAGCAGGCCGCAGGCACCCCAGACGTGGCGCATCCACTAGATGCGCCAATCCTGGCGCTTCACCCCAGCTCATCCCGTGCCCTGGTGCAGTGGCAAACGGGGTAATAAATCGGGTTGATACTAGCTGTAAAGTAACCTGAGATCAAGCCCAGCAGTTTGTGATGTCATGGCGTCTATTAGATACCCAACATCATAAACTGTCAGTACTAACAAAAAAAAAAAATCGACAAAAGAAATTTATTTGAAAAAACAGTCCCCAAAACATTTCCTCTTTCACCAATTTATTGTAAGAAAAAAAATAAAGGGGTCCCACAACGACTCTGGACCGTCTAGAATATGGGGGGGAGACACTCAGGGAACGTATCCCCCATTTTCTAGGAGTGCGGACCCTTCATGGGAGGAGTGTGGGTGCAATGAATCTGCACTCACTCTTCTCGGGTCCACAGCAGCAGAGTCCATGTCGTAATGGTTGCTACCAAAGCTGCAATGCCCTGCTCATGAGGTAAGGGCATGCCTAATCAGGAGAACTACTGTAGAGGAAGCTCTGCTCACTGGTATATAGGTGCTCAGAGGTAATAATAGATAAAATTAGTGAGTAACCTCGGCACTCTAAATCTCCCAGACTAAGTCAGTAAGTCACAACGGATAGTAATGCAAAATCACTCTTTATTGGTACGTATTAAGAAAAAAAAATTTTTCATAAGCATATATGTTTTTGTCCAAAACAAGTTACAAATGACGTTTCGGCCTGAGCCTTCGTCAGATTGGACTTATCTGCATGTAATCATGAAAAATGACAATAATCAGTATCACATAAGAGTGAGAGAACAATAACATAAACTCGAACAATGTAGAGGTACAATTGGGATGCAGCAAAAAAATTGCAACACAGCAAGAAATGAAACACATGATACAAATGTCATAATACAGTACAAGGACAATATAGTAATGACAAATATGGGGTCAGAGTAGGCTTAGACAGCTCTGGTACGAAAGAGATGTCAATCATAAAGTAACATGTGCAGTAGGTGTAGAGCTACAGTATGCATGGCAGAGCTAATGGGTAGACCGACCATAGAAAAAGAACGGAGAAAAAGTGGAGAAAAAGTGGAGAAAAAATGGAGAATAAGTGGAGAAAAAAATGGAGAAAAAGTGGAGAAAAAGTGGAGAAAAAGTGGAGAAAAAGTGGAGAAAAAATGGAGAAAAAGTGGAGAAAAAGTGGAGAAAAAGTGGAGAAAAAATGGAGAAAAAATGGAGAATAAGTGGAGAAAAAATGGAGAAACAAATGGAGAAAAAGTAGAGAAAAAGTGGAGAAAAAGTGGAGAAAAAGTGGAGAAAAAAATGGAGAAAAAGTGGAGAAAAAGTGGAGAAAAAGTGGAGAAAAAATGGAGAAAAAGTGGAGAAAAAGTGGAGAAAAAGTGGAGAATAAGTGGAGAAAAAATGGAGAATAAGTGGAGAAAAAATGGAGAAAAAGTGGAGAAAAAGTGGAGAATAAGTGGAGAAAAAAATGGAGAAAAAATGGAGAAAAAATTGAGAAAAAAATGGAGAAAAAGTGGATTAAAAGTGGAGAAAAAAATGGAGAAAAAGTGGAGAAAAAATGTAGAAAAAGTGTAGAAAAAGTGGAGAAAAAAATGGAGAAAAAGTGGAGAAAAAGTGGAGAAAAAGTGGAGAAAAAAATGGAGAAAAAGTGGAGAAAAAGTGGAGAAAAAAATGGAGAAAAAGTGGAGAAAAAATGGAGAAAAAGTGGAGAATAAGTGGAGAAAAAATGGAGAATAAGTGGAGAAAAAATGGAGAAAAAGTGGAGAAAAAGTGGAGAAAAAGTGGAGTAAAAGTGGAGAAAAAGTGGAGAATAAGTGGAGAAAAAATGGAGAAAAAGTGGAGAAAAAAAGGAGAAAAAAATGGAGAAAAAGTGGAGAAAAAGTGGAGAAAAAATGGAGAAAAAACTGGAGAAAAAGTGGAGAAAAAATGTAGAAAAAGTGGAGAAAAAATGGAGAAAAAGTGGAGAAAAAGTGGAGCACCCTTTGGTGCCTTTCATGTGGCACTAAGGGGTGCTTAGCTTTGTATTTAGCCAAAAAATGAAAAAAAAAATGACGTAGGGTTCCCCCTAGTTTTGTAGCCAGCTAGGGTAAAGCAGACGGCTGCAGCCTGCAGACCACAGCTGGCAACCTCACCTTGGCTGGTAATCCAAAACTGAGGGCACCCCACGCTGTTATTTTAAATTAAATAAATAATTAAAAAAAAAAAAACACGTAGGGGTCCCCCAAAATTGGATCACCAGCCAAGGTAAAGCAGACAGCTGGGGCCTGATATTCTCAGACTAGGGAGGTCCATGGTTATTGGACTCTCCCCAGCCTAAAAATAGCAGGCCGCAGCCGCCCCAGAAGTGGCGCATCCATTAGATGCGCCAATCCTGGTGCTTCGCCCCAGCTCATCCCGCGCCCTAGTGCGGTGGCAAACGGGGTAATATATGGGGTTAATACCAGATGTGTAAAGTCACCTGGCATCAAGCCCTGGGGTTGGTGAGGTCAGGCGTCTATCAGATACCCGACATCACCAACCCAGTCAGTAATAAAAAAAAAATAGACGACAAACACATTTTTATTTGAAAAAACACTCCCCAAAACATTCCCTCTTTAACCAATTTATTAGAATGAAAAACAAATCCAGGTCTGGTGTAATCCAAGGGGTTGCCATGACGATCCACACTGTCCCAGTCAATGAAGAGCAGGATGTTCCCCATTGGCTGGGAGAGCAGTGCAGTGACCTGAGCTAACATCAATGGATCAGCCCAGGTCACTGCAGGGGGATGATAAGTGCTGCTGTCAGCGAGGTACATTACCTGCGCTGATCTCCAGCACACTGACAGCCCCTGTCACTGAGTTCAATGACCGGCGCTTTCACACCAAGTATCGCGAGAGGCCCGTGACGTCACCGCTAGTCAGTCTCGGGTCGGAAGCGAGAGGTGATGTGACAAGCGGCGGCCACGGAGGACAGTGACAGCGCTGAGGTCGGGATGGCGGGACTTCATCACCGCAGGTAAGCCGAGCGGGGCCATGTGTGCAGAGAGTGTGTGTGTGTGTGTGTGTGTGTGTGTGTATGTGTGTGTGTGTGTGTGTGTGTGTGTGTATGTATGTATGTGTACATGCCGCGGGCAGGAGGGGGTGGAGCGAGCTGAGCGGGGAAGTGTGGGCTTCCTGCACAGTAACTAGGATAAACATCGGGTTACTAACCAAAGCGCTTTGGTTGGATACCCGATGTTTATCTTGGTTACCAGCTTCTGGCAGGCTGCCAGCGATGGCTCCTGCACACTGTAGCTGTAAAAAGCCCTGCTTTTTGCTGCTAGAACCGTTCTCGAACGTATCTAGAACTATCGAGCTTTTGCAAAAAGCTCGAGTTCTAGTTCGATCTCGAACAGCCCCAAAAATCACTCGAGCCTAGAACTGGAGAACCACGAACCGCGAACCGCGCTCAACTCTGTATACCTCCCCATGGAGTTGCATAATCTATGGCACTATTCCATTCACTGACTTAAAGGTACGTCAACACTTGCCAGTCTCAAATGCTCCAAAGTTAAGTTAATGGTATGATTGCATTGTTATAATTCGGTAAAAAAAATTGCTTAACCCCTTTGCGCTGTAAAATGTATTATGTCATAAACCTGGAGAGAGTGTATGAAGTGACCAGCTGTCACGGTCGTAGTTACATAGTTACATAGGTTGAAAAAAGACCTAAGTCCATCTAGTTCAACCTTCCTCCACCAATTCTACATTTTGTCCAGGGTTATCTCCCTGTCTTTTAGAGACTAGTGACAGCTTTAGGACTGGAGCCTCTCCTCTCCATCTGGCACTCTACATATAAATATTTTTTCATTTCTCTCAGTGCTTAAACAGTTAAGGTCAGTTTTGCTGCTAGCAGCTTTCCAGCAGTGCATTTCAGGTGCAGCTGCTCTGTAGCCAACCCCTTCATGTTTAAGTAGTAGGGTTTCCCAGCAATCTTTGCTGATTATACAAAAACATTTGTATTCTGGCCACTTTGGTGGAAGGAGATGCTGTGAATTTGTCCTTCCTTAAGTCATATCTTCTCCATTTTGGTTGTTATTCCCATGTTTGTTTCACCTACCTTCTTGTTGTATTAGCAGCGGTGGGCCTAGTGAGGCTTACCTTTCCCACTCACTAGGCAGAACTATTTACGTTTGTTCCAGGGTTTCAGGTTCCTGCTTGGCGGCAGGTGCAGAACCTGTATAGGGTCTGGCTGAGAGTGCAGAGTACAGTGGTAGGTAAAGCAGGAGGTGCCCATCTACCCATTCACAAGCACCAGGGCCCACTGTTGTTATTTTGTTCCTGGGTGTTCCCCTTGTTTGTGTTGTTGTGGGGAGTTTTTGCTGTGCGTCAGACATCTGTTGGTCTGAATGCACCCACCATATGTAATAGCGTGACACCAGCATCTGCCTGAGAGAGCAGCACCCAGAGCAAGCTCTGATCACTGCTGTTAACCCATTAAATGCCACTATGAATCATTGAGAACAATATTTCAAGTGAGCAGCGCTGCCCAGGAGTCCATTCTTGGCACCCATCACCCACATTACTGCCATATTGGCACTTCTGTGAAGCCCAGTCTGTTGCCATGTTTCACAGCACACTGTAATTAGGACTATATACTGCAATAATTAGGCATTGTAGTATATAGTACAAGAAAGCAATCGATATTCGGTTCAAAGTCAGTGACAGAATTTTAAGTGCTGTTTCAAAACTAAAATTTATTTTAACCCTAACTCTTTTTCTATTTAATGTAATAATCTAATCTTTTTTCTAATATACTTTAATGACAAATTTCCTACAGTTCCCTCACTACCATATCTAACTGTTGTAACTTATTTTTTTCACTACTTCCTGTGTGATGATGCTTTGTTTGAGAATCACAGTGCATGCTGGGATAGTAAAAATAATCGTCATCAGGGGTTAGAGGTTGCAGTCATTTTCTGTGGTTTTGAGCACTTTGTGGGGTGCAGTTTTTAAAATGGTCTGATGCGGTCCCTAAAATAATTGGTTTTGTAAATTTTGTTGGAAAATTAAGAAAATGATGATGATAATATTTAACCCTTCCAATATCCTAACCAAAAAATGTTTAAAAAAATAGTGCTGATGTAAAGTAGACATGCGGCAAATGTTATTTATTAACTTTTTTTCAGTATACCAGAGATAAGGGGTTAATTCCATACTGCCATTGGAGCAGACCAGGCTTCTTCTTCACAACATAGTTTGTAGTAAAAATTTAAATGACCCCTTTTTTCCAGTTAAAAATAAAGGCATTTAAAATTTAAGAAATGAGAATATTTGGTATTATGTCCTTAGGAAACTCCTTATAACCTCATTGCCCTACCACCACCGGAGCTGTAGCCTCACCACTGTGCCGGAACTGCCGCCTCACCACCGTGTTAGAACTACTGCCTCACCACTGTGCCAGGACTTTTGCCTCACCACTGTGCCGGAACTGCTGCCTTACCACCGTGACGGAACTGCTGCCTCATCACCGTGCCAGGACTGCTGCCTCACCACAGTGCCGGAACTGCTGCCTTAACACCGTGACGGAACTGCCTCCCGACCAACACCCAACCTACTGTCTCCTCCCCAATATCCTATAGAATGTAAGCCCGAAAGGGCAGGGTCCTCTTCCCTCTGTACCAGTCTGTCTATTATAGCTGGTACATGTATTCTGTATGGAACCGCTACTCATGTACAGCACCAAGAGATCAATGGTGCTCTATAAATAAATATTAATAATAATTAGGAAACGTCGGGTCTAACAAAATATAAAATTCTTTAAGCAATATAGAAAATTTTGGAAAGCATAGAAAAATTGAAATGCCAAAAAAATACTGTTCTTGGGTCTCTGCATCCACAAAAAAATAAGATAAAATAATGAAAATATATTTTGGACTGCAAAATGGTACCATTGATAACTGCCAATCTTTGTGCCACAAAGAAGTCTTCAAATAGCTCTATTGATGGAAAAATAAAAAAGTTATAAGTCTCCAATATGGCAACACAAACTGTTGGAAGTCAACATGGACAATACGTCTATTGTGTCATATGAATTGCTGAACTCACAATTGGATCCATGAGCTCTAAATACTACCAGAGCTCAAAGGTCTACTTAAAAGAGAAAACCATGGCTTGTGAGTGGAGTTGTGAACCTGTGAGGCAGGAAGGCAATTGTATGTGCAATTGTCATGCACCCAGGCTTCAGAAAGAGGACGAAGATGGCTTGCTCAGGACCTGAATGCCGGCGAGTATGTATGACATCGGACCGGTCATGCACCGCGGCTAGAGAAGAAGGAGAACAAAGACAGGCAAAAGAGGCGGCGCCAGTGCCGGACAACGGAGACGCCCATTAGGCCCATCGTGCGACCCTTAGGTAAGTATTATAAAGTGTTTTTTATGTTATACCCCCAGCCTGGTCTCTTATATACAGCATGTTAGATGTTGTATATAAGATCCCGGTGGTGGTGGCCGCAGCTTATAGGCCGAAAAAGTGGTGACAGGTTACCTTTAAGATAATATCCTGCACTATAAAAGTACTGTAGTGCAGTGTTTAATAAAAGCAATAAAAAAATGTAATATCCATATAGTAAAAAATAAAATGTAGAAAAGTTGTCACCATTTGGCTTTGACCATACAAGCAGATTGTCCATCTCAAGCAAGTTGTTTGGAATACAGGTGTAAAAAGGCAATATTGTCATTAACTATTTCCATGGGCCACTGCAGAAGAATGAATGTACAGGGTGGGCCATTTATATGGATACACCTAAATAAAATGGGAATAGTTGGTGATATCAACTTCCTGTTTGTGCTACCTGCTCATTTATATATGGGAGGGGGGAACTTTATAAGATGGGTGATGACTATGGTGGCCATTTTGAAGTCAGCCATTTTGGATCCAACTTTATTTTTTCCAATGGGAAGAGGGTCATGTAACACATCAAAGTTAATGAGAATTTCATAAGAAAAAAACAATTGTGAGCTTGATTTTAATGTACCTTTATTCGTTCATTTATTCGTTCATCAGTTATTTACAATTTTATGAACACTTATAAAATGTATTCAAAGTGCTGCCCATTGTGTTGGATTGTCAATGCAACCCTCTTCTCCCATTCTTCACACACTGAACACTGCAGAAGAAATGCTATCACAGCCTTCCAATTTTCGTTGTTTCAGATGCTGCACATCTGGTATCTTCCCAGCATAGACAATTGCCTTCAGATGACCCCAAAGATAAAAGTCTAAGGGGGTCAGATCGAGAGATCTTGGTGGCCATTCAACTGGTCCATGATAACCAATCCACTTTCCAGGACACTGTTCATGTAGGAATGCTCAGACCTGACACCCATAATGTGGTGGTGCACCATCACAGATCCGAGCATTCCTACATGAACAGTGTTTTGGAAAGTGGTTTGGTCATCGCTGGCAAGTTGAATGGCCACCAAGGTCTCCCAATCTGACATCAGAGGTCACGGAGCCCAGGGGTCAAACGAACGGAGTGCTCACAGGCCATATTGGCAATACAAGCATTTGAGAGAAACTTTGTTTCTCAACATAATATTGATGTGGCCAGTAGTGAAAAGGGGTGAACCACCCCTTTAAGTATTTGAGATTCGACAAGATGTGTTATTTTAGCAGTTTGACTCTTTCAATCTGGCTAGACACAGAATTTAGAATTTGTCCCCTAAACAAAGGACCTTGAAGACGGTAGTGTATAGATTCACTCAAGAAAACTAGGATGGAGAGAGACCCTGTGGGATTTTTGCATTCCCAAAAGATTTGAAAGATCTTTGAAGTTCTCCATTTCCACTTTCTCATAAAGGCTGCACAGTCCACTTTTTCTACTTTCTCTGAAAGCATAAGGACTAGGGATGATCGAATACCTCGAATATTCGGCTTCGCGAATATTTTCCGAATAGGTCGCTGCTCTTCTACTATTCGCGAATATTCAATGCGCAATCTAAGTCTATGAGAAAGCCGAATAACAACTATTCGGAACTATTCAGGCTTCCCATAAACTTACATTGCGCATCGAATATTGGAATAGCGGCGACCTATTCGGAAAATATTTGCGAAGTTGAATATTTGACGTATTCGATCATCCCTAATAAGGACCTAAAATTACGTATTCTAGATCTAGCTTCAAAATCTGTTGTTTTGCCAACTTTTGGCACTAAACAATCACTTAACCTTCTTAACTATATTCAATGACTTGTCCAAAGCCTATCCAAACTGCTATGCTTCATGTATTTTTACCATTCTCTTCACATTCTCCTGTATTATAGAAATATCCAACCTTACTGCATCTACTAAATGTTCATAGATGCAGACCAAGGAAATGTCTCCATTCAAAGTAAATCAATACTATTTCCTGTATATTTTTTTATCCTAACCCCTAATATATCTTATTTTTACTTTTCAGTGTTGAATTTCTTAATAGTTATGAAATACAGGGGTGGCATTGTACCCCGGATTCACGCAAGAGCTGTTAAAAATTAATTAGGAAGATAATAGAATAGCTCACGATACACAATTAGCTTTGTAATTGCTCCCAAAAGAAAAAGAAGCTCTGTAGAACATTTTATTGCCGCTGGTAGCCACAATAAGAAAATGATATTTAGCGATCACAGAAAATTAGTCATTAAAGAAAACTCAGTCATATAAGACTTCAATAGTAATTCAAAGAAGTGGGAGTATTTAGCTGTTATTTAGAAATATTAAAAATTTGCAAATTAGATACTGTTGGCAATCTGTTCACAAAGTCTTGAATTGCTCAAGTTTGATTTTTTGGGGGAATTTAAATCAGCAGTGGTCTTAAAACTAACCCAACACCTCATTACGCTGTTTTTCTGCAGTCTTAAACCGTAGACCCTTTTTTTCATCACCTTAATTGGCAAAATTCTAGTAGAACAATCATATTTCAGATAATAGCCAGTAATTAAGATATTTTCAAAGGCCAGCAATAGTCAATGATTAAAAACAATCCTTCCACATGCTTATAATGTAACCAACAGTCCATAACAAACTAACGAAAACTGTATCTCTTGACCAATGTCTTTTGCCAAGTTGCAAAATTTGGATAACAGATATTACAATTGGTATACTGTATATTTTTAAAACACTAATCACCTCACCATATGGTTTCCAATTACTTATAACCTAATGTCCTAAACATTATATATTACCAATCTGGCACAACCGTGGACTACATTGGCCCTATAGTTGATAAGCAGCCCAATCAAGTTCCAAAGAAATTCAAGCTGTCCTGCAGGCTCAGGGGGCATCAGTGTCAGGGCAAACTATTCGGAGACATTTCAATAACATGAAACACTATGGCAGGAGAACCAAGAGGACCCCACTGCTGAAACAGAGACATAAAAATGCTAGACTGCAGCTAGCCAAAATATATGCGAGTAAGCCAAAATACAAATAGGAATAACGTTTGGAACACCATTCTAAGTCCGAACTGGGTGCAAAAACCTAAAAAAACATCACTATGGGGAGATAAGGTATGCACACCAGTGACTATGTAAGGGGAATACATGGAATAGCAGAAACTGCTGTGTGAATACTGACTTGAAAAATCCAATAGCTATATGTAAGAGTGAATATGTGAAAAATGGAATCTGCATTACTGCCATGAACATATGAATCAAGAGAAATTTAGCTACTGAATTGATCAATGCAATAGAGCCCCAACACTACGCCAAAGTATTTTTCTACGTTGGGGTCCTAAATTTCTAAATTTCTAAATTTCTAAATTTCTAAATAGCTAAATTTCTCTTGATTCATATGTTCATGGCAGTAATGCAGATTCCATTTTTCACATATAAATTTAGAAATTTAGAAATTTAGAAATTTAGGACCCCAACGTAGAGAAATACTTTGGCGTAGTGTTGGGGCTCTATTGCATTGATCAATTCAGTAGCTAAATTTCTCTTGATTCATATGTTCATGGCAGTAATGCAGATTCCATTTTTCACATATTCACTCTTGCATATAGCTATTGGATTTTTCAAGTCAGTATTCACACAGCAGTTTCTGCTATTTCATGTATTCCCCTTACATAGTCACTGGTGTGCATACCTTATCTCCCCATAGTGATGTTTTTTTAGGTTTTTGCACCCAGTTCGGACTTAGAATGGTGTTCCAAACGTTATTCCTATTTGTTAGTATTTTCTCGTTTGTGAACCCTCCCCAACCACACCTATTGCCAATCCATATCATACGCATAAATAGCCTGGGTCTCAGCTTCCCATACATGGTAGGTTTTTTAACTGCATGAGAGGACACACACAAGCTAGGGACCCCAATGTAGAGAAATACTTTGGCGTAGTGTTGGGGCTCTATTGCATTGATCAATTCAATAGCTAAATTTCTCTTGATTCATATGTTCATGGCAGTAATGCAGATTCCATTTTTCACATATTCACTCTTGCATATAGCTATTGGATTTTTCAAGTCAGTATTCACACAGCAGTTTCTGCTATTTCATGT
This sequence comes from Anomaloglossus baeobatrachus, assembly GCF_048569485.1. NCBI lineage: Eukaryota > Metazoa > Chordata > Amphibia > Anura > Aromobatidae > Anomaloglossus > Anomaloglossus baeobatrachus. Next base: position 64,881,462 of record NC_134363.1, read on the forward strand.
ATTCCCCTTACATAGTCACTGGTGTGCATACCTTATCTCCCCATAGTAAGCCAAAATACTTCTGGGACAGTGTCTTGGTGACAGATGAGATGAAGGTAGAACTTTTTGGTAAAGCATATCATTCTACCAAAAATGGAATGAGGCCTACAAAGTAAAGACAGTACCTACAGTCAAATATTGTGGCGGTTCAAAGGTATCTTTGGGTTGTTTTGCTGCATCTGGAATAGGGTGCCTTGACTGTGTGCAAGACATCATGAGATCTGAAGAGTACCAAAGCTTTTTAGGTCACAATGTAGCGCCCCGTGTCATAAAGCTGGTTTTGCGTTCTAGGTCATAGCTCTTCCAACAGGACAATGACCAAAACATACATCAAGAAGCTGCCATAAATGGATAAATGGATGGAAACAAAGTGCTGGAGAGTTCTGAAGTGGCGCTCTTCAAATATGAAAGACCTGGAACAGGTTGCAACAAAATGTTGTGCCCCCGCTCTTCCATGACTGACCATTAAACTCATCCTCCACTTTTCCTATTTGATATAAACAATCCACAGATAATATCAGGTCAAGCTGTACTCCAAGATTAATGTTATGTGCTTATCTCAGACTAAAGTGCTGCACGTATCCAATATAGTGACTTCCACTCATAGTAGATCAGGAGTCCTCAAAATAAGTACATACCATTAATCTTGGAGTAAAGCCTTACCTGATATTTTCTGTTTATTGTTTATATAGGATAGAGCAAGAGAAGGGAGAGTTTAAGGGTCTGTCGTTGAGAAGCAGGGTTGCCACATCATGTCTAAATTTGGCCTTACACGCTACGAGATCGCTAAAGCGATCTCGTTGGGGTCACAGAATTTGTGACACACATCCGGCCGCATTAGCGATGTCGTTGCGTGTGACACCTATTAGCGATTTTGAATCGTTGCAAAAATGTTCAAAATCGCTAATCGTTGACATGCCCCCCTCTTCCCAATTACCGTTGCTGCTGCAGTAACAATGTTGTTCTTCGTTCCTGTGGCAGCACACATCGCTACGTGTGACACCGCGGGAACGAGGAACCTCTCCTTACTTGCGTCCCGCCAGCAATGAGGAAGAAAGGAGGTGGGCGGGATGTTCATCCTGCTCATATCCTCCCCTCCGCTTTGATTGGGCGGCCGCTTAGTGACGTCCCTGTGACGCTGAACGAACTGCCCCCTTAGAAACATGACGTCGCAGAGCAGGTAAGTGCGTGTGATGCTGGCGTAGCGATAATGTTCGCTACAGCAGAAATCACCACATATCGGCCGTACGATGGGGGCGGGTGCTATCACGCTCGACATCGCTAGCATCGGCTAGCGATGTCGCAGCGTGTAAAGCGGCCTAAAGGCTGTCAACCTATATGGCCAGGTAGGGGACAGTTTTACAATTGGGATGAAATAAGGCATACCAGTCCTTTTCCGTTACCATTGTTTATTTCTAGGGATGATCAAAAATCACAAATTTTCGGCAATATTCGGCTTAGCGAATATTCGACGAATAGGTGGCCGCTATGCGAATATTTGATGCGCAATGTAAGTCTATGGGAAGCCCGACTAGTTGCTATTCGGCAATTATTCGGGTTTCCCATAGACTTACATTGCGCATCGAATATTCGTGGCGACCTATTCGTTGAATATGGGCGTAGCCGAATATTTTAGGTATTCGATCATCCCTATTTATTTCCTTTACTCTCCTTACAGCACTATGCTCTTTTTATATGGTCATTTTAATCTTATTTGAAAGATATGTATTTATACCTTTAAAGAAATTTTAAATTCAATGGGATAGTTTTAGTAAGTAAATAAGAAAGATATTGTTTTAAAGGGTTTTCTTTTCTTCTCTGTTTGGATAACTGATTGATTACTCACCTTAATTTTATATATTATTTAAACCCATGACTGTATATATTCACAATACAAGATTTACACATGTGGTCAAAATTGTTGGTACCCTTCGTTTAATGAAAGAAAATCCCACAATGGTCACAGAAAAAACTTGAATCTGACAAACGTAATAAATAAAAAAATTATGAAAATGACCAAATGAAAGTCGGACATTGCTGCTTTTCTGCTTCCACAGAATTTAAAAAAAAAAAAATAAAACTCATGAAACTAGTTCTTCTAGACTTTCGCATTATGATCACATTATGGTCACATAACCTTGATGTCACCAAAGATCCTAATGAACTGTGAGAGTAAAATACACTCCTTCTATGGCTCTTAAATCCAAATTAATAAGATTTGTTTTACGAGCGCTTGGGAAATCAATACAGCACAAAACCTAGTATGGTGTACTCAAAGAATTCGCCTTTAGACAAAGAAGATGTTTCCTCTGAGCTATTCACCTATAAGAGCAGTAGGGGCAAGAATAGAGATTTGCAACTTACCCTCCCATTCAATGTTGTTTGATCACCATAACACCAGAGTTACAGTTAGGTCCAGAAATATTTGGACAGTGACACAATTTTCGCGAGTTGGGCTCTGCATGCCACCACATTGGATTTGAAATGAAACCTCAACAACAGAATTCAAGTGCAGATTGTAACGTTTAATTTGAAGGTTTGAACAAAAATATCTGATAGAAATTGTAGGAATTGTACACATTTCTTTACAAACACTCCACATTTTAGGAGGTCAAAAGTAATTGGACAAATAAACCAAACCCAAACAAAATATTTTTATTTTCAATATTTTGTTGCGAATCCTTTGGAGGCAATCACTGCCTTAAGTCTGGAACCCATAGACATCACCAAACGCTGGGTTTCCTCCTTCTTAATGCTTTGCCAGGCCTTTACAGCCACAGCCTTCAGGTCTTGCTTGTTTGTGGGTCTTTCCGTCTTAAGTCTGGATTTGAGCAGGTGAAATGCATGCTCAATTGGGTTAAGATCTGGTGATTGACTTGGCCATTGCAGATGTTCCACTTTTTTGCACTCATGAACTCCTGGGTAGCTTTGGCTGTATGCTTGGGGTCATTGTCCATCTGTACTATGAAGCGCCGTCCGATCAACTTTGCGGCATTTGGCTGAATCTGGGCTGAAAGTATATCCCGGTACACTTCAGAATTCATCCGGCTACTCTTGTCTGCTGTTATGTCATCAATAAACACAAGTGACCCAGTGCCATTGAAAGCCATGCATGCCCATGCCATCACGTTGCCTCCACCATGTTTTACAGAGGATGTGGTGTGCCTTGGATCATGTGCCGTTCCCTTTCTTCTCCAAACTTTTTTCTTCCCATCATTCTGGTACAGGTTGATCTTTGTCTCATCTGTCCATAGAATACTTTTCCAGAACTGAGCTGGCTTCATGAGGTGTTTTTCAGCAAATTTAACTCTGGCCTGTCTATTTTTGGAATTGATGAATGGTTTGCATCTAGATGTGAACCCTTTGTATTTACTTTCATGGAGTCTTCTCTTTACTGTTGACTTAGAGACAGATACACCTACTTCACTGAGAGTGAATATAACAAAACTTGTGTCACTGTCCAAATATTTCTGGACCTAACTGTAAGTATAAGATGGATACCACAGACTCATAATGGAATCTGTTCTCTCACAACTGTAACTTTGGTGACTGCACTCAAAATGCAGTACTGCTATTATCAGAACAGCTTCTTCTTGGGCGGCATGGTGGCTCAGTGGTTAGCACTGCAATCTTGCAGCGCTGGAGTCCTGGGTTCAAATTCCACCAAGGATAACATCTATAAGGAGTTTGTATGTTCTCCCCATGTTTGCGTGGGTTTCCTCCGGGTACACCGGTTTCTTCCCACACTCCAAAAACATACAGATAGGGACTCTAGATTGTGAGCTCCAATGGGGACAGTGTTGCCAATGTATGTAAAGCACTGTAGAATTAACAGCACTATATAAATTAATAAATATTATTATAATCCCTGATGTTATTGTATTAGGAATGCTATGTTTGATTTTAATGAAAAAACAACAGCCATAGCACAGATATTATAGCATGTATAGCTTTTTCCTTTTGTGCAAAGTTTCTTACTATACGCTATGAAAATAGTAAATTTAGATCATCATCTTCTGATGTATTCAGCATCACTTTCCCCGTTGATGCCGTTAGATTGAGATAATGAGTTTCGCTGGGTAATTGATCTCACTGGAGATGGGTTGCATTTCCCATTCAGAAGGTGATCAATATTTTATTTAGCACAAAGCGGAGAAGTTATTTAGTTCCAGGGCAACAAACTGATTTCAGCTTGAATTGCGTTAAAATTCCATGCAGGAATCAGACACCGTCATTTATTATGATTTCTATGGAAGGAGGTATATTTTTACCTTGAATATAATTAATATACTATATTTAAAGAAAATGTTTTTTTTTTTGTTATACAGTGGTTAACAAATGGTTTTAAAAGAATACAATCATGGTAAAGATAGTGTAGTGCTAACATATAAGTGGCCATTAGGAATCCATATTGGAAATCTGTCTTTAAGAAACCCTTTAAGATATTAGCCTGTAACATTTTAGTTTATATTAGCTTGTTTTTTTGCAAGTTTCCCAGACACCTGGAGTTATAGTTCTAGTCAGTAAATACAGTATATGTTTATAGTATCACTCAGTACCACATAGTTTTCTTATCAATGTTTACTGAGAATGTGCGCATGTTTATAGCATGGTAAAACATGTGAAACCAGGAGCTTTTTGGCATGTCTCATCCAATCACGTATTTGTCCGGTGTAGACTGACATCTGAAGAGTTGGCCTCTCAGAAGAGGGTTACTATAATGGACATATGGTACCTCTAAGGGGTACTTTGCACACTACGACACCGCAAGCCGATGCTTGCGATGCCGAGTGCGATAGTACCCGTCCCCGTCGCAGCAGCGATATCTTGTAATAGCTTCACATACACTCACCTGCCCTGCGACGTCGCTCTGTCCGGCGACCCGCTTCCTTCCTTAGGGGGCGGGTCGTGCGGCGTCACAGCGACGTCACATGGCAGGCGGCCAATAGGAGTGGAGGGGCGGAGATGAACGGTACGTAAACATCCCGCCCACCTCCTTCCTTCCGCATTGCAGCCGGAACACAGGTAAGGTGATGTTCCTCACTCCTACGGCTTCACACACAGCGATGTGTGCTGCCTGCTGGAATGAGGATCAACATCGTACCGTCGCTGCTGCGAAATTATGGAAATGTCGGACCCTACACCGATCATATGATAACAACGCTTTTGCGCTCATTAATCGCATGTAAAAGGATTTGCACACTACGATATCGACAGCGACACCAGATGTGCGTCACTTTCGATTGATAGATCGGGTAGATACACTACATACTAGATAGATCATCCTGTAAATAGACAAATGTAACAGTGCCATGTGTGTAGTTTTCAGAATTGTTGACACTGCAGAATTTTTGCACCATAGTTTACTCACTCAGCAGGTGACATTATTTAAGTGTAAAAAAGAAGCATATTGAGATGAGCTTTCTATTAATCCCACCCACTTTGCTTGTACAGTAAAGCACAGCAATTTTCACAGAAAAATATGCAGCATCAAAAACACAAGTAAAACTCATTGTGGGCACATACCCTAAAGGCCCCCCCGTCGAAGCAGCAATATCTTGTAATAGCTTCACATACACTCACCTGCCCTGCGACGTCGCTCTGTCCGGCGACCCGCCTCCTTCCTTAGGGGGCGGGTCGTGCGGCGTCACAGCGACGTCACACGGCAGGCGGCCAATAGGAGCGGAGGGGCGGAGATGAACGGGACGTAAACATCCCGCCCACCTCCTTCCTTCCGCATTGCAGCTGGAACGCAGGTAAGGTGATGTTCCTCGCTCCTACGGCTTCACACACAGCGATGTGTAATGCCTGCTGGAATGAGGAACAACATCGTACCGTCGCTGCTGCGAAATTATGGAAATGTCGGACCCTACACCGATCATATGATAACAACGCTTTTGTGCTCGTTAATCGTATGTAAAAGGATTTGCACACTACGATATCGACAGCGACGCCAGATGTGCGTCACTTTCGATTGATAGATCGGGTAGATACACTACATACTAGATAGATCATCCTGTAAATAGACAAATGTAACAGTGCCATGTGTGTAGTTTTCAGAATTGCTGACACTGCAGAATTTTTGCACCATAGTTTACTCACTCAGCAGGTGACATTATTTAAGTGTAAAAAAGAAGCATATTGAGATGAGCTTTCTATTAATCCCATCCACTTTGCTTGTACAGTAAAGCACAGCAATTTTCACAGAAAAATATGCAGCATCAAAAACACAAGTAAAACTCATTGTGGGCACATACCCTAAAGGCCCCGTTACACGCAATGACAAATCTAACGAGATATCGTTGGGGTCATGGAATTCGTGATGCACATCCGGCCTCATTAGTGACGTCATTGCGTGTTACACTTACGAGCAACTGCTAACGATCCCAAATACTTACCAAATCGTTGATTGTTGACACGTCGTTCATTTTCAAAATATCGTTCCTCATTCTGAACGCTGGTTGTTCGTCGTTCCTGTGGCAGCACACATCGCTACGTGTGACACCCCAGGAATGACGAACAACAGCATTCCTGTATCCTCCGGCTACAAGGTGGAAGTGACGTTCATGCGGCTGCTCTCCGCCCCTCCGCTTCTATTGGTGTCCTGCTGTGTGACGTGGACGCCACACGAACCGCCCCCTTAAAAAAAGAGGTTGTTCGGCGGCCACAGCGATGTCGTTTGAAAAGGATGTTGGTGTGACGCGTACCCGCAATATTGTTTGACTCAGGCAGCGATTTGCCCGTGATGCACGAATGATGGGGTGGGTGCTATCGCTAGCGACATTGCTAGCGATGTCGCTGCGTGTAAAGCGGCCTTAAGGCAGGGGGTCTCAAACTCAGCTGGCTACATGGGACACATAAAGAAAGAAAAATAATTTTGGGGGCCGCATTCCTTGCAAGGCCAAGTGATGTTTTTCGTGGTACCATTTTATTTCTCTTTACAACTTTAATCACTGTTTTTGAACAGATTTTGCTTGCTTATTATAACAAACATGCACTTGTTTTGTTTATATATAAAAAGCATTTTTAATGGGGAAAAAAAATCATGCTTTATTTGTATTTTTTTTTTTTTTGCATTTTGTTCCCTTCTTGTAAGTAATATTACAATTAGCAACATGTAGTAATTTTGGCCAACATCTTGTAGTAATTTTTCCATCCTGATCCTCATTTTTTAGAAATGTACCCCATTCTGTTCCCCTTCTTGTAGAAAAGTGCCCCATCCTGTAGTATTGTGTCCATCCTGGTCTCCATCCTGTAGTAATGTGCTCATCCTGTAGTGTGCTGCCCCCGTGCCAGCAGCCAGGCTGCTCGGATCCAGATCTGTAGTGTGGCTCGAGGGACACTTCTGGACCCGGGGGGTTGCGCGGAGACTTTGAATAAAAAGGGGACGTATTTGTACAGGATTTGCTGTAAACTGTCTATGACACCACCCACGGTGTGTGGTGAAGTGTGGCACCACCGCTGCTGTTGTGGGACACCCGGGGGTGATGGTATGGCAGCTAGTTGTTAACCCCTCCGTGGGTAGGGATCGATGCCCCGGAGCCCAGTGTCTCTGTGCTGAGGACGATAATGACAGGGGTCGGCGCGCCTGGTCAGGCCGGGGAATGTCAGTTTACTCACTATTAAATAAATCACACAAGTCTGATGGTAAACCAAGGTGCTGGTGGCCGGCCGCCGCGTCCGGGTGTACTCTGGTCCCCCACCCAGGTGGTGGTCTCTGTCACTTTCCTCTGCACTGTGTTTTCTAAGTGTTGAACTTCCCGGTGTGAAACTCGGGAGTCCATTCCCGGTCCTTTTATTGGGAGCTGTGCCCGCTGACCATGGCCCTTGGGATCTACCGGGCCTTGGCGAATGCCCTATCCCCCTCGGTGGGCTGTTGTCTGCTTTTGGGACTTTGGTTAGACCAGGAATCGTAATCCTGCCCTCAATTGGTTAATTAGCTAGGCCATTGGTTCCGGTCCTGGCTTCAGGATGCAAGTACCCCCTCTGTGCACGGTTCACGGGTCGGTTCCGGTGTTGGTATCGGTGGGCTCCTTCCCTGTCCCGCTGCACCTCGGATCTCCGGCAGCCATCTCCCCGTCTCCTGTCAGACTCGGACCACCGTCTGCCACCTAGCAAACACGCCGGGGTCACTACCCCGATGCTTCTCCACTCCGACTTGCATTTCAACTTCACCTCCACTCCTCCAGCTAGTACTCGCCCTAGCTCCTCACTCCAACTCCCACTTGAACTTTACTTTACTGCACTCTTTTCCACCCTGGGCTCTCTAGACCTCTAGGTGGGCGTTTCTCATCCGCCTGGTCCGGCCCACTGGTGTGCCTATTTTTCCCTGGGGGGGTGACTAGGGTTTTTAGTTTGGCTTGGTGTTACCTAGTGAGGGATGGTGTTATGAGGGGGCCTAATCTGCGTGACCACTTGGCGGCGCCAGGGCGTCACAATAGCAATATGCCCCATCGTGATCCCCATCTTGTAGTCATGTGCCCCATCCTGTTGTAAAGTGCCCATCCTTGTCCCCTGGTAGTAATGTGCCCATCCTGGTCTTCTTGTAGAAATGTGCCCATCCTGGTCCTCATCTTGTAGTAATGTGCCCCATCTTTGTCCCCATCTTGTAGTAATGTGCCTATCATTGTCACCTTTTACAAATTTGCCAACGGTGGTACTCTTCTTGTATTAATGCCCCCTTTTCCAGTTCTCTTCATGTAGCAATGCCCTGTAGTAATAATCTCATCTATTGTGCCATTCTTCTCTCACACACACACACACAGACACACACACACACACAGACACAGACACACAGACACACGCACACCCACACACACACACACACACCATTCATACAGCTCTGGGGGTATACAGCACTGGGGTGTGGGGACAACAGACAGTTCTGGGGTGTATAACGTTCTGGGGTCAGGAAACAAAGTTTTAGAGTGTATACAGCACTGGGGTTTGGGGGACAGAGGACAGACAGTTTTGGGGGTATACAACACTGGGGTCAGGGGACACACAGTTCTGCGGGTATACAGACAGTGCTGGGGTTGAGGGGGCAGACAGTTATGGGTTGATATTCAAGCAACACTGGTGTTGAGGGGACAGACAGTTCTTGGGGGTATTCAGGGAGCGCTGGGGTTGGGGGGGACAGACAGTTCCGGGGGGTATACATGCAGCACTGGGGTTGAGGGGTACAGACAGTTCTGGGGGGTGTACAGGCAGCACTGGGGTTGGGGGGACAGACCGTTCTCTGAGGTATACAGGCAGCACTGGGGTTGGGGGGACAGACACTTCTGGAGGGTATACAGGCAGTGCTGGGGTAGGGAGTTACAGAGAGTTCTGGGGGCATATAGGCAGCACTGGGGATGGGGGGACAGACAGTTTGGGGGGTATACAGGCAGTGGTTTAGGTGGACAGACAGCCTTGGGGGGTATACAGGAAGCATTGGGGTTGGGGGGAACAGACAGTTATGGAAGCATACAGGCAGTGCTGGAGTTGGTGGGTACAGACAGTTCTGTGGGGTATACAGGCCATGCCAGGATTTGGGTGGAAAGACAGTCCTGGTATACAGGTAGCACTGGGGTTGGGGGGACAGACAGTTCTGGGGGTCTACAAGCAGCTCTGGGGGGAAAGAGTTCTGGAGGGTATACAGGCAGCACTGGGGTTGGGGGGACATACAGTTTGGCAGGATGTTGATGCTTTAGCTCTTCTCTTTATCTCTGGGATGGGACCTCAGCACATGGCGCGCTAGCTCTGCCCACATATGAATTTGCCCAGGATGCAGCACTCGGCAGAGAACGCTATGTGCAGGCATGGATTTAACTGCTGGCAGCTGGGAAAGTGTGGCTGCCAGCCTGAACTTTGCGATCCCTGGAACTCGTACTTGGGACCACAGGATACACCACCACCCTTCTCATCTGGCTGTTCTCTGTTCCCTTGTGTCCTCTTCTTGCAGCCCGTGCCCCCTTGGTGATTGTGCCTCTGGCGCCGCAGTCAGTCAGCACTATACTTCAAATGTGCTGTGCAGAGTCACGCTCTGTGCACAACTATTCCACGGGCAGCTGCCGGCCAATCAGCGGCAAGCAGGTGACGTCAAACGATTCAGCTACTGGTCTCTGATTGACTGGCGGTTGCGATAGCTGTGCACAGAGCTTGACTCTGCGCAGCAATGGTAAAACGTCTGAAAAAAAGTGCTCACTGCTGTGGCCTCTGCACTGGCCGTGAACATCAAGGGGGCCGCAGGCCGCAAGAAACAGCCTCAGGGGCCGCATGTAGCCCGCGGGCCGCGGGTTTGAGACCTCTGCCCTAAGGTACCTAAGGGGGAAAGTTTATCTTTGTACAGACAAACTGTTGCATGGAGACTTATAAGCCTTGCAGATGGATCTCGAAGTTGTATTTTATCTGTAATTGCAGGTTTCTCAGAGCAACAGGTCTACTCCTGTTACTCATCCACCTCTTGATTTGAAAGCTGTAAATGTTAGGCTAGATCCTGTATTGTGTATGGCCCATGCTTGATTGCAGCGCTAAGACACAATGGGTACTGTGTGGCAATTGATGCCACTATCCTGCTGTCTGCCTCTAATTTTTGAAAATGCGGAGACTCCAAGATGGGTCTTCAAGTTGTATCTTGTCTGTAGTGGTAAAGTTCTCAGAGCAATAGGCCTACTCCAGTCACTCATTCACCTCTTGATTTGAATGTTGTAAATGCTGGGCCAGAACTTGTGTTGTGTGACCCATGCTTGATTGCAGCGCTAAGACACAATGGGTACTGTGTGGCAATTGATGCCATTGTCTCACTGTCTGCCTCTAATTTTTTTAAATGTGGAGACTCCAAGATGGGTCTCCAAGTTGTATCCTGTTTGTAGTGGCAGAGTTATCAGAGCTGCAGTCCCACTCCTGTTACTCATCCACCTCTTCATTTGAAAGCTGTAAATGCTGGTCCAGACCCTGTGTCGTGTATGGCCCATGCTTGACTGCAGTGCTAAGACGCCATGCTGTGGGGCAAATGTTGTCACTGTACTGCAGTCTGCCTCTAATTTTTAGAAATGTAGAGACTCTAAAAGGCGTCTCCAAGTTGTAACTTGTCTATAGTGCCAGGGGGTCTCAGAGCAACAGACCTACTCCTGTCACTTATCCAATATTTCTTATGTTAATAGTCTAGAAAGTTAATGACTATGCCACAACAGTGTAAAATGGTTTGAGCTGTTTTGACAGCTTTTGGGCCCCCATAAAGGTGTTGTGTTTTTCTTTAGAAAAATTATAAATTTTTAAAAAAAAACTGTGAAACAAATTATGGGGGTAGAGGAACTGACTTATTATGCAAGATATCAGTGTTATCTAACAGGTGAAGCTTTTGCCCAATGTAAAGTTGCAGATTGTATGTATGCCCAGGTGACCACTATGCTTCCAGTGCATGACCAACACTTCCCCACGTGTTCTTACCCTGTGCCGGACAGATCACAAAGAGGAAAGATTGTCACAAAGGCAAAATTGTTAGATAATAATCAAATTCAAATTGTTTAAAGTCCACAAGTGTAATTTTCTTTCGCTAAGTTATCAATTTTACAAATGACAACACTAATTACTATATATATATATATATATACATATATATATATATATATATATATATATATATATATATACTGCTCAAAAAAATAAAGGGAACACTTAAACAACAAAATGGTATTTTAGTGTTCCCTTTTTTTTTAGCAGTATATATATATATATATATATATATATATATATATATATATGTGGCATGTTGGACCGGGTGGTTCATTTGCCGATGCAGCAATCAGAGTTTCACATTGTCAAAATGAACCAGAATGGATCAGTGGTGACTCTAAATCACCTACGGCTAATGGAAATGATTCAATCTATCATTGGTTTTGTCTTCCTGCCTGTTGTCTGCCATCATCGTTTCCCAAGAAGCTGCAAAAACACTAGCACATACCCTCATTATCTCCCGCCTAGACTATTGCAACTACCTTCGTTGTGATCTCCCTTTTAACAGTCTCGCACCACTACAATCTATTCTAAACTATGCTGCCCAACTTAACCACATGGATGCAAAAGTGTGTGATGAAATCCTTTTTCTTTATTACTGCAGGTCAACGCGTTTCAAAGACATATACGTTTTTGAATCGCGTTGATCTGCAGAAATAAAGAAAAAGGATTTCATCACACACTTTTGGATTCATGTGGTTTCTAGCACAGCATTAAACCCGGATCTCTTTTATTCCTGTTGTTTTATCCCTTTTCTTCGGGGCTGGTGCTGACCACCATTTGATATATGTGCATTAAGGAGTTGTGCCTGACACAACTTCAGCAGGTGAGTGTGCCTTTGGCACCTTATTTGTGAAATCTCATACCTGGTAAGATCCTATGTGTGCTTTCTCTTCCACAGACAAATAACTGCCAATCACTGGCTTCCCATTGCCCAACGACTCCAGTTCAAAACCCTAACCATGACATACAACGCCATCTGCAACCTGTCTCTTTCATACATCTGTGACCTTGTCTCCTGGTACCTACCTGCACGTAACCTCTGATCCTCACAAGATCTTCTTCTCTACTCCCTTCGCATCTCCTCTTCCCACAATCTCATCCAAGATTTCTCCTTTGCATCCCCCTTTGCATCTCACCTACCTTGTAAAGCTTCAAAAGGAACCTGAAGACTCACCTCTTCTGACAAGCCTACAATCTGCAGTAACCCTCAGTCCTCCGTAGCGCAGCTTGACCACCTCTACCCTCACCTACCGCATCCTCACCCATCCCTTGTAGACTGTGAGCCCTTGCGGGCAGGGTCCTCTCTCCTCCTGTATCAGTCTGTGCCTTGTTTTGTTTATGACTATTGTACTTATCCATATTATGTATACCCCTTTCAACATATAAAGCGTCATGGAATAAATGGTGCTATACTAATAAATAACAATAATATAATCTATATGGATGAGCGAATGTATTCGCCACTATTCAGTATAATGGGATATTCGAGGTATTCGCTATCCGACGGCTTATATGGTATTCTCTTACATACTTTCATTTTCATTTCTGACTTCCTGGCGCCTGTTTTCCAGCCAAATTAACTCATCTGATGTTGCTTGCCCTCACAGTAATGCCACAGCCATCTTTGGCTCCACGCAGCAACTAAAGTGAGCCCGCAATCAGTGGTGACGTCACTTAAGTGAGCCGCGGCCACCGCTCTCAGGTGGAGGACTGCAGCTGGCCTCGGGTCACCTGAGTGACGTCACCGCTGATTGCGCGGCTCACTTCAGTTGCTGCATGGAGCTGACAGAGAGTGACGGTGTTCCACGGCCGCTCCTGTCAGCGTCATGTAGCAGAGCTGGATGTGTCGCAGGACCTCGTGAGAATTACGCCAGACCTGGAGGGATATTTGGGGATTTTAATAAAGTGGTGAAAGAGGGTGGTTTTTGTTTGTCTTTTATTCCAAATAAAGGATTTTTCGGGTATATGTGTTTATTTACTTTCACTTACAGGTTAATCATTGGGGGTGTCTCATAGACGACTGCCATGATTAACCTAGGACTTAGTGGCAGCTATGGGCTGCCATTAACTCCTTATTACCCCGATTGCCACCACACCAGGGCAATTCGGGATGAGCCGGGTAGAGTCCCGGGACTGTCGCATCTAATGGATGCAGCAATTCCGGGTGACTGCTGGCTGATACTTTTAGGCTGGGGGCTCCCCATAACGTGGGGCTCCCCAGCCTGAGAATACCAGCCTTCAGCCGTGTGGCTTTATCTTGGCTGGCATCAAAATTGGGGGGGACCGCACGCCGTTTTTTTTAAATTATTAATTTATTTTACTACACTACATAGACCCGCCCACCGGCGGATGTGATTGGTTGTAGTGAGACAGCTGTCACTCAGCATGGGGGCGCGTCTGAATGCAATCAATCATAGGCGCCAGTGGGCAAGGGAAGCAGGGAATACGAGATGGAATAATAAACGGCTGGCATTTTCAAAAGCAGGAGAAGCCACCGGAGCAGTGTGACAGCCGTGCAGCGCCGTGCCGGTGATCGGTCAGTGATCGGTGAGTATGAGAGAGGAGGGGAGAGGGAGAGACCAACAGACAGAGAGAGAGAGACCAAAAGACCTGCCTTCTGTTTGTCAAAAAAGCAATTCAATTACTTTGGTTTGAGAGCTGTTCTGGCGATTACGTAAACGCTGCGTGCTGCTCTGAGCACGTTATTCCAAGACACCAGAAATGCAGTCAGGCACCTTCTACAGGCTGTGCCCATACTGACTTAGATTGCACATCGATTATTCGCGAATAGTCGAATAGTGCCGACCTATTTGACAGATATTCATCGAAGCGGATATTTTGGTATTTGAACAATCCTAATAATCTACATTGTCCTGCTGCCACCAATGGTGATGGCCCACGCTCATCCAGGCATTTACTCCATGTCAATCATGTTATATGTGTAGCACTGTCTCTTCCGGTAGTGACACTCCACAAACTGGAAACAATGAGATATTTATAGGAGGTATAACAAAAAAATAATACAAAACAGATTTAGGCTAGGTTCACACACTGCGTTTTTTTTCACGCTGCGCTTTTGTGCATTTTTTGCGGCAAAACCGCACAAAAACGCACCGGCGTCAAAAAAACTCAGCAATAAACCCTGCATTTTTGCCGCGATTTGGTGGGTTTTTTGCTGCGTTTTGCTGCGTTTTTGCTCACTGCGTCTTTATGCGTTTTTTTATCAATGAACAAAAAAAAAAAGGTCTGATGTAATTTCCTTCTTCAATATGTTCTTCATTCTCCACTAGTGTATGCAGGAGAGCAGACAGTTGCAGAACTACAAGGCTTAGCATACTCCATCCAATAGTGTATGCAGGAGAGCAGACAGCAGCTGTCGAACTACAAGGCTCAGCATCCTCCATCCAATAGTGTATGCAGGAGAGCAGACAGAGCTGTCGAACTACAAGGCTCAGCATCCTCCTTCCAGGACTGTATGCAGGATTTCTTGGCCCCCCCAAACAAAAAAATGACGTGGGCTTCGCCATATTTTTGTATGCTAGCCGGGTACAGCAGGCAAGTACGGGCTGCCCCTAACCCCCAGCTGCCTATTTGTACCCAGCTGGGAACCAAAAATATAGAGAAGCCCTTTTTTGTAATTATTTCATGAATTTCATGAAATAATTAAAAAAAAAATGACGTGAGCTCCGCCTAATTTTTGTGTCCAGCCGGGTACAACTAGGCAGCTGGGGATTGGAATCCACAGTGCAGGGTGCCCATGCTTTCTGGGCACCCCCGCTGCGAATTGCAGTCCGCAGCCACCCCAGAAAATGGTGCTTTCATAGAAGCGCCATCAACTGGCGCTGTATCCAACTCTTCCAGCTGCCCTGATGCCGGGTGGCTCACTGGGTAATAATGGGGTTAGGGCTAGCTGTATATTATCAGCTGGCCCTAAGCCCGAAATTCATGGTGTCATGCCAATATTAGACATGGCCACCATGAATTTCTAGTAAAGATAAAAAAACACAACACACAGAAAAATATTTTTATTAGAAATAAAACACAACACAATTAGTGACTCCATCTTTATTGAAATAAAGAACCCCCCTCCGTAGTAATCCTGGGTCAAGGGTCCTGCGCTGTCCAATCCGGATCCAATATCATCTGATCGGTTTGCTGTTAGGCAAAGCGATCAGATGATGTGTCAGGATCAAGGACGTGAATCACATCACACTTCAGCTGATTGTATAAAAGCCGTTTATACAATCAGATGATGCATCCGTGCAAAAAAAAATACTCACTTATGTGCTGATTACCGGCAGCTCCTGGAGCGAGTCTGATCCCGTCCGATCGCTGCAGCAGCTGCCGGTAATCAGGGATGAAGTCTCCTGACGCATCCGCTGATAGGTTACACCGGCCGGCCGCTGGCGTCACCCCGAGACTTACGATCAGCTGATGCGTCAGGTGACTGCATCAGGTGATCCATTGCCAGGTCCTCCATCCTGCAGGCATACGTACCCGGGGAGACTGCACACACCCAAAGCGGCGGTACCGGGAGGAGATGCTGGGTGCGGGCATGGCACCGGGACCCTGCAGACAGGTGAGTATGACTTTTTTTTTTCTACTGTTCACTTTTGTTTTCGCAGCCGCTTCCACCTCCTGCCCGTACATGACGCCGCACGGCAGCATACATGCACAGGACTGGAGGTGGAAGCGGCGGTGATGGTACCGGGAGAATTCACGCTTCTGTGTTTATTAACAGAAGGAATCCTCTTCCTGTACATGTCACTTTACTACCCACCTCCTGCGTTTATAGCTGCGCTTTTGGTCTTAGAAACGCACCAAAACGCACCTATTTGCGTTTCTCATTGCGTCTTTCAACATCCCATTGCACTCAATGGATGAAAAGCGCAGTGAAAAATGCGTGAATAATTAACATGCTGCGTTTTTGTGGCACCACAAAAACACAGCTGAAAAAAAACGCTGTGTGCAGACAGCAAAAATGGAAACTCATAGACTTTTCTGGGGAAGCAAAGTCCTGCAGTTTTCTGAGCAAAACGCACCCGAAAACTGCGCAAAAACGCCGCGAAAAACGCACTGTGTGAACTTACCCTTAGGGAAAAAAAAGATTTTCTGGAATTGTTACGTTATAGATAATATAGTTATTAAATAAAACAGACGTCAGTACAGCTTACAGGCACTTTCTAAACTCAAGTTTTGACATTTGTAAAAGCACTAATCTGAAGCCAAGGAACATGCATTCGATAAGTACGGCCTTTGGTTATTAAAAGGTGAAAATAGGAGCAATCATACATTAAATGTAAACCTCACATCTATTCTCAATTCTAATCCATATCATCAACGCTTTCACACATGACCTCCATTATCTGCATACTGGCCTGCAGGAAAGTCATTTCCATAAATCTGAAACCATAGTAGGTGTTTATGATTTTATCAAGATTGACAATATTAAAATAAACACTAAAAAAAATAACAAAACAAAAAAGGAAAAGAAATGATGATGGAAAACTACAGCAAGAAGCTTTCTCACTGATTAGATTTCTAATACACTGTCTGCCTCCTGCTACACACTGGAACTATAACTGGCAGAAAGCGTTGATATGAAGAAGAGCTGATTAGCATATTGGCTGGGTTGATTGCATACCAACTGCACTGATTAGCATGCTAAATGACCTGATTAACTGTTAAACAACATGATTGGAATTCAAATACCCATCAAGTCTTGGGCAAACAGAGATGTGGGTATGGTACAGTATGTACAGGTATAGCATATTCTGCATTATAAGAATCATTTATGCATAAGTTAGTTCTTAAGGTATACAAAAGTATTCCAAGTAAACATTTATTTATTTACTTTGAGTGTCCTGATTTGTTTGATATATGCCTCATAAATATATACATATATTACAAAACTAGTTGGGACAATAAATTGCTTTCCATGGCTCCTGTCACTCTCAATTAACAAATCTGGCCCTGGTATGTTTTCCAGAGAAACGTAACTGAAAAAAGATTGAGCTTCTGTCTCCCAGAGGAGTTGGCCCATTGCCCCTTCACTCATCAGAACTGCCACCAGCGTTCCCGACTTCTCGTACAGTCTGTACACAGATGTTGCTCAAGCAAAGCAGACAACGGGAAGCAACGAACAGAATGGAAATGTTTAGCCTCTCACCGGTTATTTGCATACTCACATCAGTATCTTCTTTTTAATGTATAAATTATAATACCTAAACAATGGAAGACAATTAAAATGTAACACTGACATTCATAGTGGAGATCTGCAAGATTGCTGCAAATAGGAAAATATGTGAGTCATAATTAAATAGAAAGCATACCGTGATTAATAAATAAATCCATTTATTTACAATCCGATGCTCATTAAATAAACTTTGGCAGATTGTGGAAAATCATACAGAATTCTTACTAGAAATTGCTTGGAATGTTTTCCAAATTTCCCCAACAGATATCACAAAGACAGAAGTCAAGAATTATAAAAATATTTATTAAATTTTAGGTATCAAAATTCAGAATTGTTGTGATAAGATTTATTAAACATGTCTAATAATTTGACACCTGCACGAGCTACAACAAATGAAATGGAGGTGGACCCGCTCGACTTCTGTTCTATTCCGAACCTGGTCTTCCGGGTGATTGGGGTCCCAGTAGTTAGATAATCAGCAATTAGTATGTTATCACTTTCTGTAATTATAGAGGACAACTTAATTTGAGATGAGCGAACCTGTTCGATAAAGTCTCGCCAAACTCAGGTTCGGTACAAGCCTGAGCTTGTTTATTTGAGCTCGGCAAACACGAGCATAACACTTAAAACTCGGCGTTTGGTTTGGGTTCGGTTCGATATCGTCTAGTGAGTAGAGATGAGCGAACCGGTCCCGGTTCGGCTCGAGTTCGGTTCGTCGAACGGAGGACTCGTTCGAGTTCGGTTCGTCGAACGTTCGGCGAACCGAACTCGAACTGCATAGGAAACAATGGCAGGCAATCACAAACACATAAAAACACCTAGAAAACACCCTCAAAGGTGTCCAAAAGGTGACAAATAACTCACAACACAACACAAACACATGGGAAAGTGACAAAGACATATGCTCATGCGAAAACAAAAGAGCTGGACAAGGAAAAAGAGGAGGACACACAGATATATAAGTACATGCAAGGAAACGTCGATGCCATTACTGTGCAACTTGAGCCCTGCTCATTTTAGGCTTTCAATCTGGATAAATTGCCTGAGCTCGCCACGTACGCCTTGGGGATCTTGTCGTGTCCTGCAGCCAGCGTTCTCTCGGAACCTGTCTTCAGTGCTGCTGGGGGTCTGCTGGCAGATAAGCACACGTGTCTGTCCACTGACAATGTGGACATGGCTCTCAGAGGACTTTTCTTCCCCTGGCTCAGCCAGGGGAGGCAAAAGGCACGCGTATTTTTGAGAGTGCTTCATGCAAAGCATCTTTTTCTTTTTCAAAAGGGGGGTCAACTGATGCCAGTCAAGTGGGGTGTGTGTGGCCCAATTAGTGGCAACAAGGGAGACTGTGGTTGGAGTCCCCTCGCTGTGTTTCTAAAAGAACCAAGATGAACAAGTCATGGCTCTCAGAGGACTTTTCTTCCCCTGGGTCAGCCAGGGGAGGCGAAAGGCACGCGTATTTTTGAGAGTGCTTCATGCAAAGCATCTTTTTCTTTTTCAAAAGAGGGTCAACTGATGCCAGTCAAGTGGGGTGTGTGTGGCCCAATTAGTGGCAACAAGGGAGACTGTGGTTGGAGTCCCCTCGCTGTGTTTCTAAAAGAACCAAGATGAACAAGTCATGGCTCTCAGAGGACTTTTCTTCCCCTGGGTCATCCAGGGGAGGTGAAAGGCACGCGTATTTTTGAGAGTGCTTCATGCAAAGCATCTTTTTCTTTTTCAAAAGGGGGGTCAACTGATGCCAGTCAAGTGGGGTGTGTGTGGCCCAATTAGTGGAAACGAGGGAGACTGTGGTTGGAGTCCCCTCGCTGTGTTTTACATGATTTTCGTAGGGCATGACATGCCTAAGAGGTTGAGTTTCATCATCTGCAACTTGTTGGCAACAGAAAGGCTGCCTTTACACCCTTTTGAGACCGAGGATTTTCAAGACCTTATGCCCATTGCAGTGCCCCAAGAGCGATGGCCAGTCGTCACTCCTTCTCCAAGAAAGGCGTGCCCGCGCTACCACAGCAGGTCACACACAACCTCACCAATTCCTTGAGAAACTCTGTGTGTGACAGGGTGCATTTCACCACAGATACTTGGACCAGTAAGCATGGACAGGGGAGTTACATGTTGCTGACTGGGCACTGGGTAACTATGGTGAGAGATGGAGAAGGGTTTGCTGTACAAGTTTTGCCGTCCCCACGACTTGTGTGTCAATCCTTCCTCTGTATGTACAAGTTCCTCCACTGCTTCTGCCTCCTCAACCTCGTGTGGGTCCTCCACCTCGGCCCAAACCCTGTGTGGTCAGACCACCCTTCCTTGTAACTGCGCCCAAGGAATCCCACACAACTCCTTACTATTCTGGCAGCACAGCTCAACAGCATGATGCGGTCGACTCTTTACTTAGAAATGTCTGGGAAATGTGAGTCACACTGATGAGAAGTTGTGGACGGTAAGCTCTGGAGAATGAGACCGAGTTTCATCAATGGTTGTCTCCACTCAACCAGCACCCAGGGAAGGTCGGGTGCGACAATGATGCAAACCAGTCTGCGACCCTTCTTCAGGGCAATGTGACACACGTGCCTTGTATGGCTCCTGTGTTGAACCTGGTTGTCCAGCAATTTTTAAAACACTATCCCGGCCTACATGGCCTTCTGCAGAGGGCACGGTGTAACGCCTGCCTGGATCGACACACTCAGATGGGCTGTAAAGGATAGGCTAGAGGCAAGCCACTCACCAAGCTGGACACCCAGAACCCTGAAACCCTTTAACCCCTATACAGTGATTTGGAATTACACAGGGCCCAATTTGATCAATACCTGTGGAAGGCTGCAGTTCCAGAGAATAGTAGTCATGCAGGGTCAAAAACATTAATTGAGGAAGAGGAACAGAATGGGATGGCCAGGACTTAATCAGAAAACAAGCAGAGGTGAAATGCGGATCGGCCAACGAGGTACATAAATAGCAAGCAGGAAAAGTAGTCAGGTAACAAGCACACAAAATCATAAAACTGAACTGGGGGTAACAGTAACAAGAGGTTCATAGCTTTGTCTGGCAGTGGTCTGCAGACAAGAGGGGCCTAAAAAAGGGTGTGGTGTCTTCCCATTGGTTGTAGCTGAATGATGGTACTTCATCAGTGAGATACCCACCACCTACATTCAGCCTGTGGTTCTGTATCTGTCAAGGTAACGCAACCCAGTGGGTGACCATACCCTGCGTCCACCTGCGCCGCTGGCATCGACTCCTTTCCCATCATCAGCACTATGCACGAAAGGGACACGTTGTCACCTGGCGACCGGAGTACAAATTGATTGAGTGGACGACGTTGGTGACTTAACAGCCGTGTGCGGCAATGATGCAAACCTGTCTGCGGCCCTTCGGCAGGGCAAAATGACACACGTGCCTTGTATGGCTCACGTGTTGAATCTGATTCTCCAGCATTTTTTAAAATACCATCCCGGCCTACATAGCCTTGTGCAGCGGGCACGCTGCTATGTGCTCACTTTCATCCTTCTCACCCAGCAGCTCAACAACTTTCATCGCTCCTGAAGTCTTAGGGTCTGGCGATTAAACGCCGGAAATGCGATGTTCCGACACGCAGGAATTGGAATCTGCACATGTTGCAGCGTCTGTGGCAGCACCGCAGAGCCCTGCTGAAATACGGTCTGACGTATACCCTGGGCTAACTTGATCCAGAGGTGGTGCAGATCACGCTGCTGGAGTGGTGTCAGATCAAGGACCTATGCACCCTTCTACACAGTTTACAAATGTCGACGAAGATGTTTAGCACTGGCGATGCCATTCTCAGCGTGACAATTCTGGTCATCTACAAGATGGAGCACACTGTAAGCATTATTCGGAGTCAGGTGTTGGTCTAAGAGGAAGGGGAGGAAGAACAGGAGAAGTCATATGCAGAAGGGATACCAAGATCTACAAGGTCCCGACGGTGAGCGGCACCTAGGCGGCAGTCATGGTGGGGGAGAGGGATTAACAAGGGCGCATAGTATCAGCAAAAATTGTTGAGGAAGGTGCAGGAGCCCATGAAGAAATGGAGGACGAACTGGCGATGGGCATGGAAGACTCAGCAGATGAGTGAGAGCTTGCTCACATTTCGGTTGTGCGAGGTTGGGGGGAGAGGGCAGAGGAAGGAGGCACGATTCTCACCTCTCTGCCACCAACACACCAAGGACTTGGTCCTCCTGGATGCACAAGACACATGAGCGCCTTCTTGCTGCACTACCTACAACATGACCCTCGGATTGTACGAATTCGAAGTAATGCTAACTACTGGGTTGCCACACTGTTAGATCCCCGGTACAAGACAAAATTTGGCGAAATAATTCCTGCCATAGAAATGGACGCACGTATACAGGAGTATCTGCAGAATGTGCTACGCAATCTTAGATCTGCTTTTCCACTAAACACCAGTGCTGCACAGAGTGAATCTCAACGCTTTGTCATGGATAGGAGGAAATGGTCTTTTATTTGTCCACATCTGAGGGACCGAGGGCTGGCTGCTGTGCTGAGACGGCATTGAGTACGGTGTCCCTGCAGAGTTGCACTTTTGGTCATATACAAAATGAGTTGAAAAAGGACAGATGCTGGTGGAAAGGGGAACAGTTGTGTTGGAAAGGGGAAAAAAGTTTTTGTCCGTGGGTTTGGTGGTTAAGCAAAAGTAACATTTGATGAAGAAACACCATCTGTTACGGTGGGACTGGCAGATTTGGATAAGGTGGTATATACTATGTTACCGCTATATAACGAAAATTAATAAGAAAAGAAAGAGAAAGGTATATATCCCCATCAGCAGTCAATGTCCACCGTGCTCCCAGATGGAAACGGAGAGGTTGGCAACTGGAAGGTTAGGTGGAGGATACAGATCTGTGTGGCTATGAAACTAAAGGCCCTGTCACACACAGAGATAAATCTGCGGTATATCTGTGGTTGCAGTGAAATTGTGGACAATCAGTGCCAGGTTTGTGGCTGTATACAAATGGAACAATTTGTCCATGATTTCACTGCAACCACAGATCTGCCAAAGATTTATCTCTGTGTCTGACGGGGCCTTAATAGTTGCCTGAACCGAGTTAGACGCCACTCGGATCTGGAGACTAGGAGCCCTGTTAGCGTCACAGGGTCCATACACCCACCCAGCCCAGGAACTCCCTGTTAACATCACAGGGGCCATTCTATACGCTGACCGTGTGCATTGGGGCCACACCTGTGGACAGCAGGCGCATCAGCAGCAGCAGGCCTGTTAATGCCACTGGGCTGCACAAGCAGGACTTGTAGTACAGGAGCTGGTGTTAACCGTTCTGCGTTACCAACTGTGGTGGCGGCCTGCATCGACACCCTATCCCTGCCTATCTCTGGCCTAAAGCCGCAATGGGTTCAACACATGGAGGTGTGCTCTTTCGGAGCATAATAGAAGACTGCGCACCTCCTTGTTGGCTCCAGTCCGTTTTATAACCTGGGTCCGCCCCAAGCCAGGGTGGACCACAATGCACCTCCTGGAGACAAAAGCAGAGTGACACGTCATGAGTGGCATAACTAGCGTCCTATTTGGAATCGCAACTTCAATAATGACCTCATGGCTGCCATGACCCAAACACCTCACCAGTCATCGTCTGACCATCAATAATGAGGTGACAAGTCATAGGGGCGTGCCTCTGCAAGCCATTTGGGAGTGGCCTGGCCACATCGTCAGGACACCTGATGCCCTGTGGTCTATATGGGCCCCCCACATCAGGAGCAGGGCCAAAGAGTTCATTACCGGACCTAGTCTCTGATGCAGTAAGTGCCTGAGCATGCTCAGTAGCATGAAATACAGTCTATGAAAAAAAGAGTATCAGCTTTAGCATGGTGTCTAGGCACAAAACAGGACTTAGACCCGGCACGGAATGCAAGTACCTGTGCAAAGAGGCTTTTCGCACTAAGTGTGGGAGCATGCGCTGTATCCCGAAATGAAGACTTAGCCTCAGGAATGGCACAGTCAGGCTGAGCATACTCACTAGGCGAAACACTGTAGTTAGGCTGCGGCTGGGGTAAATCGGCACACGCATGCGCACTAGCTGCCTCTCCACACTTACACGTGGAGGAGAATTTGCTCTTCGGGTGTGGACTTGGAGATGCTGTCAATGAACAGAAGGAAAAGCTAAAGGAAGCCTCACTTTCTATCCCTCCGAATGATCAAATGCAGCAAGGAATTCCCTGAGTTTGCTATAAAATTAGCGTAGCAAAATGTGCATGAGGGTGTCATCCAGAGGTGCTAGAAATAGCTTGGCACCAGTGGGACACTAATGGAAGTCCAACAGTCACTTTTTGTATGCCACTAAATGGCAGCATTTTTTGCTATCATTATAGCTTATTAAAAACAGAGCAGGAGGGTGTCCTGCACAGGTGCTAGATATAGCTTGGCACCAGTGGGACACTAATGGAAGTCCAACAGCCACGTTTAAGATGCCACTAAGTTCACTCAGTGTTTGCTAGTATAATGGCTTAGTAACAATGAGTTTGAGTGTGCAATGCAGACAGACGTGCTGTAAATATCTTTGCACTAGTGGGACAATACAGAAGTCCAACAGCCACGTTTAGGATGCCACTAAGTTCACTCAGTGTTTGCTAGTATAATGGCTTAGTAACAATGAGTTTGAGTGTGCAATGCAGCCAGACGTGCTGCAAATATCTTTGCACTAGTGGGACAATACAGAAGTCCAACAGCCACGTTTAGGATGCCACTAAATTCACTCAGTGTTTGCTAGTATAATGGCTTAGTAACAATGAGTTTGAGTGTGCAAAGGGCAGGAGGGTACAGTGGCAGGGTTGTGGGTCTCTGGGTAGAGGAAAGGAAGAATGCCTTTCTATCCCTCCTAATGGGGAAAATGCAGCGAGGAAATCCCTGACCTTAGCTACACAGACGCTGTCATCTTGTGTAGCTGTTAAAATCTGTTTTCACGGACCTGACTGTCACCTATGGCTTTGACCCTGCCGGTATTAGCCCTTAAAAGGACTGATAGAAAGTTCTATCCCTATTCTGTACAGCACTGTGTATAGAGCGTACACAGCAGTATCGGAGATAGGCGCTGTGCCAGCGGTGACTGACACCAAGGACGCAGAAGGCAGATAATGGCGTGCTGGAGGAAAATGTCCGTTTTTGTAATGCAGGGACATGTGACATGGACATCCTATCACACATGCCGTTGCTTCTCTGGCTAAAAGTCCACTTAGCTGTGTGTGTCTGGGATTGGCTGACATGCTGGCCCGCCCCACTACACGCGCGCGCTTAGGGAAGGAAGATAAGGAAAAAAAAAAAAATGGCGATCGCCATTATTAATACAGCAGTGATATGAATGCGCTGTTCCCGCACACTATACACTAAAATTTCATAATAGTGTGAGTCACAGAGTGACTTACACTATTACAGCGGAAAGCCAGCTAGGAATTAGCTGGTCTTTTTGCTGCTAGAACCGTTCTCGAACGTATCTAGAACTATCGAGCTTTAGCAAAAAGCTTGAGTTCTAGTTCGATCTAGAACAGCCCCCAAAATCACTCGAGCCGCGAACTGGAGAACCTCGAACTGCGCTCAACTCTACTAGTGAGAGCACCCCTTGCTCGGCTCGGCTCGGCAAGACGAGCCGCGGGGGTTTTGCTCATCTCTACACTTGATAACATTGTAAAACCCCTACATGCCCCATAAAGGGTTAATTATCCCTCCATCTTTTTCTTTCAGAGGCAGAGTTACAGTGAGGATCAATGAAGCATCAATGTGAGCCAATGAATAAACAGGAATGGAAATTAGGCTACTATCATATAGTTCAGGAATGTCACACTCATTTTCACAGAGGCTAAATCAGCATTATGGTTGCCTTTAAAGTGACGCATGTAATTGTAAGGGCTCATGCCGATCTCCATAAAACTCGGTACATTGACTGCAATGCACAAACTCTCCAGGGTCTATAAGAGGGCTCTCTCTGGGTAGAAGGTCTATGCAAGAGCTGTCTCTGACTAGAAGCCCTAATACTCAGGGACAGCTCTTGTATAGCCAAACGAGAGCTGTCCCTGAGTA
Source organism: Anomaloglossus baeobatrachus (assembly GCF_048569485.1). Classification (NCBI taxonomy): domain Eukaryota; kingdom Metazoa; phylum Chordata; class Amphibia; order Anura; family Aromobatidae; genus Anomaloglossus; species Anomaloglossus baeobatrachus. The sequence continues at coordinate 64,907,237 of NC_134363.1, forward strand.
TTAGGGCTATACAATAGCTGTCCCTGGGTAGTAGGGCTATATGACAGCTGTAAGTATGTAGTAATGTAGCACCCCTGAAGCCATCGCTACAAGGTACTGCATCCTGTCATAGATGCAGGGCCAACCCCCAGGAAATCGTAAGACCAGTGCCGGTAACACCAAAACACATTATAATCCTTGTTTTTCCCTTTCCCAAGGACTGGTGGCATGCTAGAGTTGGACCCAATGGATGGCTACCTAGGGGTAGAACTGATCCAGTCCACTAGACGACAACCAGGGAGGAGGGGTCAGACAGTCAGTAAGTGGAAGTGAAAGGAGACGGACATAACCATACTGACGGGAGTCTGTAACAGTGACCTGTCAGGCACAGGCATTTGGTTGCCAAAGGAGTACGGAGGAGTACTCTCAAAACCATAGCACTGACGGGGTACAGAGCCCTAGGTCAGGCAAATGCGCCAAGCAGACCTGATAAAATCTGCACAGTGAGGGGACCATCCAGGACCTCACTCACCGTAAAGTCCAGGTGCACCAGCAGTGACAGGAGAACCAGATGCTCCAAGCCACAAGAACCCACCAACTAGAGACAGGTGCAAGGGAAAGAACCCACCAGGTTACCACACCAGCATTGGGACTAAGGGGACCAGTGGTGAGGACTGGCCTTCCTCAGTTAACCAGCCATCACAACACTGTGAGTAAAGAAACCAGTTACACTGGAATCCCTTGTGTGGCCTACCTTCTTTCCACGCCTAACTTCATCACCTACCCCCTGGTGCCCCAGCCCTACTTGCGGAGGGCCCAACAACCAGTCTGCCATTAACATCGGCCCCAGCGGTGAAAGACTGTGTAGCGGCGGCTCCAAAAAACTTTCTTATTTCTCCCCAGTATATAACCCCCTTCAAGCAACCCTCAGGGTCACGGAACTGGGCAATGGACACCCAGTGAACTGTCCCCGTAAATATACGGCCCGGGACCGAGTATCCCATAGCCCTAGGGCAAGTCAGTAAGATGATACAACAGCTGTCCCTGGTTACTAAAGCTAGGGTGGTAGGGAAATCTAAGAGCCCTCCATGGGCACTAGGGCTAAGGGCGCTGTTCCTGGATTGTGGGGCTAAGGGTGCCATCCCTGGTTTGTAGGGATAAGGGTACTATCTCTGCTTTGAAGAACAAAGGGCACCATCCATGGGTTGTAAAGCTAAGGGCGCTGTTCTTGAGTTGTAGGGCTAAACACAGTCTACAGGGTTGTAGGACTAAGTACGACGTCCCTGGGTTGTAGGTCCAAGGCCACTGCCCTCGGGTTGTAGGGCTTGTGGTGTGGTCCCAAAGTTATAGGGCTAAGAATGCCGTCCCCATGTTATAGGTATAAGGGAATTGTTCTTAGGTTGTAGGGCTAAGGGCGCCAGCTATTGGTTGTCGGGCTAAGGGTGCTGTACCTGGTTTGTAGTGCTAAGGGCACCATCCCTGGGTTGTAGGGCTAAGGCTTCTGTTCCTGGGTTGTAAAACTAAGGGCGCCATCCCTGGGTTGTAAATTTAAGGGTGATGTCCCTGAGTTGTAGGGCTAAGGACGGTGTCTGTTATGATCCGGTAACTGTGGAAGATTACAAAAAACTCCCATTAGTGAAAAAACACCAAGAACAACAAGAGTAGTTGGAATCTGGGCTGACCGCAATCCCCTAACTATCAGACCACACTAGAAGTAGCGGTGGAGCGTTCCTAAACACCTAGACACCTCATCACAGCCTGAGAAACTAGCTCCACCTCACAGATAGACATGAGGAAATCTACCTTGCCTCAGAGAAGTCCCCAAAGGAGTAGACAGGCCCCGACATAAGGATTATGGTGATGTAGGAAAACACGATCCACAGATAGGAAAAATAGATTAAGCAAAGACGAGGCCCGACTAACTAGATATAAAGGAAAGGAAAAGACACTGATTGTGGTCAGTAAAAAAGTCCCTGCAGCTAAATACCAATCTCCTGATAGTAAAAATGGCCCTTCAGGTCGAACAACCTCACCCCCACTATATCAGGTACTCTTGTAAATAATGGGAGAACAAAATACTAAAAAGAACACAAAAATACAAAGTGCAAATAATCAAGTTAGACAGAGAGAAAATCCCTTTCCATGCAACAGACCTAGCAAAGGGGGAACCCCCATGCACACCACACAAGGGAAACAAAACTTCACCTGCAAGAAAACAGATACAAAACAATACCAAGAAGAACAAACACTCTAAGGTGTAAACCAGAAAGCAAGGAGAAAAACTAACAAACTTATCTGTAGAAGTCTTGCACAGGGAAACAGGGAAGGACAGAACTCCAAGCCAGGCTCAGACACTGAGGAAGATACAATTATAACCGGTGCCATCAAGGCAAAAAAGTGCTCTCCTATATAAACCAGGCTTGTCTGCAATAGGATTTCCTTAATTCCCAATTATCACCGACATCTGTCTGTGTCATAGGCTCAGACTCAGCTCCACTACCATTCCTGGCCACCAGAGGGAGCTCCAAAACCGCAGCCACACAGACGACATTCACAACAGGTGTCCCGGGTTGTAGGGCTAAGTGTGCTGTCCTTGGATTGTAGGTCTAAGGCCACTGTCCCTTGTTTATAGGGTTAGGGCTAAGGGAACCATCCCTGAGTTGTAGGGCTATGGCTGCTGTCCCTGGGTTGTAGAGTTAAGGGCACTGTCTCTGGGTTGTAGGGCTAAGGGCGCCATCACTGAGTCATAGGGCTAAGTCCATCATCCCTGGCTTTTAGGGCTGAGGGTGCTGTCATTAGGGTGTAAATTTCCCCACATGCTTTTCCCCAGCATTGCACACATCCCATATACCACCACAGGCATCCACACTGCATTGTACACACTCCTAAACTCCAAATCCCACACAAGTATTCCCCTGAATTCCTAGCTTGTAGTTCTAAGGGTGCCATCCATGGATTGTAGGGCTAAGGGTACTTTCCCTCATTTTTAAGGTTAAGGGCACCATCCCTGAGTTGTAGGGGTAAGGGCTCTGTCACTGGGTTGTAGGAGTAAAGGCACTCTCCCCGGGTTGTATGGCTAAAGGCGTCATCCCTAGGTTGTAGGGCTAAGGGCACCGTCCCTGGATTGTAGGTCTAAGGATGATGTTCCTGGGTTGTAGGGATAAGGACGCTGTCATAGGGGTATGAATTTCACCACATTCTTCTCCCCTGCATTGCACACACCCCATATCCCACCACAGGCATCCGCACAGGATTATGCACACCCCCAAACTCCAAATCCCACACAAGTGTCCCCATCATCGCACACCAATAAACTCCCACCATAAACATCCCCACACCATTTAGACCCACAAATTTGCACTGCAGGCATTGCCCAACATTGCACACTCCTAAAATCCCACTGCCGGCATACCTACAGTATTATACAGACAAAAGAATCCAATCAATCATTGTCCAGCATTGCGCTCCCTATAGAATCCCTTTAAAAACATCCCCCACTACCATTGCATACACCTCAAATGTCACCAGAGGCATTTTTGACCCCCAAGTTCCACTGTACGCAGACACAACTTTATAGACCCACACAATCCTACCACAGGTGTCCTCCAGTATCCCACCCCCCCAAATTCCCATGACAGACATCTCTAGTACATCACATCCTGCCAAAATCCCCAAACAGGAGTCCCATCAGCTTTTTATACTGCCATTGTAAAACCTCAATACTCACCACAGTTGTCCCCCCACATTATAGAATATAATGGCATCTCTCAGGAGGTATCTCTCCCGACATTATAAACATCCATAAATCCCACCACAGGTATACCCACACCAGTATAGATTCCTCAAATCCCACTACCTTTGCCTTTTTCAACTGCAGCTTCTCACAGATGCAGTGAACAAGGGCTAAAGAGGGGGAGAAAACGCAACATCTCTCCTGAGTCCTACCCACACCGTTGAATGGCGTGTTGCGCTCCAGACCAGAATTGACGCCAACAAGTCACAGAGATGACGTCACACCTAACAGGAGCCCATACATTTTATCATTTACTGTTTGTACTGGACATGGTAGCCTCTTTAGCACATGTGGAAATCACATCACACCTAACAATCAAAATGCTGTGGAGAGAAAAGCGCACATAGGGTCTTATCTGGCAAACAATGCAGGCTTAGAAAATGAAAACAGGTGCTCACCTATGGAAGTTGTGACAGGCACAACTCCTATGTATGCAGAAAATGGTCAAGCAGCAGCCCCGATGATGCAACAGGGAATCATGAATGGATAAGAAAGTCGGGTTTAACACTGCGCTAAAACCATGAAGCCAAACGATGTGATGAATTCCTTGCTATATTTTCTTTATTTAGGCCAAGTCTACGCGTTTCAAAGGCATGTCCGCCTTCTTCATCAGGACAAAGGAAAAGACAGCATCGTCGTCATCATGCTGTCTTTTCCTTTGTCCTGATGAAGAAGGCGGACATGCCTTTGAAACGCGTAGACTTGGCCTAAATAAAGAAAATATAGCAAGGAATTCATCACATCGTTTGGCTTCATGGTTTTAGCGCAGTGTTAAACCCGACTTTCTTATCCATTCATGATTCCCTATCACACCTAACAGGAACCCATACATTCTATTATTTACCATTTGTACTGGATATTGCTGCCTCTTTAGTACATGTGCAGCACAAACTGGCAGAATTTTTTTTTACTGGACGCTATGGACAGCAGAGAAAAGTGTCTGGATTTTACTGGCAACCCAGCTCAGGGGCCGCAGAAAGTGATATGGCAGGCCAGATTTGACTCAAGGGCCTTAAGTTTGACACTCCACCTATAGTTGATTTAAACAGTGTCCTGGGATTTACTAGTTAATTTGTTTAAATGCAATGAATTTAGTATCAGATTCCACTTTTTTAGGCTCCTCATTTAAGAGCAGTAGCTTTTGGCAATGTTTATATTTTTATGTCAAATAACAGTCTTACTTTTGTTGATATTGTAATCACATTTTAGTGTTCTGCCGGTATCAGCAGATTTTCTGCTGACTTACAGAAGGATGGATCTCATTTATGCGGCATGATAATTGAGATTAGTAGAAAAAAGCTCCAGAAACTGTTAAACGTAAAAAAACATCATAAAAGAGAATCAAATCTTAAAAGCTTTTCATAGACAAAGTTTTCTTCCGAACAGAAGCGATGGCAGCAGAATTATAAGTTATCTGGTAAACCTAATTAAACAGTTTGACATCACAGATTGACGGGCAGTTAATACACTCAAAGCAAGGACAAAGGACAGATAATACATTATTCATTAAAATAACATTGTGGCCAAACACATGTAAATCTTACTAATCTGGACAACTATATATGAAAATATTAGTTTGTATGATTTTTATTGCTCCAAGATTTACTGGATTCTTGCTAAATACTAGTGCATTTTTACGTTAAGAAAAAAAGTGATTTACAACCACTTATGCAGTATTGATGTATTCATGAGAAATTGCCGCACAAACTGGTCAATTTTTTCCTGTTTCCCGTATAAAAACTAAAACTTTGGAGCAAAAGCAACATGTTTGTGGAAAAAGTGGATTTTTTCATTTTCACAGCTTAATTTTATTTTATAAAATTTTGTGAAGCACCTGTGGGCATAAGGTGCTCATAAGACTTCTAAATAAATTCATTCAGGGGTGTAGTTTTAAAAATGTGGTTGCTTGGTGGGATTTCCACTGTTTAGGAACATCACGGGCTTGACAAATGCTACATTTTAGCCAATTTTGTGCCCCCAAAGTTGAATGGTGCCATCACCTTTCTGAACAATGCTGTGTACCCAAACAGTAGTTTTTAACCACAAATTAGATATTGGTGTACTCCAAAATTTGTACAACAAATTGTATTGTCTATTTTCTCCTATTACCCATGTGGAAATTGAAAATTTTGTGCAAAAGCAACATGTTTGTGAAAAAAAGTATTTTTTCATTTTCATGGCTCAACATTTTAAAACTCTTGAAGCACCTGCGAGTTCAAGGAACTCACCACACCTCTAAATAAAATTCCTTGAGGGATCTAGTTTATAAAATGTGGTCACTTGTGGTGGGGTTTCTACTGTTAAGCACATTAGAGGCTTTGCAAATGTGACAGCCTCCGCTATCTATTTCAGCCAATTTTGCGTTCCAAAATTCGAATGGTAGTCATTCTCTTCTGAGCCTGCCATGTGCTCAAACAGTAGTTTTCCACCACATCTGAGGTATTGCCGTACTCAGGAGAGATTGCGCAATAAATTACATGGTCCATTTTCTCCTCTTACCCTTATGAAAATGCAAAATGTAAGGCTAAAGGAATATTTTTGTGTAAAAAGTAAAACTTTTTTTTTCTTCCACATTTCTTTAACTCCTAAAAGGTTAATGCATTTCTTTAATGTGATTTTGAACACTTTGAGGTGCATTTTTTTCAATTGGTGTCACTTTTAAGTATTTTCTGTCATATATGGTCCAAAAAATTGGTTTGTACCTTTTGTTGGAAAAAATTAGATGTTACTGAATCTTTTAACCCTTATAACTCCCTAACAAAAAAAAGTTTAAGAATGATGTTGATGTAAAGTGGACATGTGTGAACTTTTATTTATTAACTTTTTTATGTATCATAACTAGAGTTGAGCGATGTTCGAGTCGAACGGTTCGCCAATTCCAAATTCGAGTGATTTTGGGCGACGTTCGAGTCGTTCGAGGAACTCGAACAATTTGCTTCAAGTTCGGCTGCTCAAGTTACGTTCGATAACGGTTCGATCACCAAAAAGCGTAGCTAGTTACTAGCTGGCTTTTCACTGTAATACTGTGAGTCACTATGAATCATGATATTATCAAAATTCAGCGTACAGTGTGCGGGGGGGACGGGGTTTAGATCAGTGCTGGTGCAGAGTGCTGAAAGAATGCCGATCGCCATTTTTTTTTTTCCTAACCACGCGTACAGTGGGGCGGGCCAGGCTGTCAGCCAATCACAGACATACAAACAGCAAAGTGGATTTTTGCCAAACAAGAAAGTGCATGTGTCATTGGCTGTGAATGTCACGTGTTTGCCCTATAAGACCCGGCCATTTTCCCTGCCGCCATTATCTCTCTGCTGCAGGTGGGTGACAGTCACTGCTCCCGCTCCCGCTGCTGCTGTGTGCGCTATAGACATACAGTGCAATCTACACATCGCTTTAGGGATTAGGGACTACTTGTAATTTCAGATCTTTTCAGGGCTACATTACAGCCGTTCATAGCCATTTCTGCTAGGCAGGTCTGTGCCAGCACTGTGCAGGGGTTTATATCACAGAGTCTGGCTAAATCAGCTCAGGCAATTCCTTGGTGCATTGTTTCATTAGCAGGGATAGAAAGTGAGGCTTCCTCTGCTGACAAGCTAGCTACAGTACCTGTGCATTCTACACACCTCTCCATTTTTGCTTTGCAATTTTAATTGCAAAAAGTGCTGCAACTTTTAGGGGCATACTAAAATTGTCTAGGATACTAACTTAGGGTTCCTCTGCTGTCAAGCAAGGTACACCAAGTGTGCATTCTACACACCTCTCCATTTTTGCTACGCAATTTTAATTTCCAAAATGCTGACACTTTCAGGGGCATACTAAAATTGTCTGGGATACTAATGTGACGCCCTGGACTAGCCAGGTAGTCACAGGTAGGCCCTTACACAAACACCTCCCCGCCTTAATAAGGTGACAGCAGCCAACCTACAAAACCCTTGTCACCTCCCTCAGGCTTTAATGTTCACACCAGGGAGCGGAGCCAGGCAGTTGGCCACGCCCACTGAGAAGTTCACAGGGCCTGAGGTAGAAAAAACAGTACAGTTCCCGTGGGGAGCACAGTGTGAGCACAGTAGTTGTGTTTGGACAGTGAAGTAGAGTGGAGGTCAAGGGCAGACCTTTGTCCAGGTCTGCCACAGTCTAACACCAGGTGTCTGGGTTGGAGCCCAGTCACCTCTGGCAAGGAGGCAGATGGTGGTGGCCGCCTGCAGGAGCTGGGATTACAGCCAGTGGAACTGTAAGGACCGGGGACAGGTGGTGGCCCGCCGGTACCGAACCGGGGAATCGATTGGAAACCGGAGCACCAGGAGGGGTACTCAGACCCAGTACGAGGCCTAGAAACAACTGGGCTGAGTCAAATCAACTGATTGAGGACTAGACTTTAGGCCCTTTCCCACCTAAGACCCGACTGAAGACAACAGCCCAACGATAGGGGTAGAAAGCCACCGCTCAGGCATCAAGACCCGACGGGCCAGTGTCTGCGGGCAAAAAGGGCTCTACCGACACACACCAGGCTGGGGAGCAGACTACCGTTGCTCAGGCATAGGAGTTATCATTTCTACAAAAGTGAGATGCAGGAGAAAGGCGGAAACTACCAACCTGAAAAAGGGGAAAAGCGCAGCCAGCTGCGGGCACCATCCACCATCTTGTTTGGTTTACCAGACACTCCAGCGTGTTTGTAATAGTGAGTACGGCAGTGCCTTTGGGCCATGCACCATGCCGCACCGCACCGACAAGCCAGCACGCATCATCCATTCCCCCACCTCAGCACCTCCCTCGGGCCCCCGGGACCATCATCCCCCCTACCTACGGAGGGGGTCAACACCAAGCTCCGCAACACCGTCCCCGGGAGCCTAGTCAACAGCAGCGGTGGTGTCCATCCATTCACCACAACCCGTGGGTGGAGTCACGAACTTAATCACCAAACAACCGCGGCCCCGGCCGAGGACCTCTCCATCGAACACCACCCCTAACATAGCGCCAGCAACTCCCTTTCAGAGCAACGTGACCCCTGGGTCCATGAGGAGCTCGAGCCACCCACCGATGAGCACGGAACCGAGCGGCTCGGCAGCCGGCCGAGCCCCGGGGTGGTACACTAACTTAGGGTTCCTCTGCTGTCAAGCAAGGTAAGCCAAGTGTGCTTTCTACACACCTGTCCATTTTTGCTGCGCAATTTTAATTTCCAAAAGTGCTGCCACTTTTAGGGGCATACTAAAATTGTCTGGGATACTAACTTAGGGTTCCTCTCTTGTCAAGCAAGGTACACCAAGTGTGCATTCTACACACCTGTCCATTTTTGCTACGCAATTTTATTTTCCAAAAGTGCTGCCACTTTTAGGGGCATACTAAAATTGTCTGGGATACTAACTTAGGGTTCCTCTCCTGTCAAGCAAGGTACACCAAGTGTGCAATCTACACACCTGTCCATTTTTGCTACGCAATTTTAATTGCAAAAAGTGCTGCCACTTTTAGGGGCATACTAAAATTGTCTGGGATAGTCAGTGTTGGTTCTTCAGCTGTTAATAAAGGCTAGACCACCTCTACAATCTACGCCAACTCACCATTTTTGCTACGACATTTTAAATGTCCATTTCGGTCACAAACAAAATGAGTGGCAAAAGGACAGATGCTGGTGGAAAGGGGAACAGGCGTGTTGGAAAGCTCCATTAACATCTGCTGAAGAAAGGCCATCTTCCAGCAAAAGTAAGATGTCTACTACTTTCCGTGGACAATCTAATGCATTCCCTTTTTTATGGAACCAAACAACTCTAACAATGATGCACAAAAAAAGCACATGATTGAATGGATCTCAAGTGCACCATCAAGTAGCCTCTCCTCCACCTCAACTTCAACATCCAAAAAACTCCATGACTCTGAGTTGTCACCCCAATCGCACTTGCTTTCTACCAGCTCTCAAGTCTCTACCCGCCCTGCAGAGTATGGAGTAACAGAGATGGGTGAGTCTGCAGAGCTGTTCAGTCATACTATAGCCTGGGAATCAGAGATCTGCTCCCAAGCTACAGTGAGTCCAGACCAGGAAATGATCTGCAGTGATACCCAGAAGCTTTGTGAGGCAGATTCAGGCCCTGATGAAGAGGTTTCTGAGCATAATGTAGACCCTCATTCCCAAACTGTAACTCCTCTTGGTGGAGACAATGAGGAACATACTGATGATGATAAGACTCAGATACCTGATTGGAATGACAACTTAATTATTCAGTCAGGGCTGGAAGAGGTTAGGTCTGAGGACGAGGGGAGTGCAAACACACAGGTTGATGATGAGGTTGTAGATCCCACTTACTTTCAACCACAGTCAGGCACTCGAGGAGGTCAGCAGAGGTGGTGGAGGAGGATGCAACTGACGACAAGGTTAGCTTGCGCCTTCCTGGACAGAAAAGGAGTACTTGAATCACGTCAACAACTGCATCCTCAGCTACAACTCTGCCTCTGAGCACAAGTCGTGGTGGCTCTGCAGGTCGCATGAGCTTTAAGCCTTCCCTAGCCTGGTCCTTTTTTGACATCGCAAAGGATCTCCCAACTCATGTCATCTGTAAGATTTGTCGCCAATCTCTAAGTAGAGGCCAAAAACTCACTAGTTTGATTACTTCGTTCATGAACCGTCACATGAATAACAAGCATAAGTCCCAGTGGGAAGCTCACTGTGCTACAATGCAGCGTAGCGGAGCGGGCCAACCACCGTCTGCCCCTTCAAGTGCATCCGCGCGCTATTCATCCTCTATGACTGTGGGGACAGCTGTCACACATGCTTTGCAACGCAGACCTTCCACCTTTTTAACCGCAACAGGCAGTGTGATTGGCAGGTAGTCAGTTGTTTTTGAAGGGGAAACAGCTGCTGGTGTAGAGCTCTCTCAGACATCGAGAGCACCACCTTTGGCTAAAGGCAACATTATGTCTCCGCCTGCACTTTCCTCACAGACCAGCAGTTTTCATGGGACACCCTCCTCAACGCCATCTCAGCACAGCAGCCATCTCTCGGTCCCTCAGATGTGGACAAGTAAAAGGCCATTTCCTCTTAGCTATGACAAAGCTAAGAGGTTGACTTTCACCCTCTGCAAGCTGTTGGCTACAGAAATGCTGCTCTTCCACCTCGTGGACAGAGAGGATTTTCGAGACCTTATGTCCGTCGCAGTGCCCCAGTAACAGATGCCCAGTCGCCACTACGTCTCCAAGAAAGGTGTGCCTGCGCTACACCAGCATGTTGCACACAACATCACCGCTTCCTTGAGAAACTCTGTGTGTGACAGGGTGCATTTCACCACAGATACTTGGACCAGTAAGCATGGACAGGGGAGTTACATGTCACTGACTGGGCACTGGGTAACTATGGTGAGAGATGGAGAAGGGTCTGCTGTACAAGTCTTGCCGTCCCCACGAGTTGTGCGTCAATCCTCTGTATGTAGAAGTTCCTCCACTGCTTCTGCCTCCTCAACCTCGTCTGGGTCCTCCATCTCCGCCCAAAGCCTGTCTGGTCAGACCAACCGTGTTGTAACTGCGCACAAGGAATCCCGCACACCTCCTTACTATGCTGGCAGCAGAGCTCAACGGCATCAGGTGGTCTTTTCGTTGAAATGTCTGGGAAATAAGAGTCACACAGCTGACCAGTTGTGGTCAACTCTGGAGAGTGAGTTTTGTAAATGGTTGTCTCCACTCAATCTGCAGCCAGGGAAGGCCGTGTGCGACAATGCTGCAAACCTGGGTGCGTCCCTTCGCCGGGGCAACGTGACACACGTGCTTTGTATGGCTCACGTGTTGAACCTTGTTGTCCAGCATCTTTTAACCCACTATCCCGGCCTAGATGGGCTTCTGCAAAGGGCACGGTCACTATCTGCTTACTTCCGCCGTTCAAACGGCGCAGCTGACCGACTTGCATCACTACAGAAGTCTTTCGGCCTGCTGGTTCACCACCTGAAATGCGATGTGGCGATACGCTGGAATTCGACTCTCCACATGTTGCAGTGACTGTGGCAGCACCGCAGAGCCCTGGTGCAATACGTTATGACGTATAACCTGGGCCAACGAGATGCAGAGGTGGGGCAGATCACACTGATGGAGTGGTCTCAGATCAAGGACCTATGCACCCTTCTGCACAGTTTCAACATGGCGACGAATATGTTTAGCGCTAACAATGCCATTATCAGCATGACAATTCCAGTCATATACATGCTAGAGCACACTCTAAACAGTATTTGGAGTCGGGTGGTGGGACAAGAGGAAGGGGAGGAAGTACAGGAGGATTCATATGCCGAAGGGATACTAAGATCTACAAAGTCCAGACGTTCAGCATCACCAAGGTGGCAGGCATGGGACGGTGGGGGAGAGGGATTAACAAGGGCGCATGGTAGCAGCCAAACTGTTGAGGAAGGTGCAGGAGCCCAGGAACAAATGGGGGATGAAATGGCGATGGGCATGGAGGATTCAGCAGATGAGGGAGACCTTGGTCAAATTTCAGTTGTTCGAGGTTGAGGGGAGATGTCAGAGGAAGGAAGCACGGTTATCACCTCGCCGACACAAGCACAGTAAGGACTTGGTCCACATGGATGCGCAAGACACATGAGCGCCTTTTTGCTGCACTACCTACAACATGACCCTCGGATTGTCCAAATTAGAAGTAATGCTGACTACTGGGTTGCCATACTCTTAGATCCCCGGTACAAGACAAAATTTGCCGAAATAATTCCAGCCATAGAAAGGGACTCACGTATGCAGGAGTATCAGTAGAAGCTGTTATGCAATCTTAGCTCGGCTTTTCCACTAAACACAAGTGGTGCACAAAGTGAATCTCCCAGGAGTATCTCCAAGTGAATATCGATGCCATGACTCTGCAACTGGAGCCTTGCTCATTTTGGGCTTCCAATCTTGAAAAATGGCCTGAGCTCGCCACTTACGCCTTGGAGATCGTGTCCCGCAGGCAGCGTTCTATCGGAACGTGTTTTCAGTGCTGCTGGGTGTGTGCTGATAGATAAGCGCAAGCGTCTGTCCAGTGACAATGTGGACAGACTAACGTTCATCAAGATGAACAAGTCATGGATCCGCAAGGACTTTGCTACCCCTGTGTCATCCTGGGGAGAGTAAAGGCTGGCATATTTTTGAATGTGCTTGATGCAAATCAACATGTCAAGTTTGCAACTGGGGGACAAGTGATGCCGCTGAAGTGGTGTCTGTGGCCCAATTTTTGAAAAAAAGGGAGACTCTACTTGGAGTCCCCTTGCTGTTTTTTTAAAAAATGTTCCAAGATGAACAAGTCATGGTTCAGCAAGGACTTTGCTACCCCTGTGTCATCCTGGGGAGAGTAAAAGCTGGCGTATTTTTGAATGTTCTTGATGCAAATCAACATGTCAAGTTTGCAACTGTGGGACAAGTGATGCCACTGTAATGGTGTCTGTGGCCCAACTTTTGGAAAAAAGGGAGACTCTGCTTGGAGTCGCCTTGCTGTTTTTTTAAAAATATTCCAAGATGAACAAGTCATGGTTCAGCAAGGACTTTGCTACCCCTGTGTCATCCTGGGGAGAATAAAGGCTGGCGTATTTTTGAATGTGCTTGATGCAAATCAACATGTCAAGTTTGCAATTGGGGGACAAGTGATGCCACTGAAGTGGTGTCTGTGGCCCAATTTTTGGAAAAAAGGGAGACTCTGGTTGGAGTCCCCTTGATGTGTTTTACATGATTTTAGAAGGGCATGACATGCCTATATCTGTGTCTCCTCCTCCTTTCACTCGTCCAGCTCTTTTGTTTTCGCATGAGTATATGTGCTTGTCACTTTTCCATGTGTTTGTGGTGTCTTGTGAGTTGTTTGTCATCTTTTGGACACCTTAGAAGGTGTTTTCTATGTGTTTGTATGTGTTTGCCTGCCATTGTTTTCAATGGGGTTCGAAGGTGTTCTTCGAACGTTCGCCGAACTGAGCCGCCGTTCGACGAACCGAACCAAACTCGAACACTAGGGGGGTGGCTCAACACTAATCATAACTCTCTGGTTTAAGGGTATAAAAATTAAAAGTTGAAAATTGCTAAATTTAAAACATTTTCACTTAAATTCCCATATTTCTACAAATAAACATAACATTTTTTGACAAAAAAATACCACTATCAGGAAGTAAAATATAACATGAAATAAAATCTCATAATCACTGGGATCCATCAAAGCAGTCCACAGTTATTATCGTAGAAAAGGCACTGGTCAGAATAGGTAAAATTTGTCCTCATCAGGAAGTTGAAAACAAGCTAAGGGATTAATCAGTGATCTATGGGCTCATTCAGATGACCGTACTGTTTGTCCTGGCAGTTCCTATTTTTTGCGGACCTACTGACAAGACCATGTTTTCAATGTGTTTTGTGTAGGATAGAATGGCACACGGAAGTGCTTCCATGTGCCATCCGTTTCAGTATGTCCATTCTGTTATTATGGAACATGTCCTATTCTGTTCCACAAAATGTGGACCGTGACATAATACAAGTCAATAGGTCCACAAAATACAAGGAAGCCACATGGGAGCAATTTCATGTGGCTTCCGTATATGGGTGCCCCTCCCAGCAGTGTGTGAGCAGCGGCGGGGATGATGAGCACTGCTGTCATAAGGTTAGCTAAGTTTATTACCTGCAGTGATGATCTCAGCTGAACTCGTGACGTCAGCACTTGTCACTGAGTTCCATGCAGCTGATGCCGTTCTCACATCAAGTTTCACGGCAATCTAAGACTGTAACTAGTGGTGACGTCGCGGGCTCCAACGATACTTTGCTTGACAGCATGGCAGCCATGGAACTCAGTGATGAGTGCAGATGTCACGAGTTCAGCAGAGTTCCTCGCCGCAGGTAATGTACCTAGTTAATCTCATGACATCAGCTCTTGTCATCCCCTACAGTGACCTGGCCTGACTTAACAATATTATCTCAGGTCACTGCACTACTCTCACAGCCAATGGGGAACATTCTGTTCTTTATTGACTGGAACAGTGAGTATGGATCATCGTGGGACCCCCTTATTGGATTACAACGAACCCACATTTGTTTTTTCTTTCCAATAAATTGGTGAAAGAGGGAATGTGTTGGGGAGTGTTTTTCAAGTAAATTTTTTTTGTTGTCTATTATTTTTTTACTGACTGGGTTAGTGATGTCAAGTATCTGATAGATGTCGTGACATCACTAATGCCAGGGCTTGATTCCAAGTGACATTACACAGCTGGTATCAACCACATATATTACCCCGTTTGCCCCCCCACCAGGGCAACAGATGAGCTGGTGCGAAGTGCCAGAATTGGCTCATCTATGGATGTGCCACTTCTGGGGCAGCTGCAGCCTGCTATTTTTAGGCTGGGTCCAATAACTATGGACCTCCCTAGTCTGAGAACACCAGACCACAGCTGTCCACTTTACTTTGACTGGTGACCCAATTGGCGGGACCCCACCTTTTTTTTTTTAAAATAATTTATTTAATTTAATTTAAAATACTATGGTGTGCCATCTGTTTTGGATTACCAGCCAAGGTAGAGCTGCTAGCTGTAGTCTGCAGGCCGCCACTGTGTGCTTCACCTTAGCTGGCTACAAACAATAGGGGGGACCCCCATGTCGTTTTAGGAGGGAAAATAATGAATTTGTGGCTAAAAACAAACTAAACACTCTTTAGTGCCACATGGAAGGCACTAAAGGGTGCAAAATTACAAAATGCAGGGAAGTGGGACATTATACATGTCTTCCTTATCTATCTAATTATCTGTCTGTCTGTCTATCCAGCTATCTATCTTTCTAGCTTTTGACTGTATGTAACCCTCCTTCTGTTTTTTCTTGCGGTCCACAAAAAAAAAAAAACGGAAGGCACACGGATGTAAAACGGACTGTATTCGAAACGTAGCGGATAAAGTTGTCACACGGATGTCACATGGATGCCAATGAGGAAAAACAGGACCGTTTTTACGGACCGAAAAAAGGGACAGTCGTGTGAAATTACCGTAAAGATGATGTAGTAATTCATTTTATCTATTCTTAAAACATATTAATGATGACTTATCATAATAGATACATAAAATTATATAATACAGCCTAAAAATTGGCAGAATAAGAAAGCACATTTTTTTAAATCTTTGAATTAATCTTGCAAAATTTTAACACTTCGTTTCATATAAATGAATCTAAGGGTTGATGGGCAGGCTGAAAGATTTATCATCCTTTGCAATTTTGAGGCAGTCGTTGCAGGCACAGCTTGTGACATGCAGAGAAAATCATAATACTCTTCAACCATGTAGAAAAAAGGAACACCTGGCCAGCCTGGAGAAAGAAAGAACACATTTCTTGCATCTACTGAGAGTCATTGTATAGGGGACTTGATTGCCACAATGGACATCGTTAAAGAGTTGCTCATTTAACATTTTCCTATTGATGAATCCTTCACGCTGACTTAATGTCGGCCATGTACTAGTTTTTCTAAAGTGAAATGAAAAAGAGCAAAACCAATATTTTCTATAAAGGGATTTTCATGGATGAACTCTTCAATTCAGTGTGGAAAGCTTGCTATATTGTATTTTCCTGAATATCACAAATTATTTATCAAAGTATTATAACTTATTAAAAAGACATTTTTCTAAAAATTCAAGCTCTTTTCTGTACAATTTTGTCTACACAATATTTTTTAGATATTATGCTTTATGGAAAATAGTGAAATGATGCATAATTACCATAATATATTCATCTGACCTTGATCCAGTGGCGTTTGTCTCCATTTTGAGGAACTTGCACCCAAGCTCCGTACTACGAGGTGTCGAAGACTTTACCACTAGGTTGGGTGCCTACTGCCCAGCCTTGTACTCTGTCTATTAGACCTCATCAAGACGTCCAATTTTTCTATGTACGAGAATAAAGGACCAATTTTTTTGGATCAGACCTTGATCAAATTTGGATCAGTTTTTCTCATACATGTAGAGAAACAAAATCTTTACCTTCTCCATTATGACAGTCCTTGAAAATTGGACATCCTTTGGATTAAATAGCTACAATCAATTGCTTCCTATAAACTATCAACGAGCTATTGCACCTCTCATCTAGAATTTTGGACCACTCTTCTTTTGCTAACTGCTCCAAGTCTCTCATATTTGAAGGGTTCTTTCTCCCAACAGCAATTTTAAGATCTCTCCATAAGTGCTATTTTTAGGCTGGGAAGGGCCCAATAACCATGGACCTTTCAAGCCTAATAATACCAGCCCGCAGCTGTCTGCTTTACTCTTGCTGGTTATCAAAATAGAATGGACCCCACATCAGTTTTTTAAATTATTTATTTATAAATAAATAATTTAAAAAACTGGCCTGGGGGTCCCACTATTTTTTATACCTTCTTAAGATAAGGGAGGCAGGTTTGCTTTACCTTTGCTGGTTATCAACAATGAGGGAGATACCATGTTTTTTTTTAAATGTAAGCCTGCAAGGGCAGGGTCCTCTTCCCTCTGTACCAGTCTGTCTATTGTAACTCGGATATGTAACCCTCTTCTCATGTACATTACCATGGAATCAATGGTGCTCTATAATTAAATAATAATAATAATTATATAATTTTTTACTTCCCCTACCTGGGAGTCAGAGATGTGTCCATGCATCTTCCATGCAGTTTTTCAGCCTCCCCTGCCCTGTAACAGGGACTGCTGAAAAAATGCTCGAGTTTCCCATAGTCTTTCATTATGCTCATTACTCGAATTGAGCGGGTCTGAGAGTCGGACCCACTCAATTTGAGTAACGAGCACTCAAAACATTTTACTGCTTGCCCATTGCTACAAAAAAGCTCTTCATCTTATTTGTCCACGTACATTTTGGCAAACTGCAGTTTAATATTTTTTTTTTTTTGTAAATTCTTTATTTAAGATGTTTCTTAATATTACAGAAATGAAATTGCAACAACAAATAAGCATAAACATGTATTTTTCAGATGAAAGGAAAGAGAAAAGGAAAGGTAAGAGGGAGAGATGGGGACGTGAGGTTGGTATAAAGTAAAGAGAGGACAAGGGGTTGGGAATGTAGAGGGGTTAGGGGAAGGGGAAAAAGGTGAGATTCCCACCTATTTCTAACAAGGTGTCTGGTTACTAGGATTTAAATATATGAAAGTATGAAAAGGCTTTGTTTTCAGAGGTGTGTATGAACAACGTGTTTGTTTTGCTTAACTGTCTATTCGGTTTCTGAGCTAATGTGTTATCTTTGGATGAGAAAATTTGTCAAGAGATTTTAGTTAGCTTTTGGTATCTGTCCAATTTGTCCCAAGATTCTAAAAGCTTCGCATTTTTCCTAGTGTTATGCAATCGGGCTTTTTCATGTACGCTTATAAGATTTGATTCATTGAACCACTCGGTTAGACTCGGTGCATCACCTTCTTTCCAGTGTCTGGCTATTAGAAGTTTTGCTGCATTTATGAGATGAGGTATTATTGAGAGTTTGTTTAGGTGTTCCTTTTGTGGATCTAGATTGAGGATAATAAAGTTTGGGTTGAAAGGGAGTTTGGTCTTGAGAGCATTTTCTATGTGAATTTTAATGGAATCCCAATATTTTGCTATTTTTGGGCAATGATACCAAATGTGTGAAGGGGTGCCAGTCATTTGATTACATCTCCAGCAGTGTGGTGACAAGGAGTTGTCAATTTTGTAGAGAATGTCTGGGGTTTTATACCACCGTGAGATAATTTTATAGTTGAGTTCTTGATATCTAGATGCGGTTGATAGGTTGTGGGCGTTGTTGAAGATTATTTGAATTTCACTAGGGTTGAAGGTGGTGTTTAGTTCCATTTCCCATCTATTAATGTAAGAAGGTTTTTCCGAAGTGTTATATAGTAGTTTGTATATTTTTGAGATTAGCCTATTCTTCCCTTGAGCATGTAGTAGAAATTCTTGTTGGGGGGACGGGTTTGAAGGGGAAATATCTGGGATGTGATATGAAGCTAGGTCTCTAATGATGGCTAGGTCTTTATCTTTTAAATCTATTGGATTAAAGATGGATTTTAGTTCTTGTATAGTTAATGGTTCATGGTTATGGATTATCTCTGACAGTGTTATGTTGCAGAGATTTTTTGATGTCCTAATTTTGTTTTTTAGGAGTCTAAATTTTTGCGGGATTACATGTAAAATGGGGGTGGCTCCGCAAATATTCGGAATTAGATCTAGTTTTTTATTAAATTTGTGCCAAAGCTTAAGTGTTACTTTGGTAAAAGGGTTCAGTATGTCTTTATATTTGAATCTGTTGTGAGGGGTTGGCCATAGAAAATGTGATAGGTCTCCTTTTAAGTTGCTGATTTCCAAGGTAGTCCACAGTTTTCTAGGGGGGTTTGTCCTCATCTCCATGAGTCTGGCTATGTGTGTGGCTAGCCAATAGCGTTCAAAATCTGGGAGTCCTGTACCTCCTTTAGATTTAGGAGCAGTTAGTATAGTGTACTTTAGTCTATGGCTCTTTTTAAGCCATATAAAATTTGAGATCATGTTTTTCAATTTGCTGAAGAAATGTTGTGGGATATCTGTAGGGATTACTTGTAGAAGATATAAGATTTTTGGCAGAATGATCATCTTGATTAAATTGGTTCTCCCAAACCACGAGATTGGTAAACTGCTCCAAGCGGAAATGTCGGCTTCTATTTTGTGTAAAAGTGGCTTGAGATTCAGATCGTATAGTTGAGACAGGGAGTTGCTAATTCTTACGCCTAGGTGAGTGATGGAATTGCTAATACTGAAAGGGGATGATTCTGATACATTTTTCCATATTTTGGGGGGAATGTTAATGTTTAATAAATGGGATTTTGAAAAATTTATTTTGAAGTTGGAGACTTCACTATATAACTTGAAATCTGCGGTAAGGGCCTTAATTGAATTTGAAGGGTTCGTTAAAATGAAAAGTATGTCATCTGCAAATGCCGCGGATTTGTATTCTATTTGGTTGCATTTCAGGCCTGAGATCTTGGGATTTTGTCTTATTTTCTGGAGAAAGGTTTCTATTGTTAGAATAAATAGAAGTGGTGAAAGTGGACAGCCCTGTCTGGTTCCATTTTTTATGTTAAAACTAGAGGAGAGTTCATTATTTATTTTTAGCTTTGCGGTTGGGGTGGTATAAAGTGCTAGGATTTTGTCAATGAATAAGGGTGGGAAGCCAAATTTTTTTAAAGTTTGTTCGATAAATAGCCAATTGACGCGGTCGAAAGCTTTTTCTGCATCTGAGGTGATGATTGCAGTTTCAATATTGTTATGTTTTGCATATTGAATGGCATTTAGTGTTTTAATTACATTATCTTTTGCTTCTCTCTCTTTTGTAAATCCCACTTGTTCTAGGTTTATAAGATCAGGTATTATGTTTTGCATTCTTTTTGTTATGATTTTGGCATACAGTTTTACGTCATTGTTAATCAGCGAAATTGGTCTATAGCTTCCGCAAAGGGATGGATCTTTTCCTTCTTTTGGGATTAGAGTTATGTGAGCTGTTAGGGCTTCTTTATTGAATGGGTTATTCTTGTTTATATAGTTAAAATAGTTTGTCATATGTGGAACTAGTTCTGTTTTAAAAATTTTGTAGTACTCAATTGAAAAACCATCCGGGCCTGGACTTTTCCCTCCCGGAGTTAAGTTTATGGATGATTCTACTTCTTGGGAGGATATTGGGATCGTTAGATTTTGTGCTTGTTGGGTTGTGAGTTTAGGTAATTTCAGGTCTTTTAGGAAAGTTTTTATGAGTTTTGTTTTCCCCTCTTGAGACTCTTGTGCTGTTGTGAGGTTGTATAAGTTGGAGTAGTATGAAGAGAAAATATTAGCAATGTCTTCTGTTTTGTGATGTACTTTGTCATTCGTATTTTTAATTTTTGTGATATATGTTGTATTTATTTGTTTTTTAATCATGTTTGCTAAATTACGTCCACTTTTGTTGGAGTAAAGGTAGGATCGAAACCTTGCATAGTTAAGGTATTTTTCGCTTTTTTGATTTAAAAGAGCTCTGAGCTCAGATCTTAGCTTGAATAAGTCCTTCTGTAATGAAGGGTTTTGATTTGTTTTATGTTGTCCTTCTAAGTTTTTTATTTGGTCTAGAAGGGAAATTGTTGTTTTTTCTCTTTCTTTTTTGGTTCTAGTGCCGAGTTCTACTAAAGTACCTCGTAGAACTGCTTTGTGGGCTTCCCAAACGTTAGGGTCACATATGTTATTGAAGCAATTTTCTCTAAAGTAGTTTTGGATGGACGTTCTTATGTAGTCTTGAGAAGTTTTGTTTTTTATTAAACTGTTATTGAGTTTCCAATTGAGTGGGCATCTTCTGCCTTGTGAAAGCTTTATGTTTAAAAGTAGGGGGGCATGATCAGAAAGTAATATTATATCATAATGTATTTTTTCAACATTGCTTAGAAGTTGATGGGGTATGAATAGATAATCTATTCTGGAGTATTTCTTATGGACTTGTGAGTAATAAGAGTAATCTTTGGTTGAGGGGTATGAGATCCTCCAGCTGTCGACCAGAAGTAATTCTGTGAGGGATTTTTTAATGAAATGTACTGTTTTAATTGGGATCGTTGAATGTCCATCTGAGGTGTCTGATGGAGGGTGTAGAGGGATATTGAAGTCACCTCCTAATATTATATTCCCTTCTGAAAAAAGATGCAGAGTGTTGAATATTTTCTTAAAGAAGGGCAGCTGGTTAGTATTTGGGGCGTAGATGTTTATGATTGTGTATAAGGAGTTGTATAGTTGGCATTTCAAGAAGATGAACCTGCCGTCTGGATCATAAATGACGTCTTTGAGGTTAAAGGGTATCTTTTTATGGATAATAATCGAGACCCCTTTATTTTTCTTGATTGGGGAATTGGCATTAAACCATCTAGTGTAGACCTTATTTTTTGTTACTGGTGTGTACGTCTTCTTGAAGTGAGTCTCCTGGAGAAGAGCGATATCTATTTGGTGTTTGTTAAGATAGCTCAGTATTTGTGATCTTTTTTGGGGGATGTTCATGCCTTTAACATTGAACGTTATAAAGTTAAGATTAGCCATAGTTACCATGAAATAATTGATAATTTATCTTTGAAATTTGGGTAGGTATCTGGGAAGGGTGAAAAAGATTTAGTATAGGGTAGAGTGTGAGATATTTGAGTCTCTTAGCCATAGCCTTGAGACGTTGTGGATTTCTCAAATTGAGAAATGAAAAAACAAAGAAAATTTGCAGCTGGAATGGATAGGGTAAGCCAAGCCAATCTCTTCCAGTGTAATCTGCAATAGTGGATTTTCCGGTCCGTGGGGGCGTGGACCTAGGATGTAGTACTTTTAGACAGTATATGTACTTGACACTTTCAGTGAAGTGAACTAGGGGGCACTATCTCCCAGCTAAGTCTTATCAGTAAATGTAATGTAAGAGGGTGAGATAACAAGTCAGTTATAAATGATAAATAATAACCAATTAAAGCAAACATTCCATATTTGTATAGTTACAACCAATGGTCTTCGGTTCTGTTGCTTGAACGATGAGGATAGAGGTCATGAGCGTCCAAGAGAGTTCTTTGTAGAATTGTGATTTGATTGAACGATATGCACAAATCACAGGCAGATAGAAAGAGGACTAGGTCCCGATGTCTCTATTTCAACAAATTTAATGTCTTTAGAACAGGAACTGAATTGGGAACATACGCAATCATGTGGTAAACTTAGACAAAACTACAACTTCTCTCCAATTCTCTCCTCCTCCCCCGAACGAAAACGTTGGGTGGAAGGTTAACAGAGGGAGAGGAGGGAGAGAGAGAGAGGAAAAAAAAAATAGGATTTTTTTTTTTTTTTTTTATATGAATATCTTTTCTTTTCCGTTTCTCATCAGGGTATTTCTTAAACTTGAATGATGAGGTCAGGTATATAAAGGTATTGGAGAGTCATCATCCATTTTCATCTTGTTCCCCTTGTCTTTTTCTTGGAGTCTTCTTTGGCCCCTGATTCAGTTTTCTCACTTTACTTGCTCTGGGTGGTGGTGTTGTGGTCCATTTGTCACGTTTAGGTAGTGCAGGCAAGTGAAGGAAATCTTCAGCGGAGGTCCAATCTGGTATCTTTATATGCATTAAGTCCAACTTATTGAGGACAAAGGGAAGATCGTCTGGAGTTCTGATTATTAGATTTTTGTTGTCAAAGGTGATGGCTAAACCAAAAGGAAACATCCATCTGTAAATTATATTTTTTTCTCTCAGTGTTTTTGTTAAGGGCTGTAATTGTCTTCTCAGATCTAAAGTGAGCTTTGAAAGGTCCTGATAGATTTGTATTTCTGTCTCTTCATATTCAATCTTGCGGGTGTATCTCGCTTTTTGGTAAATTTGTTCCTTTATTTTAAAGCTTTGTAAACAACATAGAACATCCCTTGGTTTATCCCAGTTTGCAGTTTTGGGTTTGTAAACTCTGTGGGCTCTTTCTAACCCTATGTCAATGGTTTCTTCTTTGCCAAGTAGAGTATTAAATATCTGTGTAAGGGCTTTGTGAATGTCTTTGTCTTCTACTGATTCTGGTAATCCTCGAATTCGAAGGTTATTCCTTCTGGACCTGTTCTCGAGATCATCTATGTGAAGTTTTTGCAAGAAGATCTCTTTTTGATTGTCGATCAGGATTTCTGTCACTCTCTCTGAGTGCGTTGTAATTTGGTCAAAGTCGTTTTCAAGGGTATGGACTCTTGTATAGATCTGTTTTATGTCACTTTTAAGTTCAGCCATCTCTTCTTTTATGGTCTGCGTGAATTCCTTAAATAGGTTTCTGATGCAGTTTGCTGTAGGAAGGGCTTTGATATGTTCCATGAGATTGGCATTTCCGCTTAGTGTCTCTTCATCCTCATCACTGTCTGACAGTGTGAAGTTGGTGGTTGGTGCTTGTCTGGATTTTTGTGCTGACATCTCTTGGGTGTGTTGTTTTTTAGATTTATCCCCTTCCTGGGCAGTTTAATATTTTTATGTCTCTGTGTTAGCTGTGGGGTCCCCCTGGGTCTCCTGCCATAGTATTTAATTTAAGTCAACTGTCAACAGATAATGCTCGCTGACACCGATGCACCATGAGCCTGCAGGACAGCTTCAATTTCTTTGGAACTAAATTGGAGGTGCTTATCCATTATCTGGACTATCCTGCATTTTAACCTTTCATCAACTTTTCTATACTTTCCATGACCAGGGAATCTTTACCTTTATTTGTATATAGCGCTAACATATTCCGCAGCGCTTGACATGCATCAGGAACATTGTCCCCATTGGGGCTCACAAACTAAATTCCCTATCTGTATGTCTTTGGAGTGTGGGAGGAAACTGGAGTACCCGGAGGAAACCCACACAAACACGGGGAGAACATACAAACTCCTTGCAGATGTTGTCCTTGGTGGGATTCGAACCCAGGACCCCAGCGCTGCAAGACTGCAGTGCTAACCACTGAGCCAACCTGCTGCCCAGGGAGATTGCCTTCTTTATTTCGTCATGTACTGTGGACAAAGGAACATCAAGATCCCTGGAGATGGACTTTCAACCTTGATTTTGCTGATATTTTTGAACAATTTTAGTCCTAAAGTCCTCTGACAGCTCTATTTTCTTCCTGTTCTCCATGCTAAGTGTGGCACACACAGACACATAGTGGAAATATTATGTCAACTTCTCCCATTTTATTCCTGATTTCAGGTGTGATTTTCATATTGCCCACACCTGATACTTGCGGCAGGTGGGTTTGAACGAGCATCACATGCCTGAAACAAAGTTGTTTACCCACAGTTTTATAAAGATGATAAAAATTTTGTCTAGCCCATTTTTGGGGTTTACTGTGGATTTATTTCCAATTTGTCTTTTTTCTCTGTTTTTTTTATTGTGTTGTTCTAATACACACAAAGTAAATAAACATGTGTATAACAAAACATGTGTAATTACAATAATTCTCTGGGAGAAATACTTTATTTTCTTGAACAATTTCCAACATTTTTGGCCATGACTGTATCTAAGTCTTTTTGATCTTCCAGTTGCTGAGGCTGTGGACCAATGAAAAAAAACCAGGGTAGATGGCCAATATGGGCACTCTATTTAAATCCACAAGTAATATCTGTCCTTTGCCATTTATTGCATTGTTTCCATTGCATGATCCTGCCTTCCTCATTGGTGATTGACAATGATGGTTATTCTGAGCTTTCTCTGGAGATTGCTTTCTTATGGCAAGGCAGTGCTGTCAATCACCCGTGAGTGAGATGGGACAAGCAAGACCAGTGGGTGGAGCAGCAGATTTAGCTGATTAACCATGTTAAGAATGCACAAAGCACCGCAGTTAGCACATTTGGTTAAACTTCATGTCCTGAAGAACAAAGGTGGAGATTAGATTAGTAAAAGTGTATATTTTCAGTCAGGGCCAGAAATATTTGGACAGTGACACAAGTTTTGTTATTTTAGCTGTTTACAAAAACATGTTCAGAAATACAATTATATATATAATATGGGCTGAAAGTGCACACTCCCAGCTGCAATATGAGAGTTTTCACATCCAAATTGGAGAAAGGGTTTAGGAATCATAGCTCTGTAATGCATAGCCTCCTCTTTTTCAAGGGACCAAAAGTAATTGGACAAGGGACTCTAAGGGCTGCAATTAACTCTGAAGGCGTCTCCCTCGTTAACCTGTAATCAATGAAGTAGTTAAAAGGTCTGGGGTTGATTACAGGTGTGTGGTTTTGCATTTGGAAGTTGTTGCTGTGACCAGACAACATGCGGTCTAAGGAACTCTCAATTGAGGTGAAGCAGAACATCCTGAGGCTGAAAAAAAAGAAAAAATCCATCAGAGAGATAGCAGACATGCTTGGAGTAGCAAAATCAACAGTCGGGTACATTCTGAGAAAAAAGGAATTGACTGGTGAGCTTGGGAACTCAAAAAGGCCTGGGCATCCACGGATGACAACAGTGGTGGATGATCCCCGCATACTTTCTTTGGTGAAGAAGAACCCGTTCACAACATCAACTGAAGTCCAGAACACTCTCAGTGAAGTAGGTGTATCTGTCTCTAAGTCAGATAGTCAGACAGATAGTCTCTAAGTCAACAGTAAAGAGAAGACTCCATGAAAGTAAATACAAAGGGTTCACATCTAGATGCAAACCATTCATCAATTCCAAAAATAGACAGGCCAGGGTTAAATTTGCTGAAAAACACCTCATGAAGCAAGCTCAGTTCTGGAAAAGTATTCTATGGACAGATGAGACAAAAATCAACCTGTACCAGAATGATGGGAAGAAAAAAGTTTGGAGAAGAAAGGGAACGGCACATGATCCAAGGCACACCACATCCTCTGTAAAACATGGTGGAGGCAACGTGATGGCATGGGCATGCATGGCTTTCAATGGCACTGGGTCACTTGTGTTTATTGATGACATAACAGCAGACAAGAGTAGCCGGATGAATTCTGAAGTGTACTGGGATATACTTTCAGCCCAGATTCAGCCAAATGCCGCAAAGTTGATCGGACGGCGCTTCATAGTTTAGATGGACAATGACCCCAAGCATACAGCCAAAGCTACCCAGGAGTTCATGAGTGCAAAAAAGTGGAACAGTCTGCAATGGCCAAGTCAATCACCAGATCTTAACCCAATTGAGCATGCATTTCACTTGCTCAAATCCAGACTTAAGACAGAAAGACCCACAAACAAGCAAGACCTGAAGGCTGCGGCTGTAAAGGCCTGGCAAAGCATTAAGAAGGAGGAAACCCAGCGTTTGGTGATGTCCATGGGTTCCAGACTTAAGGCAGTGATTGCCTCCAAAGTATTCGCAACAAAATATTGAAAATAAAAATATTTTTTTTGGGTTTGGTTTATTTGTCCAATTACTTTTGACCTCCTAAAATGTGGAGTGTTTGTAAAGAAATGTGTACAATTCCTACAATTTCTATCAGATATTTTTGTTCAAACCTTCAAATTAAACGTTACAATTTGCACTTGAATTCTGTTGTAGAGGTTTCATTTCAAATCCAATGTGGTGGCATGCAGAGCCCAACTCGCGAAAATTGTGTCACTGTCCAAATATTTCTGGACCTAACTGTATATGATTTATATAATCAACCAACAGCTCGCTCTCCTTACTCTCCTATATACTTAAGTGATCTGCAGATTTTATTTTATGGTTCCTTTTCAAAACAAAGGGTTTGTTTCCAGGTCAAAATTTGCATCATGAATATATTTTGTCACATCATGTAAGCTGGGTTTTTATAATTTTTCATTTTTTTAAAGGTAACCTGTCACCAGATTTGGCGACCATAAGCTGTTGCCACCACCAGTGAGCCATTATATACAGCAGTCCAGAATACTGTATATAAGAGCCCAGGCTGCTCTGTATAACATAGAAAACACTTTTATAGTACTCACCTAGAAGGGTGGTCTAGTCCAATGGGTGTCACTGCTCTCCGGTCCGGCGCCTTCTCTGTGCGGCGATCACGGTCCTCCTTCTTCCGAGACCCATGTGCATGATGCATCCTACATCATGCACACTAGCCAGCATGGAGGTCCTGTGCAAGCGCACTTTTATCTGCCCTGTTAAGGGCAGATCAAATTATTGTAGTGTGCATGTGCGGGTGGTCTTGAACCTTTCCTCGCCTCCCCGCATTACAATACCTTGATCTGCCCTTAGTAGGGCAGATCAGTATGCGCCTGCGTAAGACCACAATGCTGGCCTGGGTTGGATAGAAGGATGACTTTGACACGTATAGGACCGGACCACCCCCTAGGTGAGCATTATAAAACTGTTTTTAGGTTATACAGCGCAGCCTGGGCTCTTATATACAGCATTCTAGACTGCTGTATGTGGCGCCCCTGAGGCTTCAGTCACCACAGAGTATTGCAGCTCATTTAAGCTGCAATATTTGACTTGGACTCTTATTACCGGCGCTGCCGCCACCCCGCGCCTTTGGCGCCAAAGGCCCTCACCATCACTACTGCCCTTATCATCCTCCCCGGGGCACGCTTTACCTGTGGGGAGTGATACCCTCTCTGGCTGCTACTACTATCCGCCCCGGAGTACAGCAACAGCAGCGCCGGCTAATCCCTAGCTGCATACCACAGGTGATGTCATGACATTTATCCTATTATTACCCCCATCATCTTCCCTCCTTATTAGTGTACACCTCAGGGCACGAAGCCGGGGAGGCCACTGCAACATCCCAAATCATTACACCGGCCCAGTGACGAGTAATTCAGGTACGAGACCATGTACATGATGACCCCCTGTCCCCTGGATGCTGTACTGTACATAAGAGCTCACTGGTGGTGGCCACAGCTTATAGTCGCCAAATCTGGTGACAGGTTCCCTTTAAGAATAACTTTATTCTAATCAGCTATTTTGAAAGTAAAATATAACCTGAGTTCTAAATGAAGTATTTGTTATACTTAACTACTTGAACATCTGAGAGGTATAAAATTGAATATATATTATCCAATTTACTGATTTGAAAATATCTTGTAATGTGAGGGTACTACATTTTACAGATGTTGATTAAAGCTTTTTAGTTACAATTTTCTTTTTTTCTAACAATTATTCAAAGTCAACTTGTCATAAAGTTTAAATTTGTGAAACACCTTTGCAAAGAAAAAGAATTAATAGGCGTTTAATGAAGCAACATCATCAGTTCTGTGACATAACATAGAGTTGTAAGAATCACTATCAGGTTATTTTATAAGGACCTCACCTACAGATTTATAGAATAGGTTTGACCCCTTACTACCTTGCTTAGACATGGTAATTTCATGGTTTTAATGAACATAGCAGCATAACACCCGTATGTAGGCAAATGTCCATAGCCATAAAATGGGCAAATTAAAACATAGCAAGCATGACCATTACTGTACAGCATCCAATTATTCACTCTAATATTGCTTAAATTGTTGGAAAACGACATATAAGTAAGTGTGTTGGACTTAAATAAATATGACAGCCATGCCGTTTGCATCAGCTTCTTCCAGGAGCTGACATACCAATTATTCACTTAGGATAGTGCTAAACATAACGAGGGGGATTAAACTTGAAAGGATATAAATACATAAAATATAACATTTGTGCAACTCAAGTAACCACAACAAATTTTTTATGCATAGTAAATAGATATTTATTAAATACTAGAAGGTGGCCCGATTCTAACGCATCGGGTATTCTAGAATTTAATGTGTAGTTAATGTATGATTTTTGTTACATATATAGATGTTGTTCTGTGCAGTTGCCAAGTGTTTGTGTAGGGCGCTGTAAATGTTCTGGGTGTTGTCTGGGTGGGGGAGGGTGTGAGAGCGGTGTTGTTTGTGTGTTGTGTTGTGTGTTGCGTTTTTTGTGGAGCGCTGTGTGTCTGCAGCGTTGTGTATGTGTAGTGCTGTGTGTGTTGCATGGTTTGTGTGGGTGTGCGTGTGTGTGGGGTGTGTGTGTGTGTTTTGGGGGGAGGTATGTTTTGTGCATTGTGTGTGTGTTGGAGGAGTAGTCCTGGGTGGATAGGAGTATAATAGGAGGAGGAGTCCTGGGGGAGGGGAGGATAATAGGAGGAGTAGTCCTGGGGGAGAGGAGGATAATAGGAGGAGTAGTCCTGGGTGGATAGGAGTATAATAGGAGGAGGAGTCCTGGGGGGAGAGGAGGATAATAGGAGGAGTAGTCCTGGGTGGATAGGAGTATAATAGGAGGAGGAGTCCTGGGGGGAGAGGAGTATAATAGGAGGAGTAGTCCTGGGGGAGAGGAGGATAATAGGAGGAGTAGTCCTGGGGGAGAGGCGTATAATAGGAGGAGTAGTCCTGGGAGGAGAGGAGTATAATAGGAGGAGTAGTCCTGGGGAGAGAGGAGTATAATAGAAGTAGTAGTCCTGGGGAGAGAGGAGTATAATAGGAGGAGTAGTCCTGGGGGGAGAGGCATATAATAGGAGGAGTAGTCCTGGGGAGAGAGGAGTATAATAGGAGGAGTAGTCCTGGGGGGAGAGGAGTATAATAGGAGGAGTAGTCCTGGGGGGAGAGGAGTATAATAGGAGGAGTAGTCCTGGGGAGAGAGGAGTATAATAGGAGTAGTAGTCCTGGGGAGAGAGGAGTATAATAGGAGTAGTAGTCCTGGGGAGGTAGGAGTATAATAGGAGGAGTAGTCCTGGGGGGGGGTGGAGTATAATAGGAGGAGTAGTCCTGGGGGGAGAGAAGTATAATAAGAGTAGTCCTGGGGGGGAGAGGAGTATAATAGGAGGAGTAGTCCTGGGGGGAGAGGAGTATAATAGGAGAAGTAGTCCTGGGGGAGAGGAGGATAATAGGAGGAGTAGTCCTGGGGGGAGAGGAGGATAATAGGAGGAGTAGTCCTGGGGGAGAGGAGTATAATAGGAGGAGTAGTCCTGGGGGGAGGGGAGTATAATAGGAGGAGTAGTCCTGGGGGGAGGGGAGTATAAGAGGAGGAGTAGTCCTGGGGGAGGTGTCTAATAGGTGGAGTAGTCCTGGGAGGAGGTGTATAGGTGCCCAATGTGGGCAGGGGGAGGTGTATAGGTGCCCAATGTGTGCGGGGGGCAGGACCGAGCGGCCAACGTGTGCGGGGGCGGGGCCGAGCAGCCAACGTGTTTGGGGGGCGGGGCCGAGCGGCCAACATGTGCGGGGGGCGGGGCCGAGCGGCCAACGTGTGCCAACGTGTGTGGGGGGCGGGGCCGAGCGGGCAACATGTGCGGGGGCGGGGCCGAGCGGTCAACTTGTGCGAGGGGTGGGGCCAAGCGGCCAATGTGTGCGGGGGCGGGGCCGAGCGGCCAATGCGTGCAGGGGGCGGGGCTGGGCCGAGCGGCCAATGCGACGGTTGTCACTGTAATGACGTCATTTTGGAGCAAGACAGACAGACATACTGACAGACAGAATAAGGCAATTATATATATAGACTAGAAGGTGGCCCGATTCTAACGTATAGGGTAGTCTAGAATGTGTATGTAGGTTAGCAGATTGAATAATAATATAATCAGTAAGTCTTGAATAATGATGGTTCATTTTTTGCTCATTGGTCTCCTGCTGTGCAGCACGCATCGGCATGTTTGACAGTGGGAGACCAACGATCTGAATGGGCAGGGAGCCGGGGTAAGCTAGTAACCATGGTACACATCGGGAAACTATGGAAAGCGGTTTCCATAGTTACCCGATGTGTACGCTGGATAACAGCATACGCCTGCTCCGGCACATGTGTGCCGAGAGCCGGGGTAAGCTAGTAACCATATTACACATTGGGTAACTAAGCAAAGCAGTTTCTATAGTTACCCGATGTGTACCATGGTTACCAGCCTATGCCGGCTTTAGCACACGTGTGCCGGGAGCCGGGGTAAGCTAGTGGTTTCACACATCCGGCTTTTCTCCTTTTTGTCGGATCCGGCACGCTGCCATAGGCTGGTTTCAGACGTCTGTGTTTTAAGTACATGTGACATCCGTTTTTAACACGGATGTCACACGTACCCATGTTATTCTATGATGTGCCTCACACGTCCGTGTTTGCACATGGACCGTGTGACTTTTCATGACCCCGCACGCACACACGCAGGCATCTCCGGCAGCACGGATGTCACACGGATCGCACACTGATGTGATCCGTGTGACATCAGTGTAAAACATACCGGAGAAAATATGGGTCATTTTAATAAAAATATTTTCTATATTTACTTCTCTCCAGCGATGCTGTCTCCAGCTCTGCTGCCTCCGGCTCCTTATTGCCGCTCATTATACTCACTGAATATTCAGTGCCCTGTGGAGCTGGAAGCGGGAACAGCGCTGGGGACTTCAGTGCCAGGGACCGCATCGCTGGGTGAGTATACAGCAGAGCATGGGTCCCCAATTCCAGTCCTCAAGGGCCGCCAACAGTGCATGTTTTCAGGATTTCCTTAGTATTGCACATGTGATAATTTAATCACCTGCACAGTTGATGATTCCAACACCCATGCAATGCTAAGGAAATCCTGAAAACATGCACTGTTGGTGGCCCTCGAGGACTGGAGTTGGGGAACCCTGCAGCAGAGTGTGTGTGTGTGTGTGTGTGTGTGTACATGCATGTGCGGTGTATGTGTATGCGCTCGGTGTATCCATGTGTGTCTGCTATGTGTGTATATGTGCTCAGTGTGTGTGTGCTCAGTGTGTGTATGTGTGTATACATGCATGTGCGCTATTTGTGTATGCGCTCGGTGTATCCATGTGTGTCTGCTATGTGTGTATATATGCTCAGTGTGTGTGTGTGTGTGTGTGTTAATAGGTGGTCAGGAGTGGGAGGCAGCAGAGCTGGAGAAAGCAGGTAAATATGAAAAATATTTTTATTTCACAGACCCGTGTTTTCTCCGGTACCGGTCACACGCATGCAAACACGAATGTCACACGTATGACCATAACCATGTGTGTGACTGGTACCTGATTAAACACGGACGTCTGAAAGCAGCCATACACTGTGTACCGTACAGTGGCCGCGCCGCAACTTCCTGGTCACATGCTCCGGTCACATAACAACACGTGATCGGAGTTTGTTGTGCGGCCACTGTAGTGTACACAGTGCACGGGAGCGTGCCGGAATCCGACAAAGTGGAGAAAAGGTAAGTAACTATTCAAAGCGACAGTGCTGACGTGTGGCGGTAGCTGGGGTAAGCTAGTAACCATGTTACACATCGGGTAACTAAGGAAAGCGATTTCTATAGTTACCCGATGTGTACCAAGATTACCAGCCTATGCCAGCTCCGTCACACGTGTGTCGGGAGCCGGGGTAAGCTAGTGGTTTCACACATCCGGCTTTTCTCCACTTTGTCTTGCCGGTGTGGGATTCCGGGGGTGCAGCAGTCATCTGGGAGTCGGGGCTCCGTGTGTGTTAAGGGAATGCGTGCGGGGGTGGGGCCAGGGCGAGTGTCCAATGCGTACGGGGGCAGGGTCTGGCCGAGCGGCCAATCCGTGCAGAGGGGTGGAGCCGAGGCGAGCGGTCAATGCGACGGTTGTCACTGTAACGACATAATTTTGGAGCAAGACAGACAGACAGACAGAATAAGGCAATTATACAAGTAGTATTCAACCCCCTGCAGATTTAGCAGGTTTGATAAGATGCAAATAAGTTAGAGCCTGCAAACTTCAAACAAGAGCAGGATTTATTAACAGATGCATAAATCTTACAAACCAACAAGTTATGTTGCTCAGTTAAATTTTAATAATTTTTCAACATAAAAGTGTGGGTCAATTATTATTCAACCCCTAGGTTTAATATTTTGTGGAATAACCCTTGTTTGGAATTACAGCTAATAATCATCTTTTATAAGACTTGATCAGGCCGGCACAGGTCTCTGGAGTTATCTTGGCCCACTCCTCCATGCAGATCTTCTCCAAGTTATCTAGGTTCTTTGGGTGTCTCATGTGGACTTTAATCTTGAGCTCCTTCCACAAGTTTTCAATTGGGTTAAGGTCAGGAGACTGACTAGGCCACTGCAACACCTTGATTTTTTCCCTCTTGAACCAGGCCTTGGTTTTCTTGGCTGTGTGCTTTGGGTAGTTGTCTTGTTGGAAGATGAAATGACGACCCATCTTAAGATCCTTGATGGAGGAGCGGAGGTTCTTGGCCAAAATCTCCAGGTAGGCCGTGCTTTCCATCTTCCCATGGATGCGGACCAGATGGCCAGGCCCCTTGGCTGAGAAACAGCCCCACAGCATGATGCTGCCACCACCATGCTTGACTGTAGGGATGGTATTCTTGGGGTCGTATGCAGTGCCATCCAGTCTCCAAACGTCACGTGTGTGGTTGGCACCAAAGATCTCGATCTTGGTCTCATCAGACCAGAGAACCTTGAACCAGTCTGTCTCAGAGTTCTCCAAGTGATCATGAGCAAACTGTAGACGAGCCTTGACATGACGCTTTGAAAGTAAAGGTACCTTACGGGCTCATCTGGAACGGAGACCATTGCGGTGGAGTACGTTACTTATGGTATTGACTGAAACCAATGTCCCCACTGCCATGAGATCTTCCCGGAGCTCCTTCCTTGTTGTCCTTGGGTTAGCCTTGACTCTTCGGACAAGCCTGGCCTCGGCACGGGTGGAAACTTTCAAAGGCTGTCCAGGCCGTGAAAGGCTAACAGTAGTTCCATAAGCCTTCCACTTCCGGATGATGCTCCCAACAGTGGAGACAGGTAGGCCCTACTCCTTGGAAAGGGTTTTGTACCCCTTGCCAGCCTTGTGACCCTCCACGATCTTGTCTCTGAAGGCCTTGGAATGCTCCTTTGTCTTTCCCATGTTGACCAAGTATGAGTGCTGTTCACAAGTTTGGGGAGGGTCTTAATTAGTCAGAAAAGGCTGGAAAAAGAGATAATTAATCCAAACATGTGAAGCTCATTGTTCTTTGTGCCTGAAATACTTCTTAATACTTTAGGGGAACCAAACAGAATTCTTGTGGTTTGAGGGGTTGAATAATAAATGACCCTCTGAATAAACTTTTCATTTCCACTGCACCAGCTCAATAGGGATGAGCTGGGCAAAGTTTTGGGGATTTTTGTATCTAATGGATGCGACAATCCTGAGCTACTGTGGACTACTATTTTTAGGCTGGGGAGGCCCAATATCAAGCTCCCAGCTTTCAGCTTTATCATGGCTGGGTATAAAAATTGGGGGGAACACACGCTGTTTTTAAAATTATTTATTTAAATAATTAAAAAAAAATTGCTACACAGCCAAGATAATGCGCATGGCTTGGTATCATAATAGGGGAGACTCTACACTAGTTTATTTATTTTTATACCAATCTAGACGCAGACATCATATGTGATTGAAAACAGTTAGTCACGCTACCACACAGGGTGGGGGCGCTGTTTAACTGAAACCAATTAGAGACACGGGGACTGTCGGTGGGCGAGGGAAGGAGTGTACATGGATGAAGAAAAAGAGCGGCCTCGGAACTAGAGTGAGCGGCCCTGGAAACAGTGTACAGCCGCACAGACTGGTAAGTATGAAGCACTTGCTTTAGTATTGTTTACTTTACTTTTCCTTTTTATTTTTTTATTACCCGAGTTGCCAGACCTAGGCAAGTTACCTGGAGTTCCCTGAGGTCGGTGCTTGGGTTCTTTTGGAACGGGACTTTTACAGTGTGGGTCCGCCCATCATTAGTTAGTATATTGAACAGAGGTAGATATAGATTATAGAATGCATTGACTACTGAATATCAATACAATAACACATTGTTTCAATTGCATGGTGAACACCTTAAAAGTACTATATAAAGAAATAGGCAAAAGCTAAAAAAAAATAAAAAATAAATAATAAAAGTGTCGATCTTACTTAACAAGACAAACCAAATGTATTGATAACTTCACATTGTTTTACTTGTCTGGTCTACTTTCATGTTTTCTACATTTGGGACATTAATGAATCTGCCCCAATATATGCTGGATATATAAAACTTCCATACTTATGACATGGCCGTGCCATGTTGAAAAACAAATATACTTTACAGCACAAGATAATCATGCCACAGTGCATAAATACATACATAACACTATATGTGGGTCAACTAATGCTGATAGAGATCAATATAGCAAATAGATATATAGATCATTTAATTCCCTGAAAATAAGCCAGGGTCTTATATTATTTTTGTCTCCGAAAGATGCGCTTGGGCTAATTTTCCGAGGATGTCTTATATTTTCTTTGCTTTTTCTGATGAAGGGTCTTGCTGTAATCTTTAAAAGGAATCTGTTAGGTAATTTTTGTATACCATAATAATGCCTAGTATCCTAAAATAAGGTTTGGGTAAGCCTTTCAAGATATGTAACTTTTATTGCTGTATGGTCCTTTCTTGTGATGCTGTAAGCCCCGGAAAAGTTTTGTCGTTTGCCAGCTGATCATGCAAAATGAATATTCACCATTGCCATGTCCATAATACCACTGACTCTTTGCACCACATCACAATCCATGGACTAGCCATCTGCTCTCCTAACCTAAGAGTGACAGCTGCATAGAAATAAATGCTGAAAACATGGAAAAACAAGGAAAAATAAATCACGATCCAGGCAATCAGGATCCAGGTGTGGGAGAAACTTCTGGCGTCATCAGAGTTTTGAGGTGCCCACTTGTGGAAGTCATAAGTGTTATCCAAACATTAGAAGAAGGCACACTCCATCTGTAAAAAGAAGAATATATTGAGACAACAAATAGTTAAAATTTGAGGGAGGAAGCATAGTGCTGAAGGATAACAGTCGTTTTACGAAATGCACGGTGCAACCGGTTCCACATTCTGTCATGCTCAGGTCAGGAGAGCAGACGACCCACAACTTTTCCAGTTAATATATAGAGTTTGGGATATACCGATTATACTGGAGTATAAGCCGACCCGAGTAATGAGCCCATTGTTTAGTAATGTGCCCTGCAGTAATGTCCCCATTATTTAGAAATGTGTCCATCCTTGCCCCCCCTTGTAGTAATGAGCCCATTGTTTAGTAATGTCCTCCTACTGGTCCCCTTCTTGTCCCTTACTATGCCGTTGTTTACACACAATAAAAAATATTCTCACCTCTCCTACATTCCCGCAGTGTCCTCAGTTTCTTTTGGCAGACCACAGGCCCAATGACACCTCCATGATAGCGTACGGTGCACGGACCCACCGCTGCAGGTTGCCATCATGGCTTCACTGGAGTTGAATGCTTTGCAGTGCCGTAAAGCATTCAACTGCAGTAAAGTGCTGACAGCAGCGGCGGCGGCCCCGTGTACAGGACGCGATAATGGAGGAGTGCTTCTTGGGGATCTCAGGCACATAAACCCCTCCATGATTGCATCCTGTACATGGGGCTGCCACCGCTGCTGTTAGCACTTTATTGCAGTTGAATGCTTTACGACACCGCAAATCATTCAACTGCAGTAAAGTCATGATGGCAGCCTGCGGTCTGCCAGATGAAGCAGGTAAGAGGGCATCCTGGGAACAGAGGAGAGGTGAGAATATTTTTTTTATTGTGTGTAAACAACGGCATAGTATGGGACAAGAAGGGGACCGGTAGGAGGGCAATACCAAACAATGGGCTCATTACTACAAAGGGGAGACAAGGATGGGCACATTACTAAACAATGGGCTCATTACTGCAGGGCACATTACTAAACAATTAATAAACAATGGGTTCATGTAGCACCGTGCACCACTGTATAAGATGACACCCGGCGTATAAGACGACCCCCGACTTTCAGGGGTTAAAAAGTTGTCTTATACGCCATAAAATACTACAATACATTACATTGCAGCAGCTGGCATTAAACCCTGTCTGCAGGTGTGTATCCATGACCAACCTCCTCCCTTCAAAATCTTCTTGGATAAACTGGCATTTCTGCATCAGGTGGATTGGGCCGAGGCGTCCTCCATAAGGAGAGAAGCGTGCCTATCTCTCGTGCGTATAGATATATGTTAACACATTTATGGTCTCAACGGAGACTGTGCCTATGATTGTCAGTTCTGTGTGTCTCAACATTATAATTGCATTTTAATCCCCCAATATAACCAGACCTGCTTACAAAGTTTCACTTTGTTCCCTTTTATTCTTTCTTGTCTACTTATTTATAAAACATGGTAGCCAATGGCCATGTTAAGGTAAAACTGAGATGAAAGGAGTAAAAAGTACTACTCCACTCTCCGAATCCCATTAGGCTTTGGTTGCAGGGCAGGCCTGTCAAGCTGCGTCTTCTCTCCTACATTAATTGTCAGATTTAATCTCCTATACCATTAACTTTCCTGCAGTTAGATCAGGATTCTGTCTCACTGTATTGTGCTTAGAATTAATTCCCTAACAAATACCCATAGTAACAAGATGCAACAGTCTGTAGGTAGATGCTCCGTGGTCCATGAAAGCCCCAGTGATGGAAATGTTCTTGCAAGTGATCAAGCCACCAAGCAGGCTTTTAACTGTAGGCAGTCAATGGAAAACACAGCATGCTAAAGGATTAGCGCTCATCACTCATGTTAAGATTAACCATGTCAAACGTAAACCTCTGGAGCAATGCCACTTGTCATATGTATTACTTCCATCTAATATATAAAGCTGAGTGTTTGTGTGTGTGTGTGTGTGTATGCATGTATGTTTGTATGTGTCTAAGCGTGTGTGTGTATGCCCGCTAAAGGAATCCGCACCATCGGTCACATTTACAATCACAAAATTTTGCACAGACGCCTCATGTGACTCAGGGAACGTCATAGACTATGTTTTGACCGGAAAATTGAACCCCGTGCTTTACAGTTACTCTCCAAAAATCCTGCCTCCATTACAGTCAATGGAGCTGGAAGCCACAGGTTGTTATTATTAGCAGCTCTGATTGGTTGCTATAGGAATGAAATATATTCATAGTATAACAAGCTTATGTGTGAGGTAATATGATATCGGTGGAGCAGGATAGAGACAGACAGAGACAGAGACAGACAGACACAGACAGGGAAAGACAGAGAAACAGACAGAGAAACAGACAGAGAGACAAACAGAGAGACAGACAGGGAAAGAGACAGACGGGGAAAGAGACAGATGGCAAAATAGACAGACGGGGAAAGAGACAGACGGGGAAAGAGACAGACAGAGGAAAGAGACAGACGGAGGAAGGAGACAGACCTGGGAAAAAGACAGACCTGAGAAACAGACAGACCTGGAAAGAGACAGACCTGGAAAAAGACAGACCTCGAAAGAGACAGACCTGGAAAGAGACAGACAGGGAAAGAGACAGAGAGAAAGAGACAGGCGGAGAAAGAGACAGGCGGAGAAAGAGACAGATAGGGAAAGAGATAGAGACAGACAGAGATATAGAGATAAAGACATACACAGACATAGAGATAGAGAGAGACAGAGAGACTAATACAGAGACAGACAGAGAGATAGACACAGAGACATAGACACAGACGGACCCACAGAGACAGACATGGAAAGAGACAGAGAGACAGACAGCCAGAGACAGACAGTCAGAGACTGCGAAGGAGACAGAGACAGTTACTGTGACACCCTGGCCGGGCCAGGTAGTTACGGATAGGCCCCTGCACTACACCTTTCCTTCACAGGTGACATCAGCCAACCTTTAAAACACCTAGTCAGTCCCTATTAGAAGACAACATCCCACCGAGGGGGATAGAAGGCCACCGCCAGGGCTCAGAGATCCCACGGGCCAGCATCTGTGGGCAAGGGCTCCTTAGGCCACATACAGTCGGGAGCGAACTCCTGAAGTTGCAAGCACAGGCAGTCCACCATCTTACAAAGGTGCAGGATAATAGAGAGAGGTAGAAAATGGGTTTTCAAATGCCGCGCCAATGATCACCAGTCAGAGGATCAGATTCATGTATCTTTATTGTTGCATAGGTCTACGCCTTTCAGGAGCTCAGCTCCCTTCCTCAGGACCGTCAGAAGTAAGACAACATCATTGAGATTTGATGTTGTCTTACTTCTGACGGTCCTGAGGAAGGGAGCTGAGCTCCTGAAACGCGTAGACCTATGCAACAATAAAGTTACATGAATCTGATCCTCTGACTGGTGATCATTGACGCGGCATTTGAAAACCCGTTTTCTACCTCTCCCTGTTATCTGCTATTTTGGGTTGCTGCTGCCTTGATCTATTTCTACATGCGATTATAGTGGTTGTGACTTTCACAACTACACTTGGTGAGTAATATTACTCCCCCCCTACCCTGTACATATTAGGGTAAGACCCTATTGTGCTTTGTTTTCCACAGCTTTTCTATTTAAAGGTGCAGGAGAAAGACATAGACCACCAGCCGAGTGGGGGACCAGAACGCAGCCGGCTGCGGGCACCGACCACCATCACCTTGGTTTACCAGAGACTCGTGTGTTTTCTTCAATAGTGAGTACACCAGCACATTGCGGTCGCCCATCTCCCTGCACCAAAACCCCAACGGGTCCCGGGGCCACCATCCCTGCCCACGGAGGGGTTAACAACTTGCTGCACAACATCTCCCCCAGGTGCCCCATAACTGCAGCGGTGGTGTCCAACCTCACCATATACCGTGGGTGGCATCACGAACATATACATATACGTCCTACATCCACCACTATAACCCCCTTTTTGATCGGAGTGACCGTGAGACCCCCGGGTCCGGAGACCCTCGAGCCACCCACAGAAGGTCCGGGTCTGAGCAGCTCGGCTGCTGAGAGCGGGGCGGTACATTACTATCCCGGGCAATGCCCGTGTACTATAGCTAGTTTTATATATAAAACAACTGAACAGTTACATTATAAGGAATGTAGGGATTCTAAACATTTATAACATATACTAAAGATAAGTCACCAAAGTCTGATTGGAGGCTTCAGCCACCTACCAGGAAAATAAAGCTTCCTTGACCCTTGGTATGGAATCCAAAAAGGCACACACCAAATTAAAGGAGACAAAGTGTAGAGTTAGGCATCTCTTGTTATTTTAGCCTAGAAACAAACAAATACATTTTTCTTAAATATAATCTGTCAGCTGTTTTTTGCTACATTATCTGAGAGCAGCATGATGTAGTTGCTGAGAACCTGAGTTCAACAATGTATCACTTAGTTTACAGGGTTCAGTAGTTGTGACACAGAGTTCTTAGATGTATGATGAACCAGAGCTGAGACAGCCAACCCCACCCACACCAGCTTCTCTATGTACATAGTCTATTGACAGTGAGCTGTTTATCACAGGAGGGAGCGTGGTTGAACTACTACAGTGTAGATAATGTAGTCCAAGCAATAATAAATACTTGGTGCTAAAACAAACATTGCAGATAAACTGCAGCACAGATTTTGATAAGACACGTAAATGAAATCTGTGTTTTAACCTCTATAACAATTTTGTTTCCTTTTTTTTACAGTGATTTCCTTGGCCAATCATAGCCATGCAAATACTTGACATGGCTACAATGGCTCCAGAAGTGACCACTGCGTAAAAGCTTGCTTCTCTACAACCTTTCAAGAAGCTTTATTTTGGTGACAAACCTGAATAGGAACCAGACGTACAGACAAAACCCGTTGTTCAGTGTTCAGCACTGAACATAAGGTGTCCGGTATGGACACCGAACTTTACAGTTCGGGTTCGCTTATCCCTAGTCAACAGGTTTTTGACACTTTATCAGAGAGAAGCATAATGTAGGAAAACAGACCCTAATTTCAATAATGTATTGAATAGTTTATTGGGTGTAACAGTTGTAACACAATCAGAGTTCTTAGATGTCGCATGTAGCAGAGCTGAGTAAATTAACACCACCCACACAAGTCACTCTATGTACATTGTCTATAGTAAGTGAGCTGCTTATCACATGATTGGGTGTGCTGGATTAAAAGGTGTTTGAGCACCAGTCCTTGAAGTTATAATCTCCTGGTGATAAAACAATCATAGTAAGTAAACAACAGCCCACAACCTAATAAGTTACACATTGCTGAAATCTGTGTATTAACCCCTATAGCATCCTGCCCTCAGATTACATAGATAAAACCTGCTGACAGATTCTCTTTAATGCTCATGTCTGTTAGCTGACTTTTTTCTGCATTCTTAAAGAAAAATATAATACTGGCAGTTGCTGTATGTGTAAAAATCAGACAATGTAACTCTGTAAGGCGGTTCAGATGATGAGTGTCCATTTGGAAAAAAATCCAGACAACCAGATGTCACAAGAATGACAATATAGATGACAATCGCATTAAAAGCATCTCAGCATGGACATGTGAAAAACACAGTAAACTATAATGGATAGAAAATCTGAGGTTTGAAAGAGTCCTTAAGTGACAGTTTCTTTAGTGAACATCAGTCCGGTAGAGCGCATATAAAGCAAAATATGTACAGCAAGTATGTACACTATTTTATAGCCATTTTACAGCAGACATTGGGAACAGTTTATGGCATATTTGTATATATAAGATATGAGGATACCGTGAAAGCAATCAATGTAACAACTCCCAGACTAAGGCGGAAGTTTTAATCCTGAAGTTAGCTTTGATTAATCTGTTATATTCAAGGCTACTATGGCTTTGATGAACTTACAGAAACTATTTGTTTTTGCGGTAAATACGTCTTGCTGGCACAGGACCTCATCAGTTACACAGCATCGCTGAGTTTTGGTCCCAAACTCCATACATTTGTTTACTTTTGCCAGATGGCACATTGGCAGGCCGTGGTGAACTGCGTTGCTGCTCTCTCTACAGCTATGCAAGAGAAAAAGTTAGTTTAAGCCTTTGGACAAGTTTCTTATTAAAGACACACATTGCTGAGTTAACCTCTGTACACACAGAAGAGCAC
Source organism: Anomaloglossus baeobatrachus (assembly GCF_048569485.1). NCBI lineage: Eukaryota > Metazoa > Chordata > Amphibia > Anura > Aromobatidae > Anomaloglossus > Anomaloglossus baeobatrachus. The sequence continues at coordinate 64,949,164 of NC_134363.1, forward strand.
AGCAAAACTGAACCGAAAATAGCAAAATTATCCTAATGTGAGTTTAATCCCTAAAAAAAAGTTCTTGAATTTTCCATTTCCTGATGTTAACACTTCCAATACCAATATCACCTTTGCTCTTCACTCACATACTTGAAAAATGTGTTGCTCTGTTTTAATGAATGTTGTTTTCTTTAGCTTACATGAAATATGGGTTGATTTTCAACCCTAAAACTTTTTTTAAACTTACCAACGAGCCATGTGGGGTACTTAGAACCCATAAATATATTTTTACTTTATTAATTATTGCCCCCATTATGCAAAAAACAATTTTAATTAATTATGCACATATGGGTACTTCTTGGTGCACCCTTCGAGTACTTCTTGGTGTACTTTGATTACTTCTTGGTTCACCCTTCAAGTACTTCTTGGTGCACCCTTCGAGAACTTCTTGGTGCACTTTGAGTACTTGTTGGTTCTCCCTTCGAGTACTTCTTGATGCACCATTCTAGTACTTTTTGATTCACCCTTCGAGTACTTCTTGGTGCACCCTTCGAGTACTTCTTGGTGCACCCTTCTTGTACATCTTGGCACACTCTTTGAGTACTTCTTGGTGCACCCTTCGGGAACAACTTGGTGCACCCTTCACATTCTTCTTGGTGCATCCTTCGAGAACTTCTTGATGCACCCTTCAAGTAGCCCAATGATTTACTATTTTTGCATTAATCTCTCATCCGGTCGCTCCTCTACACTTTCAGGTGTAACAGTGTAGCAGAGAAAAGAACACTCTGTGCACTTGTTCAGTGATTTTAAGTGAGCTCATACTCAAATATTCTCTTCACACCACGGTCACATGTTCAATAATTCTTGGTGCACCTTTCGAGTAGCCCAACAACCTACTATGTTTGCATTAATTTCTCATCCGGTCGCTCTTCTACACTTTCAGGTGTAACTGTTTAGCAGAGAAAGGAACGATCTGTGCGCATCTCAGTGCTTCTCAGTGAGCTCATACTCAAAGATTCTCTTTACACTACGTTCACATGTTCAGTATTTGGTCGATATATTATATCAGTATTTTTAACCTAAACAAGAAATGGGTCAAAAATGCAGAAATGGTGCACATGTTTTTATCAGACCCCTTTCACATTGTGGTCAGCTCTCAGTGGTCCCATTGGGGATTCCGTCCGAACCACCCTCAAAACGGGTTTGGAACGTATGTCTTGTTGGGGCCTTTGACTATAATGGTGCAGACGAAGTAACCATGTGCTCTGTCATGCACCCTTTTTGGAAGTATACCTTTCTGGAAGTGGATACCCAGGCATAGTCTGCCTTGAAAAATCATATACTTCTGAAAATGGTGAACAACAGAGCACACGGTGACTCCATCTGCACCAGTATAGTCAATGGTCCCATCGAGGCATATGTCCAAACCCGTTTTGTGGAGGCTTTGGATGGAAACCCCAATGTGACCACTGAACGAAGAACTGAATGCAATGTGAAAGGGGATTTATACTTTTCCTCTGATAGTTCCACTTCTGGTTTTGGCTTACAAAGATAGTTCCATTCCTGATTTTGGATTACAAAGATGTAGGTAAAATACTGACCAAATACTCAACATGTGGATGTAGTATTGGGCAGTGATTGCTCTGAGTAAGCCAGCACCATCAATTAAGTCAATGGGAGGCAACCAAATGAAAAACCAGTGGACGTAATGGTGCACTAAACCTCTGGCCCATGCCAATGGTAAGAAAAGCACTCTAATTTGCATATTTGATTAGGAGTATTTTCTGAACAACTGAGATAATGATTAATAAATGATTAAAAACGTAATGGTAGGATTTATAAAGGAGCTAACTGCCCTATATGTTTCTTTGAATAGTTTAACCCCTTAACCAACGAGCGATTTTTTTCATTTTTTCCTCCTATTCTTCTAAAAGACTTAACTTTTTATTGTTTCATGAGGGCTTGTTTGTTGCAGGACGAGTTATACTTTTAAATTAAATCATCAATGTTATCATGTATTGTGCTTGAAACCAGGAAAATAATCCAAGTGCAGCTAAAAAGTGGAAAAAGTAGAAGTTTAGGGAGTTTAGTTGCAATATTTAATTATATGTAAAAATACCTGGAAATCTGATTCTCCCGGCCACTTTGATTGTGACGATAAAAGACACACATAGTTTTTTTATTTACACAAAAAAAACAAACATTTTCTGAGAGCTGTAATGTTTTCAATTTTCAATGATGGAGCTGTTTGAGGGTTTATTTTTTATGTTTTTAGTTTTATTAATACCATTTGAGGTAGATACAATGTTTTTATCGCTTCTTATTGCAGTTTTTTTGTACTGTTGCAGTGAAAAAAAAAAGAAATTGTGAGATTTTACTTTTTTTCCCATTACGCCATTTAGTGATCAGGTTCATTAATTTCACATTTTGATAGAACGGACTTTAAAAAATGTAACAAAACCAATTTTTATTTGGTAATGTTTAATGGGGAAAACAGGTGGTTTGAACTTTTATACTTCTTAAACATTGATTTTTTTTGTTAGAGTTCACTCACACTAGTGTAAATTCTCACATTGGATGGATTATACAAATTACGCTCGACTCAAACTCTGCTCTGAGTGCTGCAAGTGTCATTCACTGTCCGATTTTTTTGCGAGAATTGGAGAAGATGAGAACTTACTTTTTCCATTTTCTCCATTGCATGTGTCAACATATTGGACTGCACTCGGATGACATGCAAGTGCAGTCCGATGATTTCCATGCACCCGTAGATTTGAATGTGGGGCGACATACTATATAGGCTGTCAATCTTTGTAGCTTGCAACAATTTTTTTCTCATGCCAATTAGCACGAGGTAAAATAACACTGGTCACTACTGCCCCATAGAATGACATTGGAGTGAGTGCTGTCAGACAAAACATCAGACACACGTGTGAGCGAGCCTTTATTGTATTGATTAGTACCCTTTTGAAACTGGAAACTGTAATTGTCTGACTGCTTGTGCTATATGCAAAAATACTATAGTATCACTGTATATAGCAAAATCACAGTCTCTTATAAACTCCAGCCACAGCCTGACTTTCACAGGAGTGCCGTTACTACAGGCACAAGGGTCTTTGACAAATCCCTCTCTGTCATGGCAACCTATTAGTGCCCTGAGATCAGGTCATGGGAACAATAATGGAAAAAATAGAACAGCGTGTCCCCATGACATAAATTGACAGCAGTATTTAACAGTTCTGCTTCACTCACAGCTGTTAGAGGCAGATGATGGCTGAATCTTACAGCTATCATCTGCTCTAAAGATGCGGGCTCAGGAACTAAGCCCGCATCAAAATCAGGGTCTTACCAGTATGTCATATTTAATTAAAAGGTTAATAACTAATTTCACTTTTGTATTTTTTTCTTATGCGGGCTCAGGAACTGAGACTGCATCAAAATCAGAGCCTCATCACATGATGTATCAGTATGTCATATTTCATTAAGAGGTTAATAACTAATATCATTTTTGTATTTTTTTTCTTTGTTGATTCTTTTAATTGTGTCAAGCATCCACTTGTGGGCACAGGGACTTAGAGGAGATTAAACTTCTAAGTGCAGTAAGACAAAAAGCCCACAAGAGGTCGTTAGCACAAGCGTCAGAATAGTCAAACATGTTAAAGTCAAAACCGGAATTTAACGTCTAATGAAGGGGGTGAGCAAGCCGTATTCAAGTCGAAGCAAGAGGGTCGGAAGCCAAGGAGTCACATCAGGAGCCGAAGGGAAGCAGAGCTGTAGTCAGGGGATGTAACCGAGGTCACAGGCCAGGAGATCAGATAAGTAGAGAGGAGGGGTTGGAGGCCAAGACACAGAATGGGACCGGGGTCAGGATGGGAGGACAGAACTAGGGGCATAGAGGTCAGGGAGAGGTAGGCTGGGTAGCGGGTCAGATAAGAGAAAACTCACAGTAACCAGAGAGCACACTGGAAAGCAGGAACTATTACTGGCAGCGTTCCGGAGCGGTGAGAGTCCTGGAATGAGGCACAACCGCACAGACCCCTCCCACTTGACTTAACCCCTTTAGAGCCAAGCCATAGTCATGACAAAATGCATACCATGTGTCCCCGAAAATAAGACCTCCCCCAAAATAAGACCTCCAAGGAGTTTTCAGGGAAGCTTTAATATAAGACATCCCCTGAAAATAAGACCTAGCCGTGGTCAATAATGAAGTGTCATGCAGCGGTGAAAGAGTTAAAGACACTGCAGGACACTTCATTATAGGCAGCGGGCACCCCCAGAAGAGAGAAGAAAGAAGAAAGAAGACCCCCGATCATACTCACCAGACGCCGACCGGGAGCAGGTGAGCCCATCAAGGTCCTGCAGCGGAACACACACACATCAGATCACACTCACTCTCACACACACACACACTACAGATCGCATCCACACACTCACAACATCCGGCGATATCGCTTGCTTCTCCGCGGCGATACTGTGCATGCAGTGACCTTCCAGGACCTGCTGAGGATCACATGGCCGGAATCACGTGGTATGTCCGGATGTTGTGAGTGTGTGCGCGCGTATGTGCGATATTGTGTGTGTGTGTCTGAATGTATGCGATCGGATCTGTGAGTGTCGGCAGAAGGCAGAGGAGCATGGCGTGCAGCACAGCTGCTGGGACCGCCCACCGGAGGGCAGAGGGAGAAGTGGGGTGTGTGTGTGTGAGTGTATGCGATCAGATGTGTGCGTGCATGCTGTCTGATGTGTGACTGTGTGTGAACATAAGCGATTGGATCTGTGAGTGTCAGCAGGAGGCAGAGGAGCACGGCGTGCAGCACAGCTGCTGGGACCTCCCACCGGAGAAGTGTGTGTGTGTGTGTGAATGTGTGTGTGTGTGATCTGATGTCAGCCAGACGCAGGGGAGCACAGCTGCAGGGAGATCACAGGGAGAAATGATGTGTGTGTGTGTGAGATGTGATGTTATGCAGATGCAGGGGAGGCATGCAGCGTACCTGCTGGGAGATCACAGGAGGATCTGGGAGCCATACAGACGCCTGGGGCTGGTAAGTATCACGATCCTGGGATGAGGGGGGGGTCTGTTTTTTGTGGGGGGTAAACTTACCCCCAACCATGTCTCCTCGAGAATAAAACACCCCCTGAAAATAAGACCTAGCGCTTTTTTCAGGGCAAAAAAAAATATGACAGTGTCTTATTTTCGGGGAAACAGGGTATTACTTTGGTGAATATCATTAATATATAATAATATACATTTTTCTTTCTTACCATAGGTTCTGACATGGGCTCTGGTGCTCAAGAAATTCAAATTCTTCTTACTTCATATTTCATCTGCATTTTGACTCATTCTTTCTAATACTTTTATCACTTTGTTTCCCCAAACACTATCTCTACATTTGACTCTACATTTTGATGCATTTTCTGAGGATTTTACATACTTCTATCTCCTGAGAATTCCTACCTGTCTTCTTCATGCATGAGGGGACGATGTGTGACTGCCACCTTTTTTTTAACATTTCCTGGGTTCTTGAACTTAGTGATCTAAAGGTCTTGTTTGTTCCGAATAGCGACAGCTGAGGAACAGGTTCTTGTCATGATTAAAAGCCTGTCAAAGTTGCTTTCTGTTCTACTTTTTGTAAAAGAAGTACGGAGACTCAAGGGAGGGAAGTAATGTAGTGTTCAAATTAAAATAATAAAAAAACTACAAAATTTCAATATAGCAGATCAGACAATATCTGGAATGACAACTACTTTTGATTAAAATAAAGTTTTAGTTTGACATATGTACAGAGAATCAGAGCCCCATAGACATGTCCGAATCTGCAGTCAAAGGGATGACCTTTCAAATAGTCAGAGTGAATATCCTTAAGACTTTACTCGGTTGTTAAAATTATGCTGATGCCTAAAAAAATATATTCAACAGCCTATAGGGCTGTCAGTTATAACTTCCGCTAAAAAATGCAGAAATATAAAAGTAAATAATAAATAATGGTGAAAAATGACAACATTTCAACTTTTTATTTGCTGATTTTGTATTTTAATTAGAAACCTGGGAGGGGAATTAAGAAGCCTCAGGATGGATTTCGGAAAGCCAGACTTGGAGCTATATCTCTCTTTAGTAAATTGTGCCAAATAATAAAAAATACATTCTTCAACGATAAAATTGCAACTCCAAGAAGGAGAAGTTGTGGAGTTATAGAAATCACAGTATTGATACATATGTTGATGGTATGTAAATGATGAAATAATGGAAGCAATATTTTTGAAACATCTCGATTGATTCAGCTTAACCCCTTTACCCCAGGGTGATTTTCTGTTTTCCATTTTTGTTTTTTGCTAACCTTTTTGCCAAAGCCGTAAATATTTTATTTGTCTATCAATCTTGCCATATGAGAGCTTATTTTTTGCAGGATGAGTTATACTTTTAAATAAACCCCTACATTTTTCCATATAGTGACCTGGAAAATGGATTGCACCATTGTTTTTGGGGTATTTTATTCACAGTGTTCACTATATGGCAAAACTGATGCATCAGTGTGATGACTCAGGTCGGCACAAGTTCGTAGACACCAAACATCTATAGCCTTACTTTTATCTAGGGGTTAAAAAAAATAGAAATTTGCACAAAAAAGGGCCACATTTTTTGCACCATTTCCATGACCCATAGCATTCTCATTTTTTGGGATATAAGCCTCAGTGACAGCTTTTTTTTTTCATTTCAAGCTGAAGTTTACAATGGTACTATTTTTTTGCAGATGCTATGTTTTGATCGCCTGTTACTGCATTTTGCGCAAAATTTGCAACAACCAAAAGACATACTTTTGGAATTTTTTTACCGCTTTGGGGTTCACCGATCAGATTAACTGATTTTATATTTTGATAGATTGGGCATTTCTGAATGTGGCAATACCAAATATGTGTATATTTTTTATTTTTTTAACTATTTAATTTTCAATAGGGCTAGTGGGGGGGTGATTTGAACTTTTAGGTTTTGTTTTTTTTTATTCTTTTTAAACATGTTTTTAACTTTTTTTTATTTTACTGGTCCCCTTAGGGGACTATAAGGATCATCAGTCTGATCGCTAATTAATTTCTGTTGATCAGAGCTACACAGCTCTGATCAGCAGAAATGCAGCATTCCTGTTAGAGCCGCTGCTCTGTCAGCTATAACAGGAACTATGTCATGATAGCAACAGGAGTCATCATATGACCTGTTGCTACCATGGCAACCATCTACTTCCCAGTGATCGTGTCATGCAGCCACCGATGGCAGCGAATAAAGGCAATTTCCCAGCCATGGCCATTTAAATTGACCTGTCACATTTTGACAGCGCGATCTAAGGGGTTAACTGGCAATGGTGGATCACGGATCCACCCACACCTGATAACCGCACATGTCTGCTGTTCAAATCAGCAGACATGTGCAAGGATCAACGCCGGCTCACCGCAGCAGCCCACGGTGATTACTCTTTTATGATTTAGGACATACCGGTACTTCCTTGGTTGTGAAGGGGTTATGTATATTGAGGAGTGTAAATAATATATTTGGTGTATCTTTAGGCTATTCAACAGAAAATGAAGTCTACTACAGCCAAGAGATAGCTTAAATTTCATCTACAATGTAAGCCAGTTTTCTTGTGTACATTATAGTAATTTTTTCATTTGGCAGTATACAATACTTTTCATAGTACAAAAGAAAAGTGGCGCTGACTTGACCACATATATGCAGACACTCCATTAATTTTTCTGTGTGTGCTATTCCAATTTCTGACTTGTAATACAATGTAGAGAAGTGAAGAAAGGATAATGGCACATCCACTGTTAAGTAAAAACATGAACTTCTTTTCTCTGAATCCAATAATAACTTACTCATATTGTCTCAGTATGTGAATCCCTGATGTGTTCCAGCATTAAATGCCCACTTAATTCCCTTAGACAAAGGGCATATTTATAGCTTGAATCGCATTAGAGATGCACATACTTAAGGCTACTTTACACGCTGCGATATCGGTACCGATATCGCTAGCGTGCGTTCCCGCCCCCATCAGTTGTGTGACACGGGCAAATCGCTGCCCGTGTCGCACAGCATCGTCCGGACCCGTCACACATACTTACCTTCCCTGCGACATCGCTGTGACCGGAGAACCGCCTCCTTTCTAAGGGGTGGTCCGTACGGCGTCACAGCGACGTCACTTAGCGGCCGCCCAATAGAAGCGGAGGGGCGGAGATGAGCGGGACGTAACATCCCGCCAACCTCCTTCCTTCCGCATTGGGGCCGGCGGCAGGTAAGGTGAGGTTCCTCGTTCCTGCGGTGTCACACGGAGCGATGTGTGCTGCCACAGGAGTGATGAACTACTTCGTACCTGCAGCTCCAATGATAATTGAGAATGGACCCCCATGTCACCATGGCAATGAGCGATTTTGCACGTTTTTGCGACGATGCAAAATTGCTTATAGGTGTCACACACAACAGTATCGCTAATACGGCCGGATGTGCGTCACAAATTCCGTGACCCCAACGACTTCGCATTAGCGATGTCGTAGCGTGTAAAACCCGCTTTAGACATCATTAGTAAGGTTTTAATGGATTAAGAGTTAAGAAGTTTGTGTTTTTATTTACAAGTTTGTGTGCCATTGTATCAGCTCACCTGGTGAGATGAATCCTCTAAGCCCGAGAGCTAGGTGAGCACAAGGGCTGCGGGCTTAGATAGAGCAGGCAGGTGAGGTATGATGGAAATGGATAGTAGAAGTGCTGAAGGCCACAGGCATAAAGGTGACTGAAAAGCAGGTAGTAGAAGCACTGGAGACTTAGGTAGATAGGAGACAAGAGAGCAGGTAGCAGAAGCACTGGAGGCCACAGGCAGTCAGGAGACCAGGGATCTGGTAGCAGAAGAACTGGAGGCCACAAGCAGGTGAGGCATGCTAGAAATGGGTAGAAGCCCTGGAATTTGCAGGCATACAAGAGCTCAAGAAGCAGGTAGAAAAAGCACTGGAGGCCACAGGCAGACAGGAGATTGGAAAATAAAAATCTTAATACCAAGACACAAGTGTGTTGGTGAGCCTTATAATTTTCCAAGCACACTATCACATAGGAGCACACATGAATACCTGCAAACAACAACATGGTGCACAACAGAGTTTAGGGGGCCAGGGTGAGGAAAGCAAAGACAGATTATGAAATCAAGATATTACAACTTGCATCGCCTATTCAGCACCTTAGAGGATGCACATTTTGACAACATGATGTGCCCCACAATGGCATACCTCCCAACCGTCCCGGATACAGCGGGACAGCCCCGATTTTATACGTCAGTCCCATTCTCACGCCCGGGAAGCTCTTTGTCCCGCAGTGCAGTGAGACGCAGCTGCCACGCCCCCGCACTCTGCCGACCATGCCCCCTCTGGATGCCTGCCATACTCTCTGGATGCCTTCCTTGGCATCTATACTGTTGTCCACTCCCCTTTGCGGTCGTCCACGCTCCCTCTCTATGCTGGACACACACACTCCTTTGGATGCTCTCCTTGTCCCCTCCTGCTGCTCTCAAAGCTGGCCACGCCCCCTATGCCTGCCCCCTCTACCCAGGATGCTGCTCACATGTGACCGACTCATCTGCACAGCGGCTGCTTCAAAACCGTCAGATCTGCAACTGAGGTAAGTGCACCAGCAGCAGGGAGAGTGCAGAGTGCCTGCAGGAGAGAGTGCAGTGTGCCTGCAAAGGGGAGAGAGCAGTGTGCTTTCAGCAGGGAGAGAGCAGTGTGCTTGCAGGAGGGAGCGTGCAGAGTGCCTGCAGGAGAGAGTGCAGTGTGCCTGCAGGAGGGAAAGAGCAGTGTGCTTGCAGGAGGGAGAGAGCAGTGTGCCTGCAGGAGGGAGAGAGCAGTGTGCCTGCAGGAGGGAGAGAGCAGTGTGCCTGCAGGAGGGAGAGAGCAGTGTGCCTGCAGGAGGGAGAGAGCAGTGTGCTTGCAGCAGGGAGAGAGCAGTGTGCTTGCAGCAGGGAGAGAGCAGTGTGCTTGCAGCAGGGAGAGAGAAGTGTGCTTGCAGGAGGGAGAGAGCAGGTAGAGTGCAGAGTGCCTGCAGCAGGGAGAGAGCAGTGTGCTTGAAGCAGGGAGAGAGCAGTGTGCTTGCAGCAGGGAGACAGCAGTGTGCCTGCAGCAGGGAGAGAGCAGTATGCTTGCAGCAGGGAAAGAGCAGTGTGCCTGCAGCAGGGAGAGAGCAGTGTGCCTGCAGCAGGGAGAGAGCAGTGTGCTTGCAGGAGGGAAAAAGCAGTGTGCATGCAGGAGGGAGAGAGCAGTGTGCGTGCAGCAGGGAGAGAGCAGTGTGCATGCAGCAGGGAGAGAGCAGTGCGCTTGCAGGAGGGAGAGAGCAGAGTGCCTGCAGGAGGGAGAGAGCAGTGTGCCTGCAGGAGGGAGAGAGCAGTGTGCTTGCAGGAGGGAGAGAGCAGTGTGCTTGCAGGACGGAGAAAGCAGAGTGCTTGCAGGAGGGAGAGAGAAGTGTGCTTACAGCAGGGAGAGAGAAGTGTGCTTGCAGCAGGGAGAGAGAAGTGTGCTTGCAGCAGGGAGAGAGCAGTGTGCTTGCAGCAGGGAGAGAGCAGTGTGCTTGCAGCAGGGAGAGAGCAGGAAGAGAGGAGGGATAGAGCAGTGTGCTTGCAGCAGGGAGAGAGGAGGGAGAGAGCAGTGTGCTTGCAGCAGGGAGAGAGCAGTGTGCTTGCAGCAGGGAGAGAACAGTGTGCTTGTAGCAGGGAGAGAGCAGTGTGCCTGCAGGAGGGAGAGACCAGTGTGCCTGCAGGAGGGAGAGAGCAGTGTGCCTGCAGGAGGGAGAGAGCAGTGTGCCTGCAAGAGGGAGAGAGCAGTGTGCCTGCAGGAGGGAGGGAGCAGTGTGCTTGCAGCAGGGAGAGAGCAGTGTGCCTGCAGCCGGGAGAGAGCAGTGTGCTTGCAGGAGGGAAAAAGCAGTGTGCATGCAGGAGGGAGAGAGCAGTGTGCTTGCAGGAGGGTGAGAGCAGTGTGCGTGCAGCAGGGAGAGAGCAGTGTGCTTGCAGGAGGGAGAGAGCAGTGTGCTTGCAGGAGGGAGAGAGCAGAGTGCTTGCAGGAGGGAGAGAGAAGTGTGCTTACAGCAGGGAGAGAGAAGTGTGCTTGCAGCAGGGAGAGAGCAGTGTGCTTGCAGCAGGGAGAGAGCAGGAAGAGAGGAGGGAGAGAGCAGTGTGCTTGCAGCAGGGAGAGAGGAGGGAGAGAGCAGTGTGCTTGCAGCAGGGAGAGAGCAGTGTGCTTGCAGCAGGGAGAGAGCAGTGTGCCTGCAGGAGGGAGAGAGCAGTGTGCCTGCAGGAGGGAGAGAGCAGTGTGCCTGCAGGAGGGAGAGAGCAGTGTGCCTGCAGGAGGGAGAGAGCAGTGTGCCTGCAAGAGGGAGAGAGCAGTGTGCCTGCAGCAGGAGGGAGCAGTGTGCTTGCAGCAGGGAGAGAGCAGTGTGCCTGCAGCAGGGAGAGAGCAGTGTGCCTGCAGCAGGGAGAGAGCAGAGTGCCTGCAGCAGGGAGAGAGCAGTGTGCCTGCCTGAGGGGGGAGCAGTGTGCTTGCAGGAGGGGGGAGCAGTGTGCTTGCAGGAGGGGGGAGCAGTGTCCTTGCAGGAGGGGGAGCAGTGTACTTGCAGGAAGGGAGAGCAGTGTGCTTGCAGGAGGGGAGAGCAGTGTGCTTGCAGGATGGGGGAGCAGTGTGCTTGCAGGATGGGGGAGCAGTGTGCTTGCAGGAGGGGAGAGCAGTGTGCTTGCAGGAGGGGAGAGCAGGGGAGAGTCTAGGAATTGTCTGAAAACAGCCAGAGGAGCTCTCAAGCTCTGGTGCTGCAATGCTGCCAGCCTGTGCCCTCAGCGCCCCGCCAGCCTGTGCCCTCAGTGCCCCCCGCCAGTGCTGCCAACCTGTGCCCTCAGCGCCCCACCAGCCTGTGTCCTCAGTGCCCCCCAGTGCTGCTAGCTTGTGCCCTCAGTGCCCCCCAGTGCTGCCAGCCTGTGCCCTCAGCGCCCCGCCAGCCTGTGCCCTCAGCGCCCCACCAGCCTGTGCCCTTAGTGCCCCACGTGTTGCTAGCCTGTGCCTTCAGCGCCCCGCCAGCCTGTGCCCTCAGTGCCCTCCGCAGTGCTGCCAGAATGTGCCCTCAGTGCCTCCCGTAGTGCTGCCAGCATGTGCCCTCAGCGCTCTCCCGCAGTGCTGCCAGCTTATACCTTAAACACCCTCCAGTGCTGCCAGCTTAGGCCATCAGCGTCTTCCACTGCTGCCAGCCTGTGCACAAAGCATCCCTAGGGCCACTATGTATGCCCCACAGGCCACCACTGTCAGTATGTAGGCTCCACAGGCCCCAGTAATGTGTATGTATAGGAAATCATTACAATGCAGACAATTCGTTCCACAACTTGTTAAATGTCCCATCCTGGTCCCCTGTTGTGCCATTCCACACATGCACAAACTCACACAAACACAGACAAACACACGCACACGCACATATTATATGCTCACCTTACCTTCCATTCCATCGCCGGCCTGCTGGGACTTGCTGTGTATCGGGTAACCATAACGACGAGGGAGGAACTTCCGCATCCAGAGCGCTGACGTCAAAGGCAGGAGCCTCTGATTGGTCAGCGCGCTGCATTTGAGTAGTGCCTGACAGCGGAAGTTCCTGCTTCGTCGCTGATGGTTACCGATACACAGCATGGAGCGGCAAACTACAGGACCCAGGAGGCCGGCGATGGAACGGAAGGTACACATGTTATGCTCACCTTACCTTCTGTTCCATCGCCGGCCTCCTGGGTCTTGTAGTTCGCCGCGAGGATTCCTTCCTCGTCGCCACTACAACTATGTGCGCACGTTGCGTTTTTTCCCTGCATTAACGCTGCGTTTTGAACTGCAGCATTTTAGTGCCAAATTGCATGTGTTCTGCTCCCCCAGCAAAGTCTATGAGAAGTCCGAAAATTCAATGCGCACGCTGCATTTGAAAAACGCAGCGTTTTGGATGCCAAAAATCGCTGCAGAAAAAAAAGCAGCATGTCACTTCTTTTGTGCATTGTAGCTGCATTCTCCTCATTGAAAAATCATATGATATGGGTCAAAACGCAACCAAAATGCACTTGGACTGTATTTTTGTTGCGTTCCGCATGCTTTTTTGACAAACAAAACCAGGTCTTTTCAGTCTCTCTCTGTCAATGTCGGTTGGTTGGTCTCTTTCTCTGTCAGTTGGTCGCTCTGTCTGTCACTCTCTGTCCGTCGGCCGGTCTCTCTCTCTGTCTGTCTCTCTCTCTCTCTCTCTGTCTGTCTCTCTCTCTCTCTCTGTCTCTCTGTCCATCGGTCAGTCTCTTCCCCTCTCTCATACTCACCGATCACGGGCGAGGTGCTGCACGGCTGTCACACTGCTCTGGCGGCTTTTCCTCTTTTGAAAATGCCGGCCGCTCATTATTCCATCTCATATTCCCTGCTTTCCCCACCCACCGGCGCCTAAGATTGGTTGCAGTTAGACACACCCCCACTCTAAGTGACAGCTGTGTCACTGCAACCAATCACAGCCACCGGTGGGCGGGTCTATATTATGCAGTAAAATAAATAAATAAATAATCTTAAAAAACTGTCCCCCCCCAATTTTGATACCAGCCAGGGTAAAGCCACACGGCTGAAGGCTGGAATTCTCAGGATGGGGAGCTCCATGTTATGGGGATCCCCCCAGCCTAACAATATCAGTCAGCAGCCGCCCGGAATTGCCGCATCCATTAGATGCGACAGTCCTGGGACTCTACCCGGCTCATCCCGAATTGCCATGGTGTGGTGGCAATCGGGGTAATAAGGCATTAATGACAGCCCATAGCTGCCACTAAGTCCTAGGTTAATCATGGCAGGCGTCTCCCTGAGATATCTACCATGATTAACTTGTAAGTTAAAGAAAATAAACACATACACCCAAAAATCCTTTATTTGGAATAAAAGACAAAAAAAACCCTCTTTCACCATTTTATTAAATCCCCAAATACCCCTCCAGGTCCGACGTAATCCACATGTGGTCCCGCGACGCATCCAGCCCTGCTACATGAAGCGGAAAGGAGCGGCCACAGACCACGATTGCTCTCTGTCAGCTCCACGCAGCAACTGAAGTGAGCCGCACGATCAGCGATGACATCATTCAGGTTACCCGCAGCTACTGCTGGATCCTCCAACTGTGACAGCAAGTCGCCCGAGTGACTGAAGTGAGCTGCGCGATCAGCGATAACATCACAGGTGAGTTGCGGTCTCAGGTGGAGGACTCCAGCTGGCCGTGGGTAACCTGAGTGACGGCACCGCTGATGGCGCTGCTCACTTCAGTCACTCAGGGGATTTGCGGTCACCGGTGCGTCCTTCAAGGGTGACCGCTAACCAGGATGCGATACACAGACAGAGCCGCGGGATGACAATGAAGTCAGGTGAAGTTCATCTGAGTTCATTCTCATCTCGCAACTCTGTCTGTGTCTGCTGTCAACGGGCATGTAGCAGAGCTGAATTGATGGGGGAACGCACTGCCAAAAATGCATCCAAAACGCATGAGTTTTGGGTGCATTTTTTTTTTTTGTACAAACGCAGGGTTTACATTTGTCCAGTCTGCCAGAGGGTGTGTTCTTTTCTGCACTGCACAGAATGCAATGTGCACACATACCAAGCTGAGGTCACACTGGCATATCACATGTGATGCGATATGCTAATGACCCTCGGCTCCTGCTGTGCTGTGAGCGTGAGCCATTACACTGTGATCTGATACTGCCGTCGGATCACAGCTGAGGAGGAGAGGGAGGGATTAAGGATCTCAGGCGTTCAGTTGGGATGAGCCCTGGGCTATGCTGTCTTTCTAAAGGCGACTGGATCAGTGGACGAGAACACCCACTGACCCCTGTGTCTCCACAGGAGAGCACCCACTGACCCCCATGTCTCCACAGGAGAGCACCCAGTGACCCCCATGTCTCCACAGGAGAGCACCCACTGACCCCCGTGTCTCCACAGGAGAGCACCCACTGACCCCCGTGTCTCCACAGGAGAGCACCCACTGACCCCCTTGTCTCCACAATTGGAACAATCAGAACAGTAAGTTGCCTGTATTCACTCACTCCTCCCATTAACCAAAAGCACAGTATTATTACAGATATTTTATCTAATAGAGCGGATCTGTCATGAAGTCTGCAGTTTTGTACATGGGGCAGATTTTAAGGGGACAGATCTGCCAACAGAATTTTGTGGTTTAAAATATTCTAGTTTGCATTTATATTTTAATTTACTACTTAGAAATAAATCTATGTACCGTATTTTTCGTTTTCTGAGGCACACCGGATTATAAGACACACCCCAAATTTAGAGCTAAAAAAAGGTAAAAAAAAAAAATGGGGTCCGTCTTATAATCTGGTGTTCTCTTACCGGAGGGGGCCAGCAGTGGTGGTGAAGTGGGGCCACAGGAGGCAGAGGTTGTGCTGGCAGCCACAGCGGGTTAGTAGCGTCAGCCGCAGCAGGTCCGTGGTGACAGCGGCGTCCGTGGTGGGAGCCGCGGCGGCTCCGTGGCAGCAAGTGACAGGTGGAGCAGGCCGGTGAAGTAAGTGTCTCAGTGTGTCCGCGGTCCCACTTCAAATGATGGCGCCTAGAGCGGCACATGCGCAGGTGGAGCGCTCATCCAAGAGATCCATCTGCACATGCACTGACTCCCGGCGCCATCATTTGAAACTGGGACCGCGGACACACTGGGATACCTGCCGCACAGCCGCCCGGCACGCACAGAGAGCCAGCCGGCACCAACAGGCACCCAGCTGCCCGCCCGCACGTACAGAGAGACAGCTGGCACCGATGGGTACCCGGCTGCCCGCACGCACAGAAAGGCAGCCTGCACCGGCGGGCACCCGGCTGCCCGCACGCACGTACAGAGATGCAGCCGGCACCTACGGGCACCCAGCTGCCTGCCCGCCTGCACGCACATTCGCCCGCACGTACAGAAAGGCAGCTGGCACCAATGGGCACCCAGCTGCCTGCACGCAGCCACAGGTACCCGGCCACCAGAACGCACCCGGACGCCGCACAAACAGCACCCCGGTAAGCTGTATTCGGATCTTAAGATGCACCCCTCATTTTCCTCCCAAATTTTTGGGAGGAAAAGTGCGTCTTATAAACCGAAAAATGCGGTATATTTTTTTAATTATTGTTTCTAAAACAATGATTGTTATTGCTGAATGGGTGTGGTAAGAGGCGTGGCCATGGGGGTGGCCTAAAAAATTGCCGTAGCCTAAAAAATTGTCCCTCTTTCCGTTCTTTAAAAGTTGGGAGGTATGCACAATGGCATGACAAACAACGACATTGGAGACAGATTAGAAGCAGCAGTCCAGCGTGAAGCAGACATTACATAAATCAATAGCACAAGCTAAAGTTTTAAAAAGGCTAAGTGTACTTAAGATAAAAGAATTAGGCTGGATACATGAATTATAGTAGCAAAAAGGAGACAGTTGCACTTTGGAGTACTAAGATATGTGGAACCAGGGCCGACCTTAGCCTGAATGGTGCCCTGTGCAAAACTGCCCTTTGGTGCCCGCCCTACTGATTTTTTACCCAGTTTCCCAGGAAATAAATGAGGACAGGAGGACATTTTTTTTTATATCCTAAGAAAATCGATCTCTTCAAATGTACAATAAATTACAAATTTGTGCTGGAGAATCTGCACCTCAAATCCATCACGTCTGATCTTGGTTTTTTTAGAGGTCTTCCGATTTCAACCATTTATGCCGTATCCATGGATATTATACCCCACCCCAGCCCCGACTTCACCCCTCAAGCCCTCCACACTCACCACCATTCTTGGAAAAACGTATGTGTGTGTGTGTGTGTCTGTATATATATATGTATATATATATATATATATATATATATATATATATATATATATATATACAGTCAGGGCCAGAAATATTTGGACAGTGACACAAGTTTTGTTATTTTAGCTGTTTACAAAAACATGTTCAGAAATACAATTATATATATAATATGGGCTGAAAGTGCACACTCCCAGCTGCAATATGAGAGTTTTCACATCCAAATCGGAGAAAGGGTTTAGGAATCATAGCTCTGTAATGCATAGCCTCCTATTTTTCAAGGGACCAAAAGTAATTGGACAAGGGACTCTAAGGGCTGCAATTAACTCTGAAGCCGTCTCCCTCGTTAACCTGTAATCAATGAAGTAGTTAAAAGGTCTGGGGTTGATTACAGGTGTGTGGTTTTGCATTTGGAAGCTGTTGCTGTGACCAGACAACATGCGGTCTAAGGAACTCTCAATTGAGGTGAAGCAGAACATCCTGAGGCTGAAAAAAAAGAAAAAATCCATCAGAGAGATAGCAGACATGCTTGGAGTAGCAAAATCAACAGTCGGGTATATTCTGAGAAAAAAGGAATTGACTGGTGAGCTTGGGAATTCAAAAAGGCCTGGGCGTCCACGGATGACAACAGTGGTGGATGATCGCCGCATACTTTCTTTGGTGAAGAAGAACCCGTTCACAACATCAACTGAAGTCCAGAACACTCTCAGTGAAGTAGGTGTATCTGTCTCTAAGTCAACAGTAAAGAGAAGACTCCATGAAAGTAAATACAAAGGGTTCACATCTAGATGCAAACCATTCATCAATTCCAAAAATAGACAGGCCAGAGTTAAATTTGCTGAAAAACATCTCATGAAGCCAGCTTAATTCTGGAAAAGTATTCTATGGATAGATGAGACAAAGATCAACCTGTACCAGAATGATGGGAAGAAAAAAGTTTGAAGAAGAAAGGGAACGGCACATGATCCAAGGCACACCACATCCTCTGTAAAACATGGTGGAGGCAACGTGATGGCATGGGCATGCATGGCTTTCAATGGCACTGGGTAACTTGTGTTTATTGATGACATAACAGCAGACAAGAGTAGCCGGATGAATTCTGAAGTGTACCGGGATATACTTTCAGCCCAGATTCAGCCAAATGCCGCAAAGTTGATCGGACGGCGCTTCATAGTACAGATGGACAATGACCCCAAGCATACAGCCAAAGCTACCCAGGAGTTCATGAGTGCAAAAAAGTGGAACATTCTGCAATGGCCAAGTCAATCACCAGATCTTAACCCAATTGAGCATGCATTTCACTTGCTCAAATCCAGACTTAAGACGGAAAAACCCACAAACAAGCAAGACCTGAAGGCTGCGGCTGTAAAGGCCTGGCAAAGCATTAAGAAGGAGGAAACCCAGCGTTTTGGTGATGTCCATGGGTTCCAGACTTAAGGCAGTGATTGCCTCCAAAGGATTCGCAACAAAATATTGAAAATAAAAATATTTTGTTTGGGTTTGGTTTATTTGTCCAATTACTTTTGACCTCCTAAAATGTGGAGTGTTTGTAAAGAAATGTGTACAATTCCTACAATTTCTATCAGATATTTTTGTTCAAACATTCAAATTAAACGTTACAATCTGCACTTGAATTCTGTTGTCGAGGTTTCATTTCAAATCCAATGTGGTGGCATGCAGAGCCCAAAAATTGTGTCACTGTCCAAATATTTCTGGACCTAACTGTATATATATATATATATATATATATACACACACACACACACACACACACACACTCATGGCCAATAGTGTTAGCACCTTTGAAGTTGTTCCAGAAAATAAACCATTTCCTTTAGAAAATTAATAATATACCCCCTACACTTCTCCTCTCCATAATATACTCTCTACACTGACCCTTTCCATAATCTCTCTCCCACACTGCCCCTATTTATAATATTCCCCCACACACTACCCCTCAGTGTACCCCCGCACGATATCCCTGTGTATAATATTCCCACACACTGCCCTTCTGTAAGATATCCCACATACACACACATACTGCTCCTCTGTATAATATCTCTCCCACACACGCTGCCCCATGTATAATATCCCCCACAAACACTGCCCCTCAGTAGAATATACCCACATAATGCCCCTGTGTATAATATTCACACACACTGCTCCTCTGTATAATATCCCCCCAAACACACTGCTCCTCAGTGTAATATCCCCCACACACTGCGCCTCTGTATAATATCCCCCCACACTGCTCCTCTGTATAATATCCCCCAACACATTGCACCTCAGTACACTATCCCCCACACACACACTGCACCTTAGTATACTATCCCCCCACACACACACTACTCCTCAGTATAATATCCCCCACACACTGCTTCTCAGTATAATATCCAACCACACACTGCTTCTCTGTATAATTTCCCCCACACACAATGCCCCTCTGCATAATACCCCCACACACACTGGTCTTCTGTATAGTATACCCACATACACACTGCTCCTCTGTATAACATCCCCCCACACTGTGCTCCTTTGTTTAGTATCGCCCCCACACACTGTTTATCAATATAATATCCCACACACATACTGTTCCTCTGTCTAATATCGTCACACACACACTGCTCCTCTGTATAATATCCTCCCACACACTACTCCTCTGTATAATATCCTCCCACACACTGCTCTTCTGTATAATATCTCCCCACAAGCACTGCTCCTCAATATCTCCCCCTCCACACACTGCTCCTCTGTAAATACCAACACACTGCCCATTTGTATAATATCCCACACACTGCTCCTCTGTGTAGCATCCCACACACACACACTGCCCTACCTATATATCCCCCACAAACTGCAACTCTGTATAATATACACACGCACAATGACCCTCTGTGTAATATCCCTCATGTACGCTACCCTTTTGAACACTATCCCCCACACAAGCTGCCCCTCTTTATATATATCCTCACACACAAAATGCTCCTCTGTATATCACTCCACACACACTACCCCTCTGTATACTATCCCCCCACACACATTGTCTCTCTGTATAATATCCTCCTTGTATATATGTCCAAATCCTGGTATATATGTCTGCATCCTGGGCCCTTCCTGGTATGCATGTCCCCATCCCAGTTTATTTGTCCCTACCCTGGTATATATGTCCAATCCTGGGCACCTAGTCTGTATATCCCACTACTGGGCACATTCTGGTATATATGTCCCCATCCTGGTTTCTGTCCCCTTCTTGGTGTATACTGTATGTCCTCCTCCTGGTATATATGTTCCCATCATGGTTTATTTGTCCCTTTCCCAGCATATACATCCCCATCCTAGGCTCCTCCTGATGTATATATATTCCCCTCCTGGGCACATTCTGGTATATATATATGTCCCCATCCTGGTTTTTGTCCACTTCCTGGTATATATCTCCTTCTTGTGTATATGTGCCTTTCCTGGGTCTCTCCTCGTATATTTCTCTACTGCAAAAAGAAAAGAAAAACAAACATTTTATTCACCCTCCCCGGCTCCCATGTCCTGCAGCGTCCTCGCTGAGCAGCGATGCATTTCAGCTGGATGTGTGCCCTCCAGACATCCAGCTAAAGCAAGGCAGGGGCTGCAGTCAGTGCCCCCCCACCACCCACGACTGGAGTCAGTGCCCCCCACCACCCGCGGCTGGAGTCAGCAGCCCCCCCACCCCCTGCGGCTTGAGTCAGCACCCCCCCACCCCTGGAGTTAGTGCCCCCCCACCACCCGTGGCTGGAGTCAGTGCCCCCACCACCACCTGCGGCTGGAGTCAGTGCCCCCCATCACCCCTGCAGCTGGAGTCGGCTCCCCCCCGCCCCCCGCGGCTGGAGTCAGTGGCACCCCCTGCGGCTGGAGTCAGCAGGCTCCCCAGCACCCCCAGCAGTATTCAGCTCATAGAGCGCCTACCTCTCCCTGCCGGATGCCGTGCGCTCGCCAGCTCCGTGTTGCCCACAGCACTGTGATGAGGTGCAGAGTGATGACCTCATCACATTGGGTTGCGGGATGACGCGCCACCTATCTGCTCTGCTCCATTCACAGTGCCTCCCCCACCACATGGCTAATTTGCATGCGATGCCCTAGAAGGACTTTGCACGCACCTTAGTCATGTGCAGACTGCAGTTGTGGCTGGAGCGACACCGCCGGGCCCCTCTGATGCAGCTGTGACTGGGCTCGGTGAACAAGAAGGGCCCGGCTGGCCAGGGGCTACATAAAGCTAAGTAATTAACCAGCGGCGGTTACAGTAAGAACGTAGTGCTGGGACCGGAGGAGCCAGGAAATTTACGACTTCTTACCTCTCTGCTGCGCCCCCCCCCCTGAAGCATGGCTGTCGGCGCCCTGTCCGACCGCACAAGTCGCACATGCCTAAAGCCGGCCATGTGTGGAACAACAAATATGGGAATATAGATATGTATTACTGCTATGAAAAACATGTAAAAATTTTGATACACACAAAAATGGCCAATTTTATGTAAGCCAAACCGCCAACAGCAAGGTGACCTATTTTTCTTGGGTCCCTATCAAACTAATGTCTCTATTTGTATTAAAAAACCCCTTCAGTTTATAGCCAGACAGGAGCCTGCAAATGGAGAATTAAAATCGCCTGAGGCTGAAGAGCAGGAGTGCTCAATCAGAAGGCATAAACCTGTAATCTAAAAAAAGACTGATGGGACATCCTACCTTTCTAATGTGAACAGGTGCAAACTGAACATGAAACATAGTAACAAAAAGGAGACAGCTGCACTCTGTAGTGCTAAGACATGTGAAACAATGAATATCGGATTTTAGACATGCAATACTGTTATGAAAAACTTGTAACAATTGAGATACTTAGTACACAAAATTTCCAGGCAGCAATCTTTCTCACCCAATCTTCTGCCACAAAACTCTTATATTTCTGTGTACAGATGGGAGAATTGACTTACAGGCCTATGGTCCATTAGCCTAGGTCAGTAATCTGTCAGCGTTGGACAGGAGACCTACGAATCTCCTTACCTCTTGGTACTTGTGGCTCTTCTTTTCATTAGCCGAGCTGGTGCAACATTATATGTGCATCACACCACAATGATTAATGTCACACCAGATCGACTAATCAAAAGAAGAGCCGGTAATGCTGGGAGGTGAAGAGATTAGAAGATTTCTGTGCAGCGGACACAGAGTGCTGACCTGGACCAAAGTCCTGCGAATCGATTCTTCCATTTACAGTTATGTGTTTATATAAAGGAAGGGGGATTACTGAAAAGAAAGAACCATTTATATACTATGTACTTTATGGGCTCAAATCTTTTGAGTAACTATTTAGAATCTCTGTATCAATTTCAGCATCTACAGTGTAAGATACAAATGTATTGAACATGACTATGTTCATACAAATACATGGGTCTGCTCTTAAACCTGCCATATACATGTGCACCCCTGATGAGTTATTGACATTCATAAAATATTTGTACATATGAGATCTAATATTTATTTAAGACATTGTTTAATATCTTTAATACATTTATTTATTCTCTGTTTTCAGATTCTTGGTTTATAGGTTCTTGCTTACGATAAAAAAATTTCTGGTAATGCATAGAGTATCCCGTGATCTATACATTTTCCTGACTGTGACTTAAGGCTCTCTTTGTTTTGTACATGAACAGATGATCAATAGTTCAAGTCAGTGAAATACTACAAAATAAATTGTCATTAAAAAAACAAAGATGAAAATAATATGAATATATACTCTTCTGTAACTAATTAAAAGCATAATAAATATAAATAAACATAGGGTACTTAGTAAGAACTATTTTTGTTTAAAAAAGCGTAAAGCCTTCCCACCGCGACAAGGTGTACCCAATCAGGACAGTACCTACACTCTCTAATATTAAAACCTCACCATGTGTCAACAGACATCAATCTGAATAAGGTTAGAGAATGGCTGGGTCTCAACTGGACACACAGCCATGGGAGGCACTAGATGGTGGGTACACCTTGTCGCGGTGGGATGGCTTTATGCTTTTTTGATCAAAAATAGTGTTTACTAAGTACCCTATGTTTATTTATATGCACTATGCTTTTAATTAGTTACAGCAGGGTATACGTTTATATTATTTTCATCTTTGTTTTTTTTTATCTCTTTTGGCCAGTGGGAATATGAGCTTAAAAGTTGCATGCACACCAACTCATACTCCGGCTCACTTTTTTGTTTTCTAAAATAAATTGTCATGTCTGTAGTTTTTCCTTGTTTCCATTTAGGCATCCTTGACCCCTGGTCCTTCTAATTTCAGGTGCTTTGCTTATGTATGGAGCAGACTTATGGGGGTGAAAATGGGTTCCATCTTAAAATCCAGTTGAATTTTATCGGGGGAGGGGCAGCAGTAATGGTGTTGCGGGGTCACAGGAGGCAGAGTTGCTAGGGGAGGAACGGCGGTGCTGCGGCGGGTGTCTTTAAAGAACTGGTGCCCGTAGTCAGCGCCTGCACAGATTAAGCTATCAGCTCAATGATGAGCCGATATATTATCTGCGCACACGTCACCTCTGGGTGCTACTTTCCTCAAGTCCGCTGCTGGGGGGGTCAATGGGCCAGAGGCAGCATGTGTGCAGATGAGATGTTGGCTCATCATTGACATGAGAGCTCAATCTGCACACGCACCGACTCCGGGCACCATTTCTTTGAAGCCCACACCGCTGACATTCTTTAAAAATACAGTCACTGGAGATGGCTGCAGCCTAGCAATTCCCGCTGCTTCACAGGAATGGCTCCTGCTTTGCCGAGACACCCAATGCACTACCCGATCCTGCCTCACAATGCCCACTGTTTTGCCCTACTCCTGCCACCACCATTCAGCATGGACAATGCCTCCTGTGACCCCACCCCATTGCAGGTCCCCACCCCCCAGTAAACTACAACATCCAAATTATAAGACGTAGGATTATCCTCCCCTGTCTATGTCATGGTGGTTTACATCTGGCTCCATACTTCTTTTTAATGAATATTTAATAATTACTTTTTTAAATTACTCACCTGTACCTTCCGTGGATGCTGGAGACTTTCCTCTTTTTCTTCTCTGCAATTATTACTGCATGGTAATTATTGTGCATCCTCGTGTCGCACTATATACCAGTAGTTTGTTATTCTACATCATTAGATCTTGATGATGGACTGTAGTGGCTTCATTAGAGTTGCTTTCTGGACGGGGCATAGAAATAGCTGCATTTTTTCCTTCAGCAACAACTTTATTAGAAGCTGGAGAAACGTAAGTAAGTAATTGGGATTATAATTGCTAACCTTTTACAGATCAGAGTAAGTGTTACCGGTGTTTTTATCACTAGTCGAAACTGTTAAAATTGAAAACTTTTAGTCTTAGTGATTAACTTTAGTTTTCCAATGTGTCTTTAAAAATTGTTGGTTGTTCATGTTTTTTGGATGAATTGTCTACAAAAATATAAAAATCAAGTTGTCAAACCTGGGCGTCACAGAAGGAAGACTGCTCTCATCTCTGGGCACGTAAAGCAGGAGATCCCCAGTTGTAATCATGCCGTCTCAGTATTTTGCGATTATTATTTTTGGATGTAGTGGTTGATGATATCTTTTAGGGTTTTTTTATGCACCTTTTTATATCTTGCAGGTTCTTATATGTTTTGTATTGTCTTGTATGGTAGCTACAATACAGTAAAACTGTATTATTTCATTTAGCCATGGTGTGTGAATCCATTTAGTCTTGGATCTTCAAATCCATTAGAAAACAAAGATTGTTTTGTTTCTCAGCGACCAGGTAAAGAAAAAAGTTCTAGCATCAGCTTAGACTCAGAAGAAGCCATACTCAGACGTCTGTATAATTGTCCTAATGCTAGAGTGCTGCACCACAATCCTAGCGAGATGAGTGAAAATTTAGATTATAATATATGCTAAGCCCATGGGGGGCGTTACAGAGATTTGTCTACGGGGTGTGTACTTTTTTTCTTACACTATGTTGATTAATTAAAAGCAGGAGCTCTCATGCATGAAAAAAATTATGCCTCCAGAAAAGATTAGAACAGGATTTAGTGTGTGAGACATGTAATAACAGACAGGCCTGCTCTCGTCAGAAAAAATTCTGTACCTACTCTGTAGACTGCAATGCGCTGTGTCATTGCAAACACTTCAAACAGCTTTTATCTCACAGCAATCAGTGGGGGTAAATTAATCTAGCAGCTTTCATCTCACAGCAGTAAGTGCTGGGAGAGGGGAAGTACAGTTGAGCCATGTATCATTACAGCACACACTTGAAACATTTATGCGAGGGCTCTGTCAGTTCTGCTCTATTCACCTCCCTCACACTAACTACCGTGAGATGAGAGCTGCAAGAGGTGTTTGTAATGACACACAGTTCTACTTTTTTTTCTCCTCTGCATGATACCTCTTGCCTGATTGATTGCCATCACGTTAGAATAAAAATTCATGACCCCAGAGGTCAATGGCTTCTAATGCTTGAAACAAATTAAAATTTAAATTTTACATTCTAATAAGTTCACAATAGGTATGACAAATAAAACAAGCTAAAAAAAACTAGGCCAGTTTAGCATGCTCAAAACAGTAAAACATCATTTTTAATTATTTGTAACAAAGATCTGGTCACCGATAATAAAAGGCAGAATTATTAAAGAGTTCTTTAGTTCTGCAAATAGCAAATATCAGAAAACACATTACATAGATAGCCAGATTATTTTTTGGGTGCCTGAAAAACCCCTGTAATCTGCATATATAAAATTGTTGTATATCAGTCGCGTACATATATCCTTTAAATTGTTAATATATTCCCACTGGTCATACTTGACATGAAACAGCTTTCAGACATGGCTTCACATGATTCACATGAAAACTTTGTCCTTATAGTATTATCAAGGCTGGTTTTAGACAAAGTGGGTCTCTGGGCAAAAGTGCTAATATATAGTATATCACAAACAAATATTTAAGTTGTATTTACAGGAGACGATTTTAAACCTTTCAACGGTGCAATTGACTACTGTAAAGTCATCTGGCGCATGAGCCTCATCACGCAGACTGAGAAAGAAGGATGGGGTTGGTACAATCACTAATAGATCTTCATGTCCCCACACAGCTCATGTTATCGGCAGTATATCTCTTGCTTCACCTAAATAATTAGATGCAACACACCACTTAATGTACACACACATGAATTTCGACACAGCACTTTTATATATATATATATATATATATATATATATATATATATGTATATATATACAGAGCCATCATCAATACATGCATATGGTGCCAAAATCACCATCAGTACATGTATGCAGCCCCAAGCTTAGTACAATGATGAACTGGGCTCAGCACCATATATAATTGTATGTCTTGAATCTACATTTTCCAGTTTGTCTCAGGATTCACCTGATTAAGATTTTAATGTAATTAATCACATTGTGACCGATTTTTATACAGGATTTAAGTTTATCCTGAGTATCTTTGGTGTTTTTCTTGAGACCATCCCTGTCAGTGTAACAATTCTGTCCGTGTAACAATCTCTATATTCCCCCAGATGATTCATTTTGGTGATGTCTTATCATGTTTTAATTGTCTATTGTGTTTTTTTCATAATTAATACAATTTTCCATTTTTTGCACATATACTCTTTGTCCTCTTGTGTATATATGTATTTCTGAGTAGTGCAGTCTGGGGTGGTGGTTCCTTTGGGACCATCTCTCAGTACTTTTGCCTCTGGTTCTAAATGTTGAGGTTTTTGTATTTGATATTTCCCAGTATGTCCTTACCAATGGTTAGGAGATACTGCAAGTTGTTGTGATCGGTCATCTTCAAACTGTGGTCCATACTGCAACCACAGTTCTGATGAGATGCAGATGCAACACTGGTGTCTCCTGCACTAACCAGTAGGGATGGCCATGTACTGAACTGTAATGCCAGCCTCCCTGCACTAACCGGCAGGAACATCAATGTACTCAAAGCCCTGCTCCTCTACCGAACTGTTTTTTTTACTTTTGTGACTACCTTGGATCCTACCTCCTATGCCGTGTGCTGTCCTTGTAAGTTCCCTTGCCATGCACTTAGGTCACACATGGGCTCCCCAATTCTTAAAGGGGCAGCACACGCACACCTGTGTTCACAGCCTAGTGCTGAGAAGTTTAATGTATTTCCCTGATGTGTTTCCAGCCTATCGTTGGGAAGTAGCAGGTATTTAAGGCACTTTCCCCTATTGGGACGTGCCTGTGGGACATTTGACCTCAGTAGTATGTGTGCCTGTATCTTGCCCCTGTCTGTACTATACCACAAAAAGTAGTACATGAGGAAACTACAAGGTCATCTCCTGGCTCACCTATAGACCAGAAATGTCCACCTGAATGCTCCAGCTCTGACCATATTCGGACCTCATCTGTCTGCCCCTCCACAATTTGACGGCAACCCAAAGCAATGTTGAGGATTCTTCAACCAGTGTACACTATATTTTGAATTGCTGGCCTACCAGTTGTCTTTTTTGTATTTTATGTTATGTTCAGTTATGCACCTGTTCACACCTCAGCTTGGTTAGTGCCGTCAGTCTTTTTGTCTATATTAAGAGGGTCATACCTTCTGACCGTGCACCCCTCACCCACTTGTCACAGGTAATCTTATCCAATATAGCAGGTTCCTACTTGCCCATACAGAGGAGGTGTTTAACCTAGAGAGAGGCTTCAGCATAGTGTAGGTACTCAGTTACGAGATATGCCGTGAAGGAGCAACTGGGCAGATATACAAATGGCCATTTATATATGCTAAATATCTAATTTTTCTTAGATTTTCCTTAGCAGTAATGCAGGTCCATGTTCACACATTCATGGTTTCCATACTTTAGCATTATCAGAGTGCAAACTGTCTTTTTTTGTATTTTATGTTATGTTCAGTTATGCACCTGTTCACACCTCAGTTTGGTGAGTGCCGTCAGTCTTTTTGTCAATATTAAGAGGGTCATACCTTCTGACCATGCACCCCTCCCCCACTTGCCACAGGTAATCTTATCCTATATAGCAGGTTCCTATTTGCCCATACACAGGAGGTTTTTAACCCAGAGAGGCTTCAGCATAGTGTAGGTACCCAGTTACGAGATATCCTGTGAAGGGGCAACTGGGCAGATATACAAATGGCCATTTATATATGCTATACTGTATATCTTATTTTTCTTAGATTTTCCTTAGCAGCAATGCATGTCAATGTTCACACACTCATGGTTTCCATACTTTAGCATTATCAGAGTGCAAACTGTCTTTTTTGTATTACCAGTTGTCTTCAGACTGGGTCAAAGAAGCACTCTTAATGCTCCACCTAGGTGGGGAGGTTCCTGCCTGGCTCAACCCTCCCATCACACTGCTGCATGTCATTGAGGTGCTGAGAGGTTCTTCTCTGCCCGGTTCTTGATGCTGCACTGTTCAAAGGTGTTCACATCAGAAAGACGTGAATATATTTGAACATTAGAAGAAGAGATGTGGGGCCTCCAGGTTCCTGTTGTGCAGGCTTGGACTCAGTGTTAAGGACCTTTGGTGAGATCATGGTCACATGACCCTAAAGGTACCGTCACACTAAGCGACGCTCCAGCAATCCCACCAGCAACCGGACCTGGCAAGGATTGCTGGAGCATCGCTACACGGGTCGCTGGTGAGCTGTCACACAGGCAGATCTCACCAGCAACCAGTGACTAGCCCCCAGCCAGCAGCGACGCGTGGAAGCGATGCGGCGCTTGGTAACTAAGGTAAATATCAGGCAACCAACTTGATATTTACCTTAGTTACCAGCGCACACCGCTTAACGCTGGCTCCCTGCACTCCTAGCCAGAGTACACATCAGGTTAATTACCCGATGTGTAGTCTGGCTATGTGCGAAGGGAGCAGGGACTGACAGCGTGAGAGCGGCGGACGCTGGTAACGAATGTAAATATCGGGTAACCAAGGAAAGGGCTTCTTGGTTACCTGATATTTACATTGTTTACCAGCGTCCGCAGAAGCCGGCTCCTGCTTCCTGCACATTCAGTTGTTGCTGTCTCGCTGTCACACACAGCGATGTGCGCTTCACAGCGGGACAGCAACAACTAAAAAATGGCCCAGGACATTCAGCAACAACCAGCGACCTCACAGCAGGGGCCAGGTTGTTGTTGGATGTCACACACAGCAACATTGCTAGCAAGTCGTGCCTCAGCAGCGATGTTGCTAACGATGTTGCTTAGTGTGACGTGGACTTTATGTCACCAAAGATCTTTCTGCAGTTATAACCTTGAAAAACTGCACTGATAAAATGCTGTTTGTGCTTAAAACTCTGGAGGCCACTCAGGAGCCCAGTTTACTCATCCCTAATGCCGGCTCTGAATATTATATTGTATTTTATACTAGTTAGAAATAAATATGTATATTTAGCATTAGCCCATAAATCAGCAATGGACATATAGGTGATCCGCTATATGCTCTATCTTCCGTGTAATTTTCTGCACTGACATTCTCACAATTACATGTGTATTTCTTGCCCCTGGCTCTAAAGTCATGCATTTTTTTCCAATACAGTCTATAGCTATGAGTAATATTATTAGAGCTGATCCAGGGGTCCCAGGTTTCTCTAATACATTTTAGGTTTTGCTGAAATCCCCTCTTTCCACACCAACCAGCTGCTACAGCACAATTCCCTTACTGCTATGTTACATTTCTGAGTGCACAGTGTTTTCTATTTTATTTTGAGAAACCTTGTATTTGCATTAACAATTCAGCTCCACTATGGGATGAGTCTTATTGCACAGCAATCCTATTTACTGCCAGTACTCTATGGACACAATACAGAACGATTGCCTTAAAGGAATATATACTGTAACTTGTGATTATATATGTTGTCACATTTTTACTCTTTTTAGAATGTAATTATTATAAATCTAATATCTGCTCTAAGACATTTGGTGCATATTTTATTCAGTTATTATATAAACCTCTGTGTCTATATTTCTGAATGTGCTGAATTATTACTATAAATAAAAGATATACTGTATAATAATAATAATAGCAATAAAAACAGTAATAATCAAATAATATTCACCCCATACCTAGTCTGTCTAACAGTTCATGCCCACTGACTAATTATTCAATAGGCAACAGTGAGTCTATGTTCTAAAAGGCAACAATGTTACTGTTAAAGTTAATGAACAAATGAACGAAGAGCAAAAACTGAATACTTATGACCTTTGAGCGAAGCCGCAATCCCACAGTTTGGCAGCACTGACATTGAGGGCAGCTGGGAGCTCGGGTGTGACCTCAGGTGAACTGAGTGAGGTCACCTGCTCACTGCCAGGTCCCCCGTCGGCTGTCATTGATTCCCGGAGCCTGCAGAAAGTAGCTGTGATGCCTGACAACCAGGTTAAATGATATAGAAAACCCCGAGCACCTTTACTCAGTGAGCCGGACTTTCACTCAATGTTATTTAACCAGGTTAAATGAGACACTAAACCACTAGGAGTCACTAGATACACTAGTGAAGAAGATCTGCGGGGTAGTCAAACAAGCCAGAGGTTAGGAACCGGGAGATCACGTCAGTAACAGAGGGAGAGAGAGAAGCTGAAGTCAATGTGCGAGCAGAGGGTCAGTAAACCAGGAAGTCACATTAAGTACCAGGAAGAGAGCAGAGCCAAGGTCAGGGTACAAGCGAATTTCGATCGCCAAGAGGACACGGAAGAGAGCGGAGCCAGGATTAAGAAACAAGCTGAAGGTCAGGGAGTCAGGGAGTCAATTCAGAGTAGGGGAGGAGACGGAACTGGGTACAAGGAACTAGGAAGCGGGACAAAATCAGATCAGTCACTTACAAGAACCAGAGACATACACTGCTAAGCAGGAACTATCACTGGCGGCGTTGCGGCTGAAATAGCTCCCAGATAAAGCAAAGCAATCACCTGGAATGAGGCTGCAAAGACAATCCTCTCCCATACCACACAGGACTAGACCAGGAACAAAGAGTTCACCAGAGGAAAATATGGAGCCCAGTATAGGCTCTGCAGGAGAGCAGAGCACCGCTAATCAGAATCATGGCAGTGGACATGTTTTTTCTCTCTGCAGGTTCCGGATGTAGCAGAGATAGGATCATCGTGGGACTTCGTATGAATTAGCTCGGATCTCCAAGGATGTTTTGGGGGTTAATAATGGGCTGAGAAAGGGTGTATGTATTTTATTTCAAATAAAGGATTTTTTTTTCGGTGTTTGCGTTTTATTTCTTCTCACTTACAGGATTAGCAATGTAAGTTGCTTATTAATTTACTTAGTAATTTACTTACTTAATGTAAGTAAATTAGTAAGTAGCTGTTACGGGGGGCTGTCTGATAATAAAACCTAAAGGAATGTCAGACAGTCAGGGTCCACCGTGCAAAGACTCTGCTGCAGACTATGGCAGAGGATAAGGGGTATATAAGTGTGCCACTGTAAACAATAATAGCACAAGTGCAGAGTGCAATACCTCTGTGAAACTCACAGAGGAATATAATTAGAAAATAAAGCAATTCCTCCCTTACTTGGAGGGTGTGTGGAATGGTCTCTGTTAAAGATCACAGAGACAAAAGCAGTGAGTGTGAAATGGCACCTACCTAGGTCCGTTCCTCTAGTGGTGCCAGGAGATGGACAGCAGCGTAAGCCGCACAAAGCTCCTACATGCATTCGCTCCACTAGTGTGCGAGGACACGAACCACTAGATATGGCACCTGCCTAGGTCCGCTATTCTAGTGGTGCAAAAGAGACGAACAGCAGCGTAAGCCGCACAAAGCTCCTACCTGCGTTCGCTCCACTAGTGTGCGAGGACACAAACCACTAGATATGGCACCTGCTTAGGTCCGCTCTTCTAGTGGTGCAAAAGAGACGGACAGCAACATAAGCCGCACAAAGCTCCTACCTCTGTTCGCTCCCCTAGTGTGCGAGGATACGAACAACTGCCAGACGCAGTATAAGGAACGTTACCCTAGCGGCATCGTCCACCTATGAGTAGAATCACAAGGCCCAGCCGGACCATGTGCCTCAGGCACCTGTCTATGTCCGCTCCACTAAGAGGTAAGGATACGGACTGCAGCCGAAGCTGTAAGGTATAAGAACGCTACCCTGCCGGTAGCGCTCACCTAACATAGACAGAGAGATGCCTAGAGGGACGTGTACAGGGTGTCTACCCTCATGCATGAACCAAGAGGACTGAGCACCGGGCAGCGTGCATCAGGGTCTTATATAGACTCTGTGCCTCATCCAAGATGGAGGACACCAGAGCCAATCCGCTGCCAGAATGACAGCAATGACGTCACGCTGGCCTATCACTGAGCAAAGCGTCACCAGCACATGACCAGCGACCAATCGGCATAGAAGGTGTCAGAGACATGTGACCACGTGTCACAAGCACATGACCAGTGGCCAATCAGCTTAGAAGGTGTCAGAGACATGTGACCTCGTGTCAGCGATGATGTCACCCGCACATGTGCAATGGCTCCAAGAAAGGACTTAGTCTCCAGCGCTTGCACATGTGCAGTAGCAAGAAATCCGGACATAGTCTCCAGAGCCACAGCAACCGTAACAGTACCTCCCCCTCAAGGGCCCCCCTCCCGGCGACGCAGGTAATCGGCAACTAAGTCAGGAGCATGGACAGCCTCCTCAGGCTCCCAAGAGCGATGTTCCGGGCCATAGCCCTCCCAATCTATCAAGAAGAACCTGCGCCCTCTAACCATCTTAGAACCAACTATGGCTCGTACCTCATAGCTAGAGCGAGAGGAATCAGAGGCAGGAGAGTGCACTTCACGACCGTGAGGTAAAATAGCCGGCTTTAGCAGTGAAACATGGAATTTGTCATGGATCCTAAGATGGACGGGTAACTTCAATTGGTAGACTACAGGATTTACCTGTCGAAGAACCTCATAAGGACCCAGGAAGCGAGGAGCAAATTTGACAAAGCTCACTCTAAGTTTCACGTGTTTTGCAGAGAGCCACACAAAATCCCCTGGAGAAAAGACAGGAGCCGGGCGACGAAACCGATCGGACACTGTCTTCATACGGTCCTTAGCTGCTTGGATCGACTCTTGAGTCCGATCCCAAACCTCTCTGGCATTAGTTGCCCAGTCGGCCACAAGAGGAGAAGGTGCAGCAGCGGGAAACGGTACCGGTACCCTAGGGTGTTGCCCATTATTGAGTACGAATGGTGTCTGCCCAGTGGCCTCAGCCAGCGAATTGTTAAGGGCAAATTCTGCCCAGGGTAGGAGGGAGGACCAGTTATCGTGGTTCTCAGCAACAAAGTGTCGAAGGTATATAATCATGGATTGATTGGTACGCTCAACCAAACCATTGGTCTCCGAATGGTATGCCGAAGAGAGATTCAACTCAATTTGCCGAAGGCTACAAAGATCTCGCCAGAAACGGGAAGCAAATTGCGGGCCTCTATCACAAATGATACGATCTGGCATCCCG
Organism: Anomaloglossus baeobatrachus; assembly: GCF_048569485.1. Classification (NCBI taxonomy): domain Eukaryota; kingdom Metazoa; phylum Chordata; class Amphibia; order Anura; family Aromobatidae; genus Anomaloglossus; species Anomaloglossus baeobatrachus. The sequence goes on from NC_134363.1 coordinate 64,982,421, forward strand.
TGAAGCCTAAAGACATGCTTGAGGAATAGTTTGGCTAGTACCCTGGAAGACGGGATTCTCGATAACGGTACGAGATAAACCATCCGGGAGAAATGGTCCGTAATGACCCACACAAATCTATGTCCCTGTGAACACGGAAGATCACCCACAAAGTCCATGCCTACCACCTCCCATGGTCTATCTGGCACTGGTAAAGGATGCAAGAGCCCAGCCGGTCTCTGCCATAATGGACGGTTGCGAGCACACGAGTAGCAGGAACCGACATATCTCTTGACGTGGCTGGCTAAGTGTGGCCACCAATACCACCTCTCCAGTAACTCTCGTGTCCGCCTAATACCAAAATGCCCACCCACCTTTGAGGTGTGAGCCCATGACAGTATATCATTCTGTCGATCAGGTGGCACAAAGGTCTTGCCCGGTGGGATTTGGTCTAATGTCACAGGGGACAGCGAATGAAAAACCCTGGAGGGAAGGATAAGACGAGGTTCGTCAATCTCTTCCTGGGTAGAAACCATAGAGCGAGACAGAGCGTCTGCCTTGTTATTCTTACTCCCATACAGATAGTTGATGGAGAAGTGAAAGCGGGAGAAAAACAAAAACCAGCGGGCTTGGCGAGGATTCAGACGCTGAGCGGTTTGTAAGTACGTCAGATTCTTATGGTCTGTATAGACCTGGAAAGGATGTTTCGCTCCTTCCAGCAAGTGACGCCACTCCTCCAAGGCTAATCTCAAGGCGAGCAGTTCCCTATCCCCAATGGTATAGTTTCTCTCTGCCGGTGAAAAGGTTTTAGCAAAGAAGAAACACGGCCTTTTTCTACCTGCACCGTTCTTTTGATACAAGACCGCACCAGCACCCACTGAAGAGGCATCAACCTCCAAGAGGAAGGGCTTATTCTCATCGGGTCTTTGAAGAACGGGAGCAGTTGAAAAGTGTCTTTTTACTGCCTCAAAAGCCTGGGATGTCTCAGTAGACCAGACTTTTGGATTAGCACCTTTCTTAGTCAAGGCCACCAAAGGGGCCACCAAAGTAGAGAAATGGGGTATGAACTGCCTGTAATAATTTATGAATCCTAAGAAGCATTGCACCGCCTTCAAGGAATGAGGTTCGGACCATTCCAGGACAGCAGAGAGCTTCGCAGGATCCATAGCCAGACTCTCTTGTGAGATAATGTAGCCCAAAAAAGGCAAGGATGACTGCTCGAATACACATTTTTCGAGTTTAGCAAACAAAAAGTGCTCCTTTAAACGGGAAAGGACACGAACGACATCCTGACGATGAGTCTCCAGATCAGGAGAAAAAATCAGGATGTCGTCCAGATACACCACGACGGAGGATAACAGTAAATCCCTGAACACATCGTTTACGAAGTCCTGAAATACTTCAGGTGCATTACATAAACCAAAAGGCATGACGAGGTATTCATAGTGACCGTCTCGGGTGTTAAAAGTGGTCTTCCATTCGTCACCCTCTCGAATTCGTACCAAGTTATACGCACCCCGCAGATCCAACTTCGTAAAAACCTGAGCTCCCCTCAGTCTGTCAAAGAGCTCCGAAATTAAAGGTAACGGGTATTTGTTCTTTATTGTGATTGCGTTGAGACCCCTGTAATCTATGCAGGGACGCAAATCACCCTCTTTCTTCCGAACAAAGAAAAACCCAGCTCCCGCGGGAGAGACAGACTTACGAATGAACCCCTTCTCTAAACTCTCTCTTATATAGGTCGACATGGCCTCCGACTCAGGTATCGACAGGGGGTAAACCCTGCCCTTAGGTGGAACCGAACGTGGGATAAGGTCTATGGCACAGTCATACGGCCTATGGGGTGGAAGAACCTCAGCACCCTGTTTGGAGAACACGTCAGCGAAATCCAAATAGGGTGTAGGTATGGGAGAGAGATCAGTTGATGCAACCGCAACGACCTTAGGTGGTAAGGGAAGACATCGGGACTGACATTTCGAACCCCAACTAATAATGCTGTCGGACTCCCAGTCAATGTGAGGAGCATGAGTCCGAAGCCATGGGAGACCCAGAAGGACGTCGTCTATACCCTCAGGCAAAACAAGAAAAGAAATCTCCTCTATGTGACCCTGAGGCAGGGAAATGCGCAAGGGAACTGTCCTCAATGTAATGGAGTCAGACAACATAGTCCCATTAACAACACGGACAGGAATAGGCGCCTCTAACATGATAGAGGGAATATTGTGTCCCTTTACAAATCCTGAGGACACAAAAGTCCCGTCAGCTCCGGAATCCACAAAAGCCATAATAGGCCATGTATTCTCAGAGAATGAGAGCTGACCTGGGATACTACACTTAGAGGGTGCAGAAGACGTCTCTAGTAACCCCCCTCTAATGGTTACTAGGCCTGGGAGTTTCCCTGACGACTAGAACACTTGTTGGCATAGTGCCCAGCCTGACGACATACGTAACATATAGGAGGACCAGACTTGCGTAGTCTGGAGGACGTATGACCTAACTCCATAGGAGTGGGAGATGTTTCAGATGCTGAGGAAGATGGTAGTGGAGCCTCAACAACTGGAATAGCCCGATGCTTAGGGCGTGAGGAAGAGACCTCGAATCTACGTTCCCTATGGCGTACGTCGATCCTTGTTGCTACTGTGATCAAGTCCTCCAGAGAAGCAGGGACCTCACGATTAGCAAGGGCATCCTTGACATAGCCTGCCAACCCTCTCCAGAAGATAGGAATCAACACCTTCTCTGGCCAATCTAGTTCTGCCACCAGAGTTCTAAAAGCAATGGCATAAGAACTAGTGGATAATGAACCCTGAGATAGATCTAAGAGTCTCAGGGCCGCATCATGGGTAACCTGCGGACCCATGAATACCGCTTTAAGAGCATCAAGAAAGTCTTGATGTCTCAGAGTAACCACATCAGAGCGCTCCCATAAGGGAGTTGCCCATTCTAAGGCTTTGTCCTGAAGTAAGGAGATGATAAAGCCTACTCGGGACCTCTCCGTAGAGAAGCGAGAAGAGTTGACCTCTAGGTGTATCTGACACTGACTAATGAAACCACGACATGATCTGGCATCGCCAGAATATATGTTTGGCAGAGCAAGTCGAGGATCATGTGCAGATGTCACCATGGTCTGAGGTTTATCCTCTATACTCTTGAGCCGCGACTCAAGTACTTGTATGTAACGGTGTAACTGCTGATATTCTTCCATAACTGCCAGACCCTTGGCTCAGTCCTAATGTTACGGGGGGCTGTCTGATAATAAAACCTAAAGGAATGTCAGACAGTCAGGGTCCACCGTGCAAAGACTCTGCTGCAGACTATGGCAGAGGATAAGGGGTATATAAGTGTGCCACTGTAAAAAATAATAGCACAAGTGCAGAGTGCAATACCTCTGTTAAACTCACAGAGGAATATAATTAGAAAATAAAGCAATTCCTCCCTTACTTGGAGGGTGTGTGGAATGGTCTCTGTTAAAGATCACAGAGACAAAAGCAGTGAGTGTGAAATGGCACCTACCTAGGTCCGTTCCTCTAGTGGTGCCAGGAGACGGACAACAGCATAAGCCGCACAAAGCTCCTACCTGCGTTCGCTCCACTAGTGTGCGAGGACACGAACCACTAGAAATGGCACCTGCCTAGGTCCGCTCTTCTAGTGGTGCAAAAGAGACGAACAGCAGCGTAAGCCACACAAAGCTCCTACCTGCGTTCGTCCACTAGTGTGCGAGGACACAAACCACTAGATATGGCACCTGCCTAGGTCCGCTCTTTTAGTGGTGCAAAAGAGACGGACAGCAGCATAAGCCGCACAAAGCTCCTACCTCTGTTCGCTCCCCTAGTGTGCGAGGATACGAACAACTGCCAGACGCAGTATAAGGAACGTTACCCTAGCGGCATCGTCCACCTACGAGTAGAATCACAAGGCCCAGCCGGACCATGTGCCTCAGGCACCTGCCTATGTCCGCTCCACTAAGAGGTAAGGATACGGACTGCAGCCGAAGCTGTAAGGTATAAGAATGCTACCCTGCCGGTAGCGCTCACCTAACATAGACAGAGAGATGCCTAGAGGGACGTGCACAGGGCATCTACCCTCATTCATGAACCAAGAGGACTGAGCGCTGGGCGGCGTGTGTCAGGGTCTTATATAGACTCTGTGCCTCATCCAAGATGGAGGACACCAGAGCCAATCTGCTGCCAGAATGACAGCAATGACGTCACGCTGGCCTATCACCGAGCAAAGCGTCACAAGCACATGACCAGCGACCAATCGGCATAGAAGGTGTCAGAGACATGTGACCACGTGTCACAAGCACATGACCAGTGGCCAATCAGCTTAGAAGGTGTCAGAGACATGTGACCTCGTGTCAGCGATGATGTCACCCGCACATGTGCAATGGCTCCAAGATAGGACTTAGTCTCCAGCGCTTGCACATGTGCAGTATCAAGAAATCCGGACATAATCTCCAGAGCCACAGCAACCATAACAGTAGCCTCATCTCATAGATGTCTCCCATTACTAATCCAGCGCTTGATGGCAGCTGTCATTTTTGACAAATCACAGCTGTTTTTAACCCCTTATATTTCCCCGATTGCCACCACACAAGGGCAATCGGGATGAACTGGGTAAAGCACCACAATTGGCATATCTAATGTGATTTGACAATTCTGGGCAGCTGTTGGCTGGTATTTTTATGCAGGGGGGGCAATACCTATGGCTCCTTCTATCCTAATAATACTGCCCCCACCTATCTGCATTACCGTGGCTGATTATTATAAAGGGGGAGGGCCCTACGCCTTTCTTAAAAAAATATTTATTTAAATATTTTTTTAAAAAACCTGTAGGATCCCCTCATTTTGATATTCACCCACAGTAAAGTTGAAATGTGGGGGCTTTAGCCTGTAGTTCATGTTTTACCTGTGCTGGCTTTCAAAATATGGCAGGAACCTACATCATTTTTTTTTATTATTTCTTTTTTTCTTCTTACATCACCATACAGCAAACTGACTGCAACTAATCACAGACGCAGACACAGGGTGTGGGGTGTGTATAGCAGTCTGCAACCGATCGCAGACACTGGCACAGAGGGTGGGCAGGGGAAGCAGTGAATATTGATGAACCTTAATTAGTGGGCCAAGAAGAGATTCTGACTGTGGTGTGATCCTCCAGGAAACACTGTATGTACAGTATAAATATCCCACTCTTGCAACCATTTAACTTCCATGTGCAGCCCCCTAGTGTTTACTATGTCCATTTTACAGCCCAGAACTAAAAATCTACATGACATTTTCTGTAGCAGAAACATTTTTTTAGTTTGGATTTTACACTTTCATTTCAATATGGACCCTAAATCTGCTTGTCTCGAATTATTTTTTAGTGGGTTTTTTTACGTATCCACAATAAAATGCACATGAAAATGCTTAAATTACAGTGGGACATATGCAAAAAATAAGTGTTTTTTTTACATGGAAACAGTGTAGATAAAATATTTATTTTTTTTTAGATTTCAGTTTTGAAACCCTTGTGTAAAAGCCGCACAAAATATGCAATGAGTGAAAATTGCTACATAATACAGGAAACAGATTAGTTAGGATGGTGGTGCTGATGATGAGCCATTCCAAGTGGGAATGGCTACATCAAAACTTAATTAGTATTTTGAAAATTCCATATTCTAAGGTAGACAGTAACATATTGACTCTTAGGTCCCAGGAAACCAAGTAAACACTGATTAGCAGCAAAACTTTAAAGTTTGAATGTATCCATACAGTGAAGGAAATAATCTGATCCCTTGCTGATTTTGTAAGTTTGCCCACTGACAAAGCATGAACAGCCTATAATTTTGAGGGTAGGTTAATTTTAACAGTGAGAGATAGAATATCCAAAATAAAATCTAGAAAATCACATTGTATAAGTTATATAAATTATATAAGTTTATTTGCATTTTGCAGAGAGAAATAAGTATTTGATCCCTCTGGCAAACAAGATAATACTTGGTGGCAAAACCCTTGTAGGCAGCACAGCAGTGAAACATTTTCTGTAGTTGATAATGAGATTTGCGCACGTCAGGAGGAATTTTGGTCCACTCCACTTTGCAGATCATCTTGAAATCATTAGGATTTTTAGGCTGTTGGTGGAAATTCGGAGCTTCAGCTCCCTCTATAAGTTTTCTATGGGATTAAGGTCTGGAGACTGGCTAGGCCACTCCATGACCTTAATGTGCTTATTTTTGAGCCATTCCTTTGCTTGGTAATCATCATGCTGGAAGACCCAGCGACGACCAATTTTTAATGTCCTGGCGGAGTGAAGGAGGATGTCACTCAGGATTTTACGGTACATGGTTCCATCCATTGTCCCATTGATGCAGTACAGTAGTTCTGTGCCCTAAGCAGAGAGACACCCCCGAAACATACTGTTTCCACCTCCATGCTTAACAGTGGGGATGGTGTTCTTTTGGTCGTAGGCAGTATCTCACTTCCCCCAAACACGGCGAGTTGAGTTAAGGTCAAAGAGCTCAATTTTTGTCTCATCTGACCACAGCACCTTCTCCCAATCACTCTCAGAATTATTCAGGTGTTCGTTGGCAAAGTTCAGATGGGCCAGCTGCACATGGGCCTTCTTGAGCAGTGGGACTTTGCGGCCACTGCAGGATTTAAGCCATTATGGTGCAATGTGCTACCAATGGTTTTCTTGGTGACAGTGGTCCCAGCTGCCTTGAGATCATTAACAAGTTCCCCCTGTGTAGTTTTAGGCTGATCTCTCACTTTCCTCATGATCCTGGATATCTGACGAGGTGAGATCTTGCATGGTGCCCCTGATCAATGTCGATTGACACTCATTTTGTATTTCTTTCATTTTCTTACCATTGCACCAACAGTTATCGTCTTCTCCTCATCCAGTGTCTTACTTATGGTTTTGTAGCCCATTCCAGCCTTGTGCAGGTCTATGGCCTTGTCCCTGACATCCTTAGAAAGCACTTTGGTCTTGCCCATGTTGTAGAAGGTTAGAGTCTGACTGATTAATTGGGTCTGTGGATGGGAGTCTTTAATACAGGTGACGATTTAAGACTGCTGTCCGAGTTGATTATGCGCGTCTAGGTGGTCTGTAGTAGCCAGGACGCTTAATGGTTGGTAGGGGATCAAATATTTATTTTTATCTGAAAAATGAAAATAAATGTATATAATTTATACAATGTGATTTTCTGGATTTCATTATGAATATTCTATCTCAATGTTAAAATTAGCCTACCCTTAAAATTATAGACTGTTCATGTCTTTGTCAGTGGGCAAGCTTAAAAAAATCAGCAAGGGATCAAATACTTATTTTTCAATGCAAAATGCAAATAAATTTATATAATTTATACAATGTGATTTTTCTGGATTTTATTTAGGATTTTCTGGGTTTTATAATTATTTCCTTATTATTAGGAGTCCTAACAGTCAGGGATTACTATTATAAAGTATAGATAGATCAGGGCCATATTTGCCAGCTTCCAGGATATTGTGGTAGCATATGTACTTTATGCATAATAATATAACAGATTGGAAAATTCATACCTGTATATAAAAATAATACAACTATATATGTATATAATATGTTTTTGGGGTATTATACCCTGAATCTTTAAATATAGAGAATGACCTTATTTTCTATAGACTTGCATTATTATCACATGAATTGTATTGTGATATGATTTATGTCATTTACTCAGCTAGTTTTCACAAAAAAAAAACATTAAATAAAAAATTATCTTTGCTATATCATTGTACATTACTTTTTCCCTTTTTACAGAAAGATTATAGTAAGTCCCTGCTGCTAGATTCTTTTATAAAAAAGAGAAAAATCATTTAGAAGGCACAGGGACTTTTTTTTTCATTGTAATGCCGGAGACTAACGGAGATATTGCACAAAAAGCAGTATTTTATTACTTAAAATGGATGAGCTTTGTAGGATGAGAAGGAGGAAACCAATTTTCCCTGAAAGGCTCATTTCAAAGGATGTTCTCCTCCTCTATCTTTCGGTCTTTTTCCTCCTGAGCTTTTTGCTTGAGAGAGGCAAATTAGCACTAGGCCCGCTGGGTTATTCTTTTAATTTTGTCAACTTTGTAAATTCACTTTGCCATGTCAGCTAATTAGCTGATTCCGGCCCATCATTCCGGCAGAACTGTGTGTCATCAGATGGTTTAACAAGCTCCTATTTATTATTATTTTAGTGTCTGCCTGGGGCACTTGGAAAGATAAAAAAGGAAAAAATAGGGCCTAAAGATTGTGCACATGGCCTACCTAGTGTTGTGAGCTTAAGACACACTGTAAAAACAACCAATTAAGATGACAAAGATGACAAAGAATAAACCAGTTTCTCTGAGGTTAATATTTGGCCACCATTCAATCGCCTCATTCACACGGCTGTAGTTTTGGTCATTGTGCGGTCCACATGCGCAATCTGGTGCCTCTTATTTTGGCACAGGTAGGTGTATAGTGCCAATAACATCATGCTCCCAAATACAGAGAAGAGCAACTAAGATGGTAAAAGGTCTGCAAACCATGTCATATGAAGAATGGTTAAAAGAACTATGGATGTTTAGTTTGAAAAAGAGAAGGCTGAGAGGAGACTTAATAGCGGTCTACAAATATCTGAAAGGTGGTCACAGTGCAGAGGGGACCACCCTATTCTCATTAGCACAAGGAAGAACAAGAAGCAATGGGATGAAACGTAAAGGAAGGAGATTCAGATTAGACATTAGGAAAAACTTTCTGACAGCGAGGGCAGTCAAGGAGTGGAACAGGCTACCACGGGAGGTGGGGAGCTCTCCATCAATGGAAATCTTCAAGCGGAAACTGGATAAACATGTAGCTGGGATGATTTAGGAAAATCTGAACTTGCAGGGGGTTGGACCCGATTGCCCATGAGGCCCCTTCCAACTCTACCATTCTATGATTCTATGATTCTATGACATGATGGGAAGTGGGCACAATACCTATGTGCATGTGTCCTGGCAGAAATGCCACTTTCAAGATGTACCAAACATCCCTTTGTAGTATGTTTTGTATGGTGAGTAAAGTTGAGGTTACAAATCATCTGTACAGGTGTTTAGCATTGCACAGGTGTCATAGCAGCCTCTGACTTTGTTCACACTGCAGAGTCTGACAGACAGCCTGGGATCACTTAGTTGCACAGCCTGTATTGGGCGTTGGCTGGATCTGGTGTCACTGCTCTCCAGTGCAGCAGGAGTTAATTTCTGCTGTCTTGTGATCATCTGCTGGGAGCTCAGGCTCTCAGGCTGCTGATCACCCCCAGCTGCCCTCACCCTTTATAAGCTTCTGGATAATGGGGCTGAATGCCGGATACAGCTTTGCTTCCTCGGTTCCTCTGGTTATCCTGTTATTTGGTGATCTACAAGTTGCGGTTCAGTGTAGTGTGTGAGTCCTCCACTTGTGTATTTACTTCCTACCCCTTTTGCATTACTCCCCAGTTCACTTATTGTCCTTCCTTTGTGTTTGAATGCAGTGTGGACAAGTTTTCGTTTATCCTTGTCTGTAAATATTTGTGGGGTTTTGGTTACTAGGTTTCCAGGTCGGTCCCTGTGTGGGGGGAAGTAGTATCAGGGCTTGGATAGGAGACAAAGCCATGTTGCAGACTTGAACCTGGTTACCATCAAGTCTACCTTCGAGATAAGGGACAGCACAGGGGCCCCAGTCTTAGGGTCAGCCTAGGAGCCCCTGTTTCATCCGTACACCCCTATTGACAAGAGGATTCGAAATGTGAAGCTGCACAAACTTCAACTATGTGACTATGAAGAATTAATGAAGCTCTAAAAATTTATTGTTAGATGAAGTACAGGGTAGTTAGGTTATGTGTGCAACAGCCAAAGGGATACATCTATCGATACAACAAGAAGCCAAGAAGCATGCACAAGACCACTGTAGAAGTAGAGACCGCTAGCAGGCAGCTATAGCTCTGGAGGTTGTGAGTAGTTTTAGGTCGCTTTCTACCAACAGCCCGTTGGTGACTTTAAAGGTGGAGAAACACTTTGATCCTTGGCAACTATTTTAACAGATATAATAAAGTAACCTGCAGTAATTAACTGTGATCTGCAGTTGCCCATGGTGAAAAACTATAGCCTGAGAAGGGATAGGGACTGTAGTCTATAACAGTGAGAGTGACAGTGAAGATTCTGTTGGTGTCAACTCTTAAGGGTGCTTTACACTCTGCAACATCGCTATCGATATATTGTCGTGGTCACGGTGTTTGTGATGCACATCCGGCGTCGTTAGTGACATCACAGCATGTGACAGCTAGGTGCGACGATCAACGATCGCAAAAAAGTCAAAAATCGTTGATCGTTGACACTTCACTCCTTTTCATAATATCGTTGGTGGTGCATGCCGCTGGTTGTTCGTCGTTCCTGCGGCATCACACATTAGAAAGGAGGCGGTTCGCCGGCCACAGTGACGTCGCAGGGAAGGTAAGTCCACGTGACGGGTGTAAGCGATTTTGTCCGCCACGGGCAGCGATTTGCCCGTGAAGCACAACCGACGGGGGCGGGTACGCTCGCTAGCAATATCGATAGCGATATCGCAGCGTGTAAAGTGCCCTTTAGTGTTTCTGTGGCCTGTGAGAGAGTAAGGCTTCTTATGATGATGAGATCTTCCATGAAACAAGAAAGTTTTTTGTTATATGAACTATGAGCTCGAGACATTTAAAAAGATTGACCTGAAATAGGGGTGAGCCAGTCTCCAAATATCATTGTACCCTTACTACAGATTACAGACTTCCTGTGAGAGCCATTGTGGACTAATCTGAGTGTGATATATTGCAAGATGATCAATGGGATAACCAAAAGCTGAAGCTAGTAAAAACTGCCACTGTTTGTGTAACAGAGACTTCTCTTGTGAAGAATCACAACCACCAAGCGCCATGCATCTACAAAATATAATCATCAAGATCTTTGCCATAATACCAGTGGTGATAATTATGGATGAGTGATCCTGAACAGTAAAGTTCAATGTTTGTACCAAACACCAACTTTACCACAAAAATCAGTGTTCAAGTTCAGAGTACATGGAACATTACGTATGCAAACTACTCAAGGCAGCATCGCTGTGTTCAGGTACGCTCAGTGTTCGCCTTAGTTCAAGCTGCTTGTATTGCTTTAATGGCTCGCAGTAGGGGTAACATCAGCGTTAGCGGATGTAGTGTGCATATAAAAAAGAAAAATCCTCGCCCACCCTGGTCTGGAAGTACTCTGATTATAGCTGGCTGTATGTGGGCGGAGAGCCGAACTGCCCAATCAATTACTTCCAATGTAGTTTAGGTCAAGTCTGGGTCCTGAAATTAACATTATCTGATTCCGGCTGAATCGACAGAACCTGAAATTCCACAGGTCCGCTAATCTCTAATGATAATTACAAGCAAGACTGAAATGCATCATTAAAGGGAATCTGTCAGCAGGTTTTTGCTGCCTCATCTGAGAGCAGCCAGCTCTAGGCAAGGAGATTCTGAATCCAATGATACATCACTTAGATTACTGACTGCAGACATTCTGACATAATCTATATTTTTAGCTTTAGTCATGTAGCAGAGTCCAGAGAGTTGCACCCGCCCACACCAGGCTCTCTATATAAATTGTCCTTTGACTGTGAAATGTCAATCAGAGAAGGAGGCATGTCGGACTAATCTGCATGTGACTTCCTGCCTAAGCAATGATAAGGGTCCTGCTGCTAAACAAATGTTGCGCCCAGGGATATGCGGTTTTCGGTCCCGGGCAGTGTCTCTCTTGGGAATGTCACGGTGGTGGCCGTTGCCCGGTTCTGTTCCCTGGGCCCTTTTTATAATGGGGATATATAAAGGGGAGAATAAAATAATGTTCACTTGTGACGCCACTTAGGGTGTTGCGGCTAAGTGTAGGAAGCCGCCGCTGCAGAATGTCTCTACTGGGGCTGATGGTATGGTAGGGTTTTTCCCCAGAGGGTGAATGGTGCAGTGGGCGTCGGAAGAAGGTAGTCCACACAGGTGTTCAGTGCAACTGGTTTACTCACTGCTGGTAGATGTTGACCGGTTGCCCGAGGCCGTCTGGTTTTGCCTCCAGGTCCCCTTCATCCCAGTGCCAGTTTGGTTCTCTGGTACCTTTTTCCCCTTCACCTGTCTCTGGTAAGTGTGTCCCCGTGGTATAGAACAACTGGGGGTCCCCGTTCTGTGGTTTGTCCATTTCTGTCCGCCTGACAGTAGCGTGAACCCTGTGGGCTTGGAGTCTCTAATCCTGTCCATGGTTCTCTCTTTGCTTCTGAGTCTTCAGATTCTTTAGGGTCAGCAAGGTCCCCGATGGTCCCCTTGCTGTACAGGTGTTAACAGGTCGGCTTGAAGCTCTTTCCTGTCCTAGGGTCCTGTACCCCGTCGGTGCGTAGTTCCGGGAGGGCTTCACTGTACTCCACTGGCAAAAACCTCTCCTGGGTACCAGGTCACCATCAACCCGAGTCAGGACGTCACTTTGCTTCCACCTTCACTCTCGCCTGTCTGACACTTACTATTACTCTCCACAGTCTGCCCCTCCCATCTGGTCAACTAGTGGACTGGAGTGGCTCCACCTCTAGGCGGCCATCCATTGGTCCCACCCTAGTTAGGTACCATTTTATGGGGCATTGTTGGGGAAAAACTGGGTTCACCTGGGTTTTTGTTGGTACCGGCACTGGGGTTCTGGGTCCCTAAAAGGGTAGGGCCTGCAACCTTGTGGGGATGCAGAACCTTGTAGCACCCTGATGGTTTCAGGGGCGCTACACAAACATAACAAAAACGGGCATGCCTGAACTTTCTGTGTTAACCCTTGCAGCATGCTGGCTTCAGCTTGCATAGCAAAAACCTGCTGACATATTCCCTTTAAGGAACAACTATTTAATGCTGGAGCAGTGGCTATGTTTAAGTTATTTTATCACATCCTCTTTTATTCACTGTTCCTTTAAAAAAATCACTTTAAATTCAAGGAAAAGGAATATATACGGTGAATAAAAAATATGAGATATTCCATATAAATATGAAATGACTAATGCTGACATTAATAACAGTATAAATGCTTATAATAGTCTGAATATAGTCAGATTATATATTTTTTTTATTTTATTTTCAAGCAATGCAGTATATGAGCATTTTGACCTTTCAATAAGATTCAGGCTGTACTAGGCTATGACATATTATACATGTTAAAGTATATCGGTGACCAGCACAAGGCTCTTAACCTCCAGCGAGCATTAACAAGTTGTTCGGTATTTGGAAAAGCTAAGAAAATAGAGTGTCTTCTGTGGCTTTCAGACCCTCAGAAGAAAGATTAGAAAAGTGTGTTGCTCTTGAACCATAAGACGCCAGAGTCGTGATTGAATTTCCTAACATAATGGCTTTATATATATTGGTCAAAAATACTAGCGCAAAAGCACATAACACATTCCTGTATTCCTAGCAGGACTAATACGCAGTCAAGGTCATGCTGGAAGGGTGTTTGTTATTATAGCTTATATAGCTTATTGCTATGTTTATATTGAAGCTTTTCCTATTTATTGTATCAGGCTCATTTATACTTTTCTCACCAGTTATGTTTTCATAGTGGAATTGTCAAATGTAATTTTTCAACATTAAAAAAATTAGCCATAATGCTGGTTTCCATTTTTATTTATATATATTAAGGACTTTGCAAACTGATTGCCTAAACCCCCCAAAAAATATCATCCCAAATTATATATTATATCAAAAAGGAGTTGAAACAGAGAAAAATATTCCCAGCCTCTTAAAAACTGCACCACGAAATCACAAAATATATACCATATTTTTCAGTTTATAGGACGCACCGGATTATAAAATGCACTCCAAATTTAGAGAAAAAAACAAAGGGGTATGTCTTACAGTCCAATGGTCTCTTACTGGGAGGGATGGTAGCGGTGGTGGAGCGGGGTCACAGGAGGCAGGGGTGGTGGTGGAGCAGGTCGATGCTGCGGGAGTTGCAGGCAGTGGGTGTCCCAGATGCTGTGAGGTAGGCAACTTCCACAAACTGTCGGCAGTGTGGGCGTCAAAGAAATACAGAATGGAGTCAGTGCGTGTGTAGATTCTACCGGCTCAATGACAAGCGGAGATGTCATCTGCGCACGTGCCACCTCCGGGTGCCATTTTCCTTAAGTCCACTGCTGGAAGATCACTGGCCCGGAAGTAGTGCATGCGCAGATGAAATCTTCAGCCAAGAGTCCATCTGCGCACGTGCCACCTCCGGGCGCTATTTTCCTTAAGTCTACTGCTGGAAGATCACTGGCCCGGAGGTAGTGCATGTGCAGATGAAATCTTGAGCCAAGAGTCCTTCTGCACATGCGCCCCGTCCGGGTGCCATTATCTGAACCCCGCACCACCAACATTTTCAGTATGCCCATGCCTCACTATCCGCTGCACCACCCACTGCACAGACCCCAGCACAGCCTGCCCCGCAGGCCCTAGCACAGTGCGTGCCTTCTGTGACCCCTCTCCACCACTTCACGGTAAGGTGCATTCGGATTATAAGATGCATCCTTCATTTTCCTACCCATTTTTTGGGAGGAAAAGTTTGTTTTATAATCCAAAAAATACGGTACATCGGCTTACACATGGACCAATGTTATTCTATGGGACCATGCACATCCAATTTTTTTCTTTGAACCGAGTCTGAAGAAGAAATCACAGCAAGCACAATTTGCATCAGTAAATCAGATAGCACGTTATGCCATGCAAGTTAATTGTTCTGTGGAAAAAATCGAACCGCACTTGGGTCAGATCCGAGTGCGGTACGATTTTCACGGAGTGACAGAATGGAGAAGATAGACAAATTTCTATTTTCCTTCTCCTCTACATCTGAGAAAATTGGATTCCACTCTGATCCAACCCTAATCAGACCCTGCTTAAAGTGTGATCAGATTGATCTGACCGATTTTCTCAGATGAGAGATCATACACTTGTCTGACTATATCTTAAGACAACAGCATCAGATGGTAAAACAGAATTGACTACATGTGGGTCTCAATGTAATGATGTGATTAACTCAGCAATTACTACCATTATGTTTTACAACTGCGGCCATTAAGGGGCCTTATTCCTTTACTGCTGTTTAAAATAGCAGTAACAAATAAGTGGATAGCGTGACCCGCGGGTGAAAATCCCCAGAATGAAAGCTGTATATGACAGGTGACACCCCTGTGCATTGGCCCTGACCAGTTTTGGAAGCAATCAGGGTTGATAAACCCCTTAAATACTGCTGTTCATCATGACATCAGTATCTCAAAGGTTTAAAGGGGGTTAAAAGACCCCCTGTGGCAGAATTGGCATCCCTCGACCATAATCGCAGGTTCTGATCAGTGAAATGGTACCCTGGTGTCATGAGATTATTCCAGAATATGGTGGCCTGTTAGATACTGCTAGGAGTATGGTCTAAAAAGCATCATCATTTAACATCAGACAGGTTTCCTGCACTGATATACAAGAGTACAACAATGCATGAGACTAGTGATCAAATTAAAAAATATGGGGTATCAGCCTGCTCAAAGGAAACTGTGTAATAAATGATGGGATCCATTGTATCAAGCTATCCCTTGTAAAATTGAAAAAATTGGTGCTCATGCATCATTTTCGAGCTAAAAATATATTTATTTATTTATTTATTTTTTCATTCCACGTTAGAACAATTTCTATGTATCACCTGAAGGTTTAAAACATGTCCTGATTATAGTTTTGTGTATCAGAATCACTGTGATCCGTAGAAGAGATCCAGAGTTATTGCCTCATAAAGTGGCATGGTCAGGAAGGCCAAAATTAGGTCGGTCACTAAGGGGTTAAATATGCAACATTGCACTTTCTAAAAAATGAACAGTAAGATGTGTCTGTAACATTGACAATAGAAAACTGTGAAAAAAACATGATAAAAACAACACAATAGAAATAAAAAACTAAAGTACTATCTAGTGATCCATGGCAAGGAAAATGTGTCTATGTCCACTATACAGGACAAACCTACAAAAAAAATTAGATACAGCACAAATAAATACTGAAACAAGTATATAAATTTATATATTCTATGTTTAATGAAAGGAAAAAGGTTTAAATACAAGACAGTACAAGTGACGACATCAATATAAAATCCCGAATCCATCATATTACCCACTACAATCATGTCCACCCTGCTTGGATCAATTCCAAGAACTGGTAGTTAAAGAGTTAATTGAGCTTAACAAATCCATTGAAGGAGCTAGGGATAATCTTACCAAGGGAGACCAGCTTGCCCTCTCCTCTTTAAGATCTAATGAGGATCTCCTAACAAAACAAGCAGATAAGGGGGGGACAATAGTTCTCCTTAATTGAGGCTTATATAAAAAATCTGATTTGAGGATATACATATGTGGAATTGACTAGTGATCCTACTAACCATTGCAACGGAGTGTTGTTAAAATTATTGGAGGAGGGTATTTGTACGGGAGCTATTGACGTAAAGATAAAAGATTCACTATATGTCACATATCCAGTTATACCATTGTATCATTCATTCCCCAAGGTTCACAGAAACATCTCCCCCCCTCCAAGATCCATTGTTTCGGGTATAGGGTTATTGGGGAAGAACCTTGGGGTTTGGGTGGATCACCTATTACAACCACTTGTGTATAATATACCAGGTTTTTTGAAGGATACTAGAGAGGTGGTGAAAGCTTTTGACAAATTTACTTGGCTAACTGCATATAGAGGGCTGTCATGTGATGCAATTTCCCTGTATCCATCGATCCCCCGCAATGTTGCTTTACATTGTCTTTCAGACCATCTGGATAAGTTCAGTGATTATGATACAATTCTGAAAGATCTTTTGATAGCTGCGGTAGATTTTTTTTTACTCCACCATAACTATTTTCAAATTTATGGACGTTATTTTTTGCAGCGAAGGGGAGTTAGTATGGGGTTTCGCTTCTCCACTTCGCATGCAAATATTGTTTTGGCAAGATGGGAGGAAGAATTTCTGTATCATGATGATAATCCATAAATAAATAATATTTTTTGTTATCATAGATACGTAGACGATCTGTTGATCATCTGGGTAGGTACAGTAGAACTGGTTAATAAATTTACCAACTATATGAATAATAACGAATATAATTTAAAATTTACAGCACATACAAAATCATCTTTAGTTTATTTTTTGGATATAACTTTAAAGGTTCATAATAATTAAGTTATAATTGCACCGTATAGAAAACCTACATCCTGCAATTCTACCCTTACAGCTGATTTATGCCAAACTACTCATACCATAAAAAATATACCAGTTGGCGAATTTATACGCATAAAGAGAAAGTGTTCGGACTCACTTCAGTATTTACAGGAAGAATCTAATGTAACAGATTAGCTCATTGGGGGTACCCCACATGGACTTTAAACATGGCTAAAACAATTGTTAAAAATTTGCATAAGAAAGAATTATTATATCCAAATTTATCAGAGAAAATGAAAAAATCTAAAATTGATTATAAAAAAAATTGGAGACTACTTGATACAGCCCACAATTCTACTCAATTACAAACATAATTAAAAAATATTTGCCAATATTGAATGAAGACCCCAAACTTAAAATTATTCTGAACAATAAAATTTGTTTTGTAGCTCGAAGAGCCCCTACGTTAGGAAACCTTTTGTCACCCAGCCTTTTTACAAGCAATAAATTGGATATTTCTAAATCTACTTGGTTGTGCACTAAGGGTTTCTACAAATGCGGAGCAGACCGCTGCAAAGTGTGTGAACATGTACCAAAAACTAAAACATTCAAATCATCACATAATAATGGTGAACACACTATACGTGATTTAATTAATTGCAACACAGAATATGTGGTGTATTTGATTACTTATAAAGATTGTGACATCCAATATGTTGGTTCTACTACGGGTCTGTTAAAAACCAGAATATGCAGGCATCTATCAGATGCTGTTAATCCAGCAGCGGTTTCACCTTCCGCAGCTTCAAAACACTTTAGTACTATTCATAAAAGTAATTTAAAGGGCTTCCAGTTGATAGGTGTAGAAAAGGTATATAAACCCTTAGGCTACTTTCACATTACGTTTCAGTGGCTCCATCGGGACATTCGTTCAAAATCCCGCCCCCTCCACAAAACGTGTTTCAGACGTATGCGCCGACAGGGCCATTGAGTATAATGGAGCAGACAGAGCAAGCGTATGCTCTGTCTTGCATCATTTTCGGGTGTATACGCATTTTGCGTGGAGATCACAGAAGGAAACTCCTTAATAGAGAAACCTTCGGGATCTCCACCTTGGAAACATGACAACCCTGTGGGTTAAATAATAGACAGGATTTAATTCTTCATTATTGATGAGGCTGGTAGATGTAGTGTAACACTTGTGTAGATTTTATTAGTGATGAGCGAGTACTAAAAAGCTCGGGTGCTCGAAGCTCGGGCCGAGCCTCCCAAGATACTCGTGTACTCGGCCCGAGCAACGAGCCCAATGTTATCCTATGGGAGACCCGAGTATTTTTGTGAAATGACCCCCCGGCAGCATGGAGAAACCCTAAAAATGTCACAAAAGTCTCAGAAGAGTGCTCAAATGACATGGCAACAGCATGGGGAAGACCCCTTGAAGCATTTATCACTGAAAAGTCACAGCTGTGAACAATTTTGTCCGCGTTTTACGCCATTTTTACGGACTCACCAGAAAACCTTCCAAAATGACCCCAAAATGATTTTTCATGGCGGAAATGTTAAGGGCACATACCCAATAGTGAGATAGAGCTGGTGTATGTTACTTTTTGAGATTAATACATGAAAGATTTTACGTGAAAACATTGTGTGGCACTCCGATGTCCCTGAGAAGAGACGTACATGAAGGCCTCTTGAGTCTAATGTGCCCATTTTGAGGAAGTGAGTCTTTGTAGTATTTTCCTTTGCCAGGGCAGTCCAAAATTGTGAGGTTCACCAATGCCCCTGCATACAGACGTGCATGAGGGCCTGTAAACCTGAAGTGCCCATTGTAAGGAAGTGGGTCTATTGTAGTATAGCCCTTAGGCAGGGCAGCCAAAAATTGGGAGGCTCCACGTTGTCCCTGGGTAGAGACGTGCATGAGGGCCTGTAAACCTGAAGTGCCCATTGGAAGGAAGTGGGTCTATTGTAGTATAGCCCTTTGGCAGGGCAGCCAAAAATTGGGAGGCTCCACGTTGTCCCTGGATAGAGAGGTGCATGAGGGCCTCAAAACATTAAGTGTCCATTGTCAGGAAGTGGGTGTATTATAGTATAGCCCTTAGGCAGGGCAGCCAAAAATTGGGAGGCTCCACGTTGTCCCTGGGTAGAGACGTGCATGAGGGCCTCAAAACATTAAGTGTCCATTGTCAGGAAGTGGGTGTATTATAGTATAGCCCTTAGGCAGGGTAGCCAAAAATTGGGAGGCTCCACGTTGTCCCTGGGTAGAGACGTGCATGAGGGCCTCAAAACATTAAGTGTCCATTGTCAGGAAGTGGGTGTATTATAGTATAGCCCTTAGGCAGGGCAGCCAAAAATTGGGAGGCTCCACGTTGTCCCTGGGTAGAGACGTGCATGAGGGCCTCAAAACATTAAGTGTCCATTGTCAGGAAGTGGGTGTATTATAGTATAGCCCTTAGGCAGGGCAGCCAAAAATTGGGAGGCTCCACGTTGTCCCTGGATAGAGACGTGCATGAGGGCCTGTAAACCTGAAGTGCCCATTGGAAGGAAGTGGGTGTATTATAGTATAGCCCTTAGGCAGGGCAGCCAAAAATTGGGAGGCTCCACATTGTCCCTGGATAGAGACGTGCATGATGGCCTGTAAACCTGAAGTGCCCATTGTAAGGAAGTGGGTCTATTGTAGTATAGCCCTTAGGCAGGGCAGCCAAAAATTGGGAGGCTCCACGTTGTCCCTGGGTAGAGACGTGCATGAGGGCCTCAAAACATTAAGTGTCCATTGTCAGGAAGTGGGTGTATTATAGTATAGCCCTTAGGCAGGGCAGCCAAAAATTGGGAGGCTCCACGTTGTCCCTGGGTAGAGACGTGCATGAGGGCCTCAAAACATTAAGTGTCCATTGTCAGGAAGTGGGTGTATTATAGTATAGCCCTTAGGCAGGGCAGCCAAAAATTGGGAGGCTCCACGTTGTCCCTGGGTAGAGACGTGCATGAGGGCCTCAAAACATTAAGTGTCCATTGTCAGGAAGTGGGTGTATTATAGTATAGCCCTTAGGCAGGGCAGCCAAAAATTGGGAGGCTCCACGTTGTCCCTGGATAGAGACGTGCATGAGGGCCTGTAAACCTGAAGTGCCCATTGGAAGGAAGTGGGTGTATTATAGTATAGCCCTTAGGCAGGGCAGCCAAAAATTGGGAGGCTCCACATTGTCCCTGGATAGAGACGTGCATGATGGCCTGTAAACCTGAAGTGCCCATTGTAAGGAAGTGGGTCTATTGTAGTATAGCCCTTAGGCAGGGCAGCCAAAAATTGGGAGGCTCCACGTTGTCCCTGGGTAGAGACGTGCATGAGGGCCTCAAAACATTGTTCCCATTGCAAAGGAGCGGGTCTCCTGTCGTTGTAATGTCCATTCTGCAAGGAATGGGCGAAAAAATTTACCACTGGGGGTATACCTGAAACAAAGGCCTAAGTATTGCAATTTGTAACGGTCATCATCATGGTGGCGCATGAGGAGAAGGAGGAGCAGTCCAGCGATTATCCAAAGTCCAGAAGTGTGTACCCATGGGTGAGTGGAGGTACATGGCAAACTTTAAATTCCGCTCTCATTTGCTGGTGGTGTGGTGAAGTCTGGCCCAATCCAACCCTTGTTCATCTTGATCAGAGTCAGCCTGTCAGCATTTTCAGTTGACAGGCGGGTGCGTTTATCTGTAATGATTCCACCTGCGGCACTAAAAACACGCTCTGACAAAACGCTAGCAGCAGGGCAGGCCAGGACTTCCAAGGCGTAGAGAGCCAATTCATGCCACGTGTCCAGCTTGGATACCCAATAATTGTAAGGCACAGAGGAATGTCGGAGTACAGTTGTTCGATCTGCAAGGTACTCCTTTAGCATCTGGGCAAACTTAGGATTTCTTGTGGCACTACCCCGCACCTCAGGGGCTGTGGTACGTGAGGGGCTGAGAAAACTGTCCCACATCTTAAAGACTGTTCCCCTACCTCTGGCGGATTGGACTTGTGCCTCTCTCGGCTGTACGCCTCGGTTGTCCACTGATTCATGACCTATGCCGCTAGCGTTTTGTGAGGGGAATGCTTTGCCTACTTCCGTGACTATGGCCTTCCGGAACTGCTGCATTTTGGTTGACCTCTCCTCCATGGGAATAAGAGACAAAAAGTTCTCCTTGTAGCGTGGGTCTAACAGTGTTACCAACCAGTAATGATTGTCGGCCAAGATGTTCTTAACGCGAGGGTCACGAGACAGGCAGCTTACCATAAAGTCAGCCATGTGCGCCAGACTCTTAACAGCCAGGACTTCAGTAGCCTTACCAACAAGATGACTGAACATGCTGTCCTCCTCCTCCTCCTCCTCCTCCTCATCTACCCTTTCCTCTGGCCAGCCACGCTGAACCGAGGATATGACTGGTGTGCATGTCATATCCTCAATTTGGCCGGAGAGTTGCTCCATGTCTTCATCCTCCTCCTCGTCATAGTCCTCCACTGCACGTTGTGATGAGACGAGGCTGGGCTGTGTGTTATCATCACCCACACCCACTACTGTTTCTTGCTGCAACTCATTGCGCTCCGCCTGCAATGCATCATGTTTGTTTTTCAGCAGAGACCGTTTTAGAAGGCAGAGTAGCGGTATGGTGACGCTAATAATGGCGTCATCACCACTCACCATCTTGGTGGAGTCCTCAAAGTTTTGGAGGATGGTACATAGGTCTGACATCCATCTCCACTCCTCAGGTGTTATGTGTGGAGTTTGACCCATTTCCCGACGGCTTAGGTGATGCAGGTACTCAACAACTGCCCTCTTCTGCTCACATATCCTGACCAACATGTGCAGAGTTGAATTCCAACGCGTGGGGACATCACACACCAGTCTGTGAGCCGGAAGATGCAAACTGCGCTGAAAGCCGGCAAGGCCGGCTGAAGCAGTAGGTGACTTTCGAAAATGTGCAGACAGGCGGCGAACTTTTACCAGCAGATCAGACAGCTCTGGGTATGACTTTAGAAACCGCTGAACCACGAGGTTGAGAACATGGGCCACGCATGGAACATGTGTCAGCTGGCCTCGCCTCAAAGCCGCCACCAGGTTCCGGCCATTGTCACACACGACCTTTCCTGGCTTTAGGTTCAGAGGTGTGAGCCAGTGATCTGCCTGCTGTTTCAGAGCTGTCCACAGCTCTTCTGCATTGTGGGGTTTGTTACCTATGCAGATTAGCTTCAGCACAGCCTGTTGCCGCTTCGCCGAGGCAGTGCTGCAGTGCTTCCAGCTTGGGACTGGTGTGGAGGGTACAGTGGATGAGGATGCGCAGGAGGAGGATGAGGCTGAGGAGCATGACATTCCGGAGCTGTAGAGTGTGGGTGAAACCCTGACTGAGGTAGGGCCTGCAAACCTTGGTGTGGGAAGGACGTGTTCCGTCCCTCACTCAGACTGGGTCCCAGCTTCCACAATTTTAACCCAGTGTGCCGTCAACGAGATGTAGCGGCCTTGCCCACAAGCACTTGTCCACGTGTCTGTGGTTAGGTGGACCTTGGGTGAAACAGCGTTGTTCAGGGCACGTGTGATGTTTTGTGACACGTGGTTATGCAACGCGGGGACGGCACACCGGGAGAAATAGTGGCGGCTGGGGACCGAGTAACGTGGGACAGCTGCCGCCATCAGGTCACGGAATGCTTCTGTCTCCACCAGCCTAAAAGGCAACATTTCCAGCGCAAGCAGTCGCGAAATGTTAGCATTTAGAACTGTGGCATGTGGGGTGTTGGCAGTGTATTTGCGCCTGCGTTCAAAGGTTTGCTGAATGGATAACTGAACGCTGCGCTGGGACAAGGACGTGCTTGATGATGGTGTTCTTTCTGCGTAGGCAACTGCAGGTGCAGGAGTGGAGGAGGCTTGTTCGCAGGCAGCATGGACAGGGGATTGGCTCGCATGCACAACCAGCGAAGACGTAGCAGTGACATCAGCAAGCACTGCTCCTCGACTCTGTTGTACTTCCCACAAAGTCGGGTGCTTGGCTGACATGTGCCTGATCATGCTGGTGGTGGTCAGGCTGCTAGTTTTGGTACCCCTGCTGATGCTGGCACGGCAGGTGTTGCAAATGGCCTTTTTTGAATCATCTGGATCCAACTTAAAAAACTGCCAGACTCGGGAAGACCTAACATTTGTACAGGCACCTTGTGTCGTCGTGTTGTTCCGGGGAACGGTTGCCTGACTTCTGCCTGGGGCCACCACCCTGCTTCTTACTGCCTGTTGTGATGCTACGCCTCCCTCCCCCTGTGCACTGCTGTCCTCGCTCTGCATATCCTCCTGCCAGGTTGGGTCAGTTACTGGATCATCCACCACGTCGTCTTCCTCTTCCGCACCCTGCTCCTCCTCCTGACTTCCTGACAATTGTGTCTCATCATCGTCCACCACTTGTTGAGACACGTTGCCAACTTCGTGAGAACGTGGCTGCTCAAATATTTGGCCATCTGTACAGACGATCTCCTCATGACCCACTTCAATATGAGCTGGCGAGAGGCCAGAATGTGTGAATGGAAACGTGAACAGCTCTTCCGAGTGTCCAAGTGTGGGATCATTAATGTCCGAGGAGGACGTGTACTCAGCCTGGTGGTAGGAAGGAGGATCAGGTTCAGAAATGTGCGGTGCAGTATCACGGCTACTGACACTTGACCGTGTGGAAGACAGAGTGTTTGTGGTGGTGCCAATCTGACTGGAAGCATTATCTGCTATCCAACTAACAACCTGTTGACACTGGTCTTGGTTCAAGAGCGGTGTACTGCTGCGGTCCCCAAGAATTTGGGACAGGACGTGCGAGCGACTAGATGTGGCCCTTTGTTGTGGCGAAATTAGAGCTTGCCCACGACCTCGGCCTCTGCCTGCACCACCATCACGTCCACTTCCTTGTTCCTTGCCAATGCCCTTGCGCATTTTGCAATGCTGTGCACTGCTGACGTGTATATTCACTACTTGTGCGTTATATCAAAGTTTGTGGAAATTGCACACAAGTGCACCTGTACGCTGCCACCAACAGGCACACACGTGCGGTTTCAAAAACCAAGCACGGACGCAATAAGAACCTAACAGGTTTTTTTTGGGAGCGACAATTACAGACAAGTCAGACACTATCTGGACTGTTTTACACTGTGTACACCAGCCCCAGATATGATGAAGCCTGGTATACGGTCACCACTAGGAATGGCTATATATACCCTGCCTGCCTGCCTGCCTGTATACTGGTACAATAGTCCTGACAAGGACTCTTCTGGTCACTAGCCTGTATTCAGACCTGGCTATACCCTGCCTGTATATAGCAACAATAGTCCTGAGAAGGACTCTGCTACTGTACTCCGACCTGGCTATACCCTGCCTGCCTGTATACAACTAGAATAGTCCTGAGAAGGACTTTTGGTCACACTGTTTGCAGCTTTGCAACTGAAAAAGCTATAAAGGGCCGCAAAGCTTTCCCTGAATCAGCGACACTCTCCCTGCACTGACTGTCTGGATAGCTGTGAGCAGAGCACAGCGCGCCGGCCGGTATAAAGGCTCGGTCACGCTGTGCAGGCCGGCCAATCACTGCAATTCCACAACTAACAGGGCTGTGGCATTGCAGTGGTCTGCCAGCCAATCCCTGCATGAGGGCTGGCTCTCAAAAGAGCGCCAACATGCAGAAATGAAGACCACGAGTACAGCACGAGTATCGCGAGATTACTCGGTCCCCGCCGAGCAGCCCGAGTACAGCGATACTCGTGCGAGTACCGAGTAGTTACAAGCATGCTCGCTCATCACTAGATTTTATATATTAATAAGGAGGTTATATTATGCAGCAATATTACTAAATAATAGTAATAGTGATTACATTTATATTTAATATTTTAACATTTTTATATTGATGGATTAACATATTATGGAAAATAATTAAGGTGTAATGATTATATATATATATATATATATATATATATATACATATATATATGAAAATTTTGTGATGCATTTTTTCCCATATTTCCATGTCTTTTTTGTATGATATGTTCATTCATTTTTTTTGTGTATTATACATATTTTTAATTGTAATTGCAGATTATGTCAAGCTGTATATCTCCTGTTCTTTAAATAATTATTATAATAAAGAAAGAATTTATCATTACACTTTGAAGGACCATGCTGGATTATTCTTTTTTTGGACAATATATCAGACTCTCGCTTACCATGGAAACTTTCAAAAGGAACCTGAAGACCCACCTCTTCAGACAAGCCTACAACCTGCAGTAACATTCACTCAACTATACTGCTGCACGACCAGCTCTACCTCCACCTACTGTATCCTCACCCATTCACCTCAGTCCACTATACCGCTACACGACCAGCTCTACCTCCACCTACTGTATCTTCACCCATTCACCTCAATCCACTATACCGCTACACGACCAGCTCTACCTCTACCTACTGTATCTTCACCCATTCACCTCAGTCCACTATACCGCTACACGACCAGCTCTACCTTCACCTACTGTATCCTCACCCTTCCACCTCAGTCCACTATACCGCTACATGACCAGCTCTACCTTCACATACTGTATTCTCACCAATCCACCTCAGTCCACTATACTGCTGCATGACCAGCTCTACCTTCACCTACTGTCAGCGTTGGACTGGCTACTGGAGGAATATCCAGTAATGCCAGACCTGGATTTAGTTACCTGCACTGAACTTTAAAGCTCTCACCTAAGCTCCAGAGTGCAGGTTAGACTGCACCGCGAGCGCCGAGTGATTGATTCCCCGGCGATTGCCAGTTCATGACAGCTGCAGACAGACCGGGCTGATATCCGGTGATCTCACCTGAACTCTGGAGATCAGCCCGGTCTGTCCACAGCTGTCATGAACTGAACCGCAATCGCCGGGCAATCAATCACTCGGCGCTCGCGGCTCAGTCCTGCAAACTCTAAGATCAGTCCAGGCCACAGGTGAGAACTCCGAGTGCAATGCAGCTAACTGAATCCAGGCCTGGCATTACTGGAGATTCCTCCGGTAGCCAGTCCGACGCTGCCTACTGTATCCTCACCCATCCACCTCAATCCACTATACTGCTGCACGACCAGCTCTACCTTCACCTACGGTATCCTCACCCATCTATTTCAGTCCACTATACCAATGCATGACCAGCTCTGTCCTCACGTACTGTATCTTCACCCATCCCCTGTAGACTGTGAGCCCTCGTGGCCAGGGTCATCTCTCCTCCTATAGCAGTCTGTGCCTTGTATTGTTCATGATTATTGTACTTGCCCATTTTCACATGGAAAGCGCCATGGAATAAATGGCGCTATAATGACAAATAATAACAAGTAAGTGATGTTTTTAGGGTTGGTTATGAGGTACTGTATATGTGAAAAGCTTTCTGCCTCTTAAAAAACTGCAGTATTTTGGAGGCATTGTATAATGTCTCTACATATTGCATCTCCAGTTTCTACTCTGCTGTATCATCAGTGTGAAATCTAAAAAAAAAAAATAGGTATAGAAAAAAATATCAAGTGCTGTTTTGGAAGGTAAACAGTTAAAATCCATTAGCCTTCCATCTAGGTAGTGATTCTGCTTGTCTATAACATCAATTCTCAAACTATGAGAAGAGCATCATTATGATGTCAGGGCAACAGTGTGCAGCACTATAATGAAAGTACAAAGGAAAGAATGAATATACAATGCAGGGACAGAGACGAGAGACAGCACATTAGGGACAAAGAATGCAGACGGAGCATATAACAAAGAGATAAATAGATCAAATAACCCACAGTGTAGGAATTTGACATTGAAAACTGACAGACAAATTAAAAAAACAAGACAGTAAAGATACAGCAAACATTATAAAAATTCACCTGTAATATAGGCAGCCGCATAATGGAAAAGGCAAAAAATCCTTCTACAATTTTAATAATGCTACAATTTAGAAATTATTAAATATTTACATTTTAAAATTTGCCACCATCAATAAAATTTCCCAAAAATACTAGGTACTCCTATTACCCGGAAGATATCTGTATAACAGTCACTTAGCAAAGAACAACTCTGATCTTTTTAACAAAATAGCCATCTCTGATCTTGTTTATTGTAGGACGAGTTGTACTTTTGATTGACACCATTAATTTTGTTAGATATTTTACTGGAAAACAGGAATAAAATTAAAAGTAGTGAAATTGCAAAAAAAGTGTAATTCCACGATTGTTTTTTTATTAACCGTGTTCCATATATGGGAAAACTGATCTGGTAATATCATTCTCCAAATCAGTACGAGTTCATAGATACTGAATATATATAGTTCTATTTTTATTTAAGTGGTGAAAAAAAAAATTCAGAAATTAAAAAAATAAAGAATTTTGCTTTTGTTGCTATTTGCTGAGTCCCGTAAAGTTCTCATTTTTTGGGATCTGGAGCAAATGTGCTGGCTTATTTTTTTACATTCTAAAAGAAGACATTTTTAAGTATATCATATTTGGGGAAGATTCGCTGTTTTGATCGCCACTTATTGCATTTTATTGCAATGTTGCGGTAACCAAAAAAAACATAATTCTGCCTTTTGATTATTTTTTGTTACGCCCTTTATCGATAAGATTAATTTATTCTATATTTGATAGATCGGGCATTTCTGAAGATAGTGATACCAGAAATAATTTTTTTGTATGTTTTTCTAAATTGTTTTATTATCAATGGGTCATTTGAACTTTTGGTGTTTTTTAATATTTTTATAATTTTTTTTACACTTTTCTTTCTTTGTTTCTAGTCCACTTAGCGGACTTGAAGCTCATACACTCCTGTTGCTCCTGCTGTTCAGAGCAATGTTTCAGCACTGCTCTGAACAGATCTTATGTGAATGCCAGTGCTCAGTTGGCATTCACAGGAAATACATCATTACAGTGACAGTGATCATCAGCTGACCCCCAGCTGTCATGTCTACCCATCAGCACCCAGTGGTCACGATATGGGGCCACCGATGGTGGTAAGGAATAACACTCTCTCCGCCAGCACATGTTATATCGGGCTTTCAGAGATTAACAGTGGGATTTACCTGATTAATAGGCGTGGATAGATTGGAGCCTGTTGGCTGTGCATGTTGGCTGATCAGATCAATCGGTGAATTGGAGCCTGTAAAGGCCGCTTTACACGCAACGACATCACTAACGAGATGTCGTTGGGGTCACGGAATTCGTGACACACATCCGGCCTCGTTAGCGACGTTGTTGCGTGTGACACATACGAGCGACCCCTAACGGTGTAAAATATGCACCAAATCATTGATTGTTGACAAGTCGTCCATTTCCCAAATATCGTTGCTGATTTTGGACGAAGGTTGTTCGTCGTTCCTGAGGCAGCACACATCACTACGTGTGACACCACAGGAACGACGAACAACACCGTACCTGCATCCTCTGGCAACGAGGTGGGCGTGACTTTCATGCGACTGCTCTCCGCCCCTCCGCTTCTATTATACGCCTGCCATGTGACGTCGCTGTGACGCCGCACGAACCGCCCCCTTAGAAAAGAGGCTGTTCGCTGGCCACAGCGACGTCATTAGGAAGGTAAGTATGTGTGACGGGTACTAGTGTTTTTGTTTGCCGCGGGCAGCGATTTTCCCGTGACACACAAACGACAGGGGCGGGTGCGAACGCTAGTGACATCGCTAGCGATGTCGCAGCGTGTAAAGCCCCCTTTAGCTGCATAGGTTGGCTGATCAGATCAACCGACAGTTGAGAATGATGTGGGCTCACCGAGTGAGTGCGCATTAAAGGGACAAACACAACCTTGGACTAATGTCCAAGGGTGTGAAGGGGTTAATGTCCATGTTACCTCAATACATTGACTAAGGGAAATTTTATGGTAACCGATAGTACACACAGCCCATTTAACAACAAACAGCGATAACAGACTTTTTATGCTACTTACACTGATGAGCAAAAGGGGAACAATGTCTTGAACTTTTCATGAACTTTTCATTTTCAAGCTCCATATCTCACCATTTACTACAGCTTTGAGCATGAGACTACCTTCATTGTATAGACACTGAAAAGAGAGAGGGGTAGCGCATATGAGAAGCACCCGTGGAATGAATTTAGATTTATAATATGGATTTGCTCACCTGAAGAGGTTGTGCGCCCTCGCACAACCCCGGTGGTAGGTATGTAATTCCTCCGGAGTAAAGGGCTGTCTCCACTGGCGTTACCGTTGTTGTGCTGAATGAGTCCAGGTTTGGAATCACTGCTGGCTCCTGAGATTCACTGACACCTTGGATCCTGGAGCACCTGTGCGATCCTCCGTCCTACAGCTGGGTTGTTCCCCTATATACTTTCCCCAAACAAAAAATATAAAATAATAAAGAAATCAATATTAATTCTGGTAAAATAACAATTGGTATAACAATGGATGAAAAGGAGGATATATGGAATAACCCCAACTGTAATAACAATCCAAAAAGGGCTCACAAATCTTATTATTTGAGTGTTATCATGACATTTAAAATATAAGATTAAAATAGAAGACATAGGAAATATTCCATACTATAAAGATTTTATTAAATGTGTCTACATAAATGATAAATCTCATATAATTCAAATACACCGAGTATAATTCCATTTATATTTATTTATATAACGGTTTTATAAAAATAAGTTTTTATTTAATATTGCTTTTTAAAATGTGCTTTTATTAAACTTCTGCTTCATCATAAGATTTTAGCACCCATAGGGTTAAATGACCTAATGACCTAATTTTACGGCACACCCATAAGTTTCACCTGTGGGGTTTTTATTTTACCTATAAATTCAATGTATGTAAAGTGCTCCTGTTATGCCTGAGGAAAGCAACAGAGATTTTGCTGAAACGCGTTGTGTAAAAACAGGAGCTTTTTATTATTATTATTAATAATAAAGCAAATCATCTTACAAGACTGGCAGCCCATTTTCTAGCGCTCAACCAGACCGAAACTTTTTAATCTACTATATTCATTGTATAGACAATCATCGTGGCTATCTTGTACGTAAATTTGACTTACAACTATTTAGCATATTATTAGTTATGCAGATTCTTGTCATGTCACTGCATTGTTACCATTTTGCACCTAAAAATCTAATTTTAAATTTTTGTTATTTTGTAAATCCTCCTTTGGCTTTCAACACTGCCTGAATCCTTCTGGACTCTTGATTAGATTCAAGCATGTGTCTACCAAAATCTGATCTCAGGTCTCTTCTACACGTTCCCAGTGTTGGTGTATACTGGTCAACTCACTTAGTCATGTATACAGCTTTTTTTTCAACTCTACGCACAAGTATTTAATTAGTTTAGGGTCTGGGGACCATGGGAGCCAATACAGCACCATTTTAATTGGACCTTTTATTTGCCAATGCCAATGCATTGAACCTTTTGTTTGCCACTGCCCTGCTGGAACACTATGTCGCCCTTTTCATACTCATAGTACTCGAGTGTATGAAGTAACTCCTCTTGTAGGATAATCATGTATAGCTCAGCACTGAGACCACCATTGATCCTGGTCAAGTATGCAATGCCTTTGGCTGCGAAACACCCCATATCATTAGGCTTCCTCCAATGAGAGTTCCTTTAATTTCTCTATCCGGTAGCCCCTTTTTTCCATTATTTCTTCCAGAACCATTTGCACCCATCAGAGCCTAGTCTATTAAGTTTCATATCACCTGTTTTCTATCTTCTACTTAAGCAAGCATTGTTGACCTTAGGGAGATCAACATATCCACACTGCGGAGACACCATCACGTGTTTCTCAACGCAGTGATTCTAGAGCAACGCCCCCTGGGAAGTATGCAAATAAGAAAGCCGCGGAGACACCATCACGTGTTTCTCAACACTGCCAGGAAACTAGCCAGGTCTTTCACCGTGAAGGAACAACCACGGGAAGGGTAGTCTCCAGTCAAGGAGACCACCTATACCAAACATTGTATCCATCCACAGACAGCCATTTCGGGGTAATTGCCCCTCATCAGTGTGGAGTAGGAATCTGGCTAGTGGGGGCAATGCCTAGTATCTATCTTCTACTGTCTACTTTTCGTACTTCTTTGCAAACTCAAGTTGACACGTCTTAAAATGATATTTTTCGCGCCACCATTCCAGACAGTGCATCAATGGATGTCTGTGATCTCACTATTATGAAGCTTATAAAACACCTTCTCTTCTGTGCTGTAGCACCAGAACTGATAGACCTTGTGATGAGCCGACTTGTTGACTCCAATATTTGCCTTTATGTCCACCTATTTGGCTTTTGAATGGATGGACTTAATTTCTTATTCTTCCTACTATACTGGCACTCACAGGATGCAGTTTGGCAATTTTATAGGCCGAGAGACCGCTATCGATGAGCTAGATGATGCTGTTTCTCTTTTCTTGGGAAATTTTCTTCATGGCTGCTTCCCAATTCGAAACAGTGACCTTTCACTTGGAAATCCACCAAATAACACACTGAGCTATTAGGGAAAGTGAGAACAGGTTGTAATTTGTAGTATACAGGAAGAAAAAAAACATTTTAAAACACCAGAAGCAAAACAGTAACAATCCAGTAACATAACAAGAATCTACATAACTAATTATATGCTAAATAGCTGTAAGTTAAATTTATGTATGAGATAACGAAGATAATTGTCTATAAAATGGAAGTAGTCTCATGCCCAAAGCTGTAGTGGATGATGAGATATGGAGCCTGAAAGTCAAAAGTTCAAAACATTGTTACCCTTTTGCTGTTCACTGTAAATTGCATGATCAGTCTAAAAATTATCCTTTTTTTGGTTAACATGCCTGATATGCTGGTGCTCATACACAAGCAGTAAAAATGGATGAAGCCCTGGCTTTTTCACAAGGGATGGTGCAGAAATGATCACAGAGCAAGTGGATTTTGCAGCAGATGATCTTTTAGTCACATGTTGCATCTACTAAGTGCAGACAAGGCTAAAAACCTCCTCTTAGCACCCATAAAGTCATCATCATCATCATCATTGTTTTTTATAATGCTGAGAGTGGCCTCTATGTGGGAATAGGCCTGAGCTACTCGTCACCCTCCCCTCCCCCACCATCTGATTAGCACCTGGAGATTGTCCTAGCTCACAGTATAAAATACAAAAAACAGGCACAGACAGCTTATCGGTACTCCCTGATGTGTAGAATCCTTTATAAGATCCAGGACCAGAGTCTGCAAGGGAAATAGAGCAGGAGCCAGCCACGAAAGTCAATATAGAAATATGTATCCAAAGGACTCCAGCAGACAGATTCCCAGACAAAGTTGATTTTCTTAAAAAATTCTTGCAAAGTAGAATTTATTAAATTATTCCATTAAAAAGAGATCCACACGTGGGGCAAAAACTGGTATGTCGGATTAGGGTAGTAGTATCGTACTACGCATTTCGGCGTGTGTGTGCCATCTACATGGTCCCTAAACAAAAGACTTCTTGCCAAACGTTAAAAAGGGATATAAGGGGGTGGGATAAAAACAAACATGAAACACCCATATTAACCCTATGTTGACATATCCCTCCGAAAAAATGCATTGAACCATTACTGAATATATACATATATAGGAAAAGTTAATAATATTTATAATACAAGAGACGAAAATAATTTTATAACACAAGTCGGAAACAGAAATAAGAAACCAGCAAAAAATGTTTTCTTGATATTACCTGTAAAAGACAATAAATGTATGTAAATATAGCTGCAAAAAAGCAAACAAGAAAAAAATAATCTCAATAATCATAATCTTTTGATTTTAAAGATGTTACTGAAAAACATAAACCTCATATATATTTAAAAAATAATCTCCCAGTAAAAGGTAGGTTGATCGTCATATTGAAAATTACTAATCTTGTCGCACCAAAAAACATATAATATATATATAGTAGTACCTAGAAGGAGAGGCTAGGTTCCAAAAATCACCTAATAGCATGTTATAAGGTCCTGCCTCTTATTCAAACCGTCAGGCATACGACTACCCTAAACAGGGAGAGTTATTGGATTTTTACCTTGGGTAGAATCAATCCATGACTATAAAACCATTGTGCAACCATACTTTGTCTTGCTTATTTTATGCCCTAGAGATGCAGAACTCCATTCCTCAAGGACCACCAACAGTGCATGTTTTAAAGATTTCCTTAGTATTGTACAAGTGATAATTTATTCACCTACACGGATGATGATTCTGACACCAGTGCCATGCTAAGGAAATTCGGAAAACATTGACTCTTGGTGGCCCTTGAGCACTGGAGTTGTGCATCTCTAAGGCATAAATTAAGCAGGAGAAGTTATGGTTCCACAATGGTCTTATAGTCATGGATTGGTTCTACCAGGGATATGACGGAAACATTTTCTTGCTTCCTTAGTCTTCAAAATTCTCAATGCTCTGAAATGAGGTAGAAGAGGCTTTACAGAGCATGTCACTAAGGCCCCTTTCACACATCTGTTTTTTGCCTTCAGTCATAATCTGTCGCATTTTGAAAAAAACAGATCCAGCACTGAATCCGTTTTTTTCCTCATTGACTTGCGACGGATTGTGACGGATGGCCTCACGTTTCATACGTCAGACAGAGACGACGTCCACAGTAATGTTTTTTGTTTGTGTTGAAAAACGAACAGCGACGTATCCGTTGCCATCTGTCGTTTGTTAGAATTGAAGCCTATGGGCGCAGGACCTATGGGCGTAATCCCTCAAATGACAGATTCCGGCGACGGATCCGTTTTTTCTTACCTGAGCATGCTCAGATGTGTGAATTCCCTGCTGGTCAGAAAAAGTCTCTCTCTCTCTTGTCTAGGATGGGGTGATCGAGGTTTTCAATAGCAAATAACCTTTGACATGACAAAAAAGTGGTACGACGGGTTTGTTTTTCACAGGGATTCATTGCATCAGTTTTACCCCAATCTGCGATGGATCCATCACATCAGTCACAAAATGGATTGTGACTGATGGAAAAAAACTGATGCGGGAAAGGGGCCTAACTCAGCAAGTGTGAGAAGATGACAGCTTCTTGTAGGCCAATATTCCGGTAGAATAATTTCAACAGCAAGAGAAATCTAATGCCGGCGTCACACGGTACTATATATCTGGTGATATTAAGTCGGGGTCACGTCGTTAGTGACGCACATCCGGCATCGTTAGACATATTGTACCGCGTGACACCTAGGAACGACTGTGAATGAGCAAAAATACTCACCTTATCGTTGCTCATTGACACGTCGTTCATTTTCAAAAAGTTGGTCCTCCTTCTGTACTCCAGTTGTTCGTCGTTCCTGAGGCAGCACACATTGCTCCGTGTGACACCCCGGGAATGACGAACACAGCTTACCTGCATCCCGCCGGCAATGCGGAAGGAAGGAGGTGGGCGGGATGTTACGTCCTGCTCCTATCCGCCCCTCTGCTTCTATTGGCCAGCCGCTGTATGACGTCGCTGTGACGCCGAACGTCCCTCCCCCTTCAGGAAGAGGATGTTCGCCGCCCACAGCGAGGTCGTTCGGAAGGTAAGTGCGTGTGACGGGGGTTTAACGACTTTGTGCACCACGGGCAACTAATTGCCCGTGACGCACAAACGACAGGGGCGGGTACGATCGCTTGTGCGATCGCACGATAGATCGTCCCGTGTGACGTCGGTATTAGTCCCAACATTGTTGCATTTCTGAAGGCCAAAGGAGCTCCAATGTGCTTCTAGAAGATCATTTCTTATAAAGTGGCCATTCAGTGTATATATTCAGTCCTCATATACATTTACATTTTATACAATCTGTGACTTCGAGACAGTATAACGATAACTCCGAGCATGTAGTAAAACCGGCAATCTGTTATGACATGCTGGGATTTTGACAACACCTGGAGAGCCACAGGGTAAGCAAAATATAAGATAAATAAGCACAAAAATCATAATGTTTGTGAACATTGACAGCTAAGCATATATGACAATGCAGCTCATTGACATCATCAAGAGCAAACGATATTACATGTAGTGTTATGTTGCACGGATTTAGACGCTAAACTAATATAATCCTTTTAAATTTCAAGTAAGTGCTACTTTTTTGTTAAAATAATGGACAAATTCAAGTCACGGCTCCACTTTTGTTATTCTGTTGCCGGTATGATCCCTTATACATTTAGCCAATGCTAGCTTGAACAGATTTCTTGAGTGCTCGGAAAGTCTGCCCCAAAGTGAAACGGTGAAATAAAATAAACATTTCAATAAGTCCAATCAACAGGAACTTTTAGCTGTTCTTTGTCTGTTTTCCTTTTTCTACCCAAAAATTGATTTTTGTTACACAAATTGTCTCCGGGAACATTTCATGCATATTGTTAAAATTACCCGTAGCTGATCAGAATTGGAATATACAAACTTCCCCAGAGATTTTGCTTGCTGGCATAAGGTTAAGAATATTTGTTTTCCTTTTTTTTTGGCATTTTAAAGCTGTTTTCAACTCTTCCAGGTGCACTTCATGTACTTCATGCAGCTGTGAGCAAACTTGGAACCACAATGCACAGTGAAATATTTATAGCACTTGGATCCTATTTGTATTGATTTGATTCTTGGACACAGTTTGAATCACCAGACTGTGCAATTTTACCTCCACCCGATGGAGGGTGAAGTGGAGATTAGTTTTTGTTACCATTTATTAATTAAAAATGCTCCAAACAATGATATAGTGTCCAATAAATTGAGAATATTCTTGAGTTTCTAATAGAGGCATGGTTAGGGATCCAGCTCAAGGGTTAAACATCTGAGTGGGCCCCAAAGAAAGTAACCCCGATTCTAAATTTCAATGGTCCAGGTTATTCATAGGTATAGGGGGAGACTTCAACATGTCTTTTGGCAAAATCAAAACAAGTTCTAAAATCAAAAATGGCAAGTAAATACTTTTCTCTGGCCACTCTTCTGTTGCGCCAGCGTCTCTGCAGAAAAGCCAACTTACCACCCTGGCCAGCTCGCATCCTCCCCCGTACTCCCCCAGCCATTCACGTGTGCTACTGACATCTTTCCCTCCATTACATGCCACACAGGGTTTCCAGGAGGGCAGCTAAGATGCGTGCACACACCGGCCCTCCTCTTAAAGAGCCGATATGCTATTTCCAGGAAATGCCTCTAAGCCTATGGCTGAGAGACACAGTGTATTTAAGGTATCTTTCTAATAAGCGTGGTGCCTGTGCAACACCTCTAGTTAGTCAGTTAGTCTATAGTCTGCTACCTAGCTAGTTGTCAGGTCCTGTGCTCCTGTCCTGTTATCCCTGTATCAGTCTCCAGTACCTACCTTCCCATACCTGTCTATCCCTGCCATGCCCACCATTCCTGTCCACACCTACCTGTCCAGCCAGCCTCAGTCACTCCACCTGTACCTGTCTACACCTGAGTTCACCACCTGTCCTGGGGGTCAGCTGCCACATTCCTAGTCACTGCCCTGGGAGTGGTACCTTGCATCCGCCTTGTGGTGGGTGCCTCATTATGCCCTTCCCTCTAAGGAGTAAGCCCCATTTTCCCCTGTGGTCCAGTGGGTCCACTAATCTCGCTCGCTACCACTACGCCAGCCGTGAGCGTTACACCTTCCATATACAGTAGGTCACCTATAGGAGTGTACAGCTTACTGTATTTGTATGGACAGATCCTGTAAGGTGGTGTCACACATAGCGACGCAGCAGCGATAACGACCAGCGATCTGACCTTATCAGGATCGCTGCTGCGTCGTTACATGGTCGCTGGTGAGCTGTCAAACAGGCAGATCTCACCAGCGACCAGTGACCAGCCCCCAGCGACGCGTGGAAGCGTAACTAAGGTAAATATCGGGTAATCAAGGAAAGCACTTCTCTTGGTTACCCGATATTTACTTTAGTTACTAGCGTCCGCCGCTCTCACGCTGCCAGTGCCGGCTCCCCGTTCCCTCCACTCCTAGCCAGAGTACACATCGGGTTAATTACCCGATGTGTACTCCAGCTACGTGTGCAGGGAGCAGGGAGCCAGCACTGGCAGCGTGAGAGCACACCGCTTAGCGCTGGCTCCCTGCACTCCTAGCCAGAGTACACATCGGGTTAATTACCTGATGTGTACTCCAGCTACGTGTGTAGGGAGCAAGGAGCCGGCACTGGCAGCATGAGAGCATACTGCTTAGCGCTGCCTCCCTGCCCTCCTAGCCAGAGTACACATCGGGTTAAATACCCGATGTGTACTCCAGCTACATATGCAGGGAGCCAGCACTGGCAGCGTGAGAGCGGCGGATGCTAGTAACTAAGGTAAATATCGGGTAAGCAAGGAAAGGGCTTCTTGGTTACCCGATGTTTACCGTGGTTACAGCTTACCGCAGGCTGCCAGACGCCGGCTCCCTGCTCGCTTCAGTTCGTCGCTCTCTCGCTGTCACACACAGCGATGTGTGCTTCACAGTGGGAGAGCAACATCCAAAAAATGAAGCAGGACATTCAGCAACGACCGGAGACCTCACAGCAGGGGCCAGGTTGTTGCTGGATGTCACACACAGCGACAGGACATCGCTGCTACATCACAGAAAATGGTGACTTAGCAGCGACGTCGTTGTCATCGTCGCTATGTGTGACACCACCTTTAGTCTCTGCTTGGGAGCTTTTCAGCTTCTTCAGGGTTAACTTTGGTGTCTGTGCTGCCTCTCTGATTATTGCTCTCCTTGCTCAGGCAGAGAGTTTTGGTGGGTGACCCTCTCTTTGTAGGTTTATTGTAGTTCCATTTTCTTTCAATTTGAAGATAATGGATTTGATTGTGCTCCGGAGAATCATCAGAGATTGGGATAGTTTTTATAACTCAAACTGATTTGTACTTCTCAACAGCTTTGTCCCTGACTTGTTTGGAAATCTTCTCGGTCTTCATAGTATTATTTGGAGATCTCCTTGGCCTTCGTGCTGTTGTTTGGAGATCTACTCGGTCTTCATGGTGTTGTATGGAAATATCCTTGTTTCTCATGGTGTTATTTGGACATCTCCTTGTTCTTACTTGTGTTGTTTGGAGATTTCCTTGGCCTTTATGGTGTTGTATTTAAATCTCTTTGGTCTTCATGGTGCTGTTTGGAGATCTACTTGCTCTTCATGGTGTTGTTTGGAGATCTCCTTGGTCTTCATGGCGTTGTTTGGAGATCTCCGTGGTCTTCATGGTGTTGTTTTGGTTAATGGTGCCTCTTGTTTAATAGTGTTGCAGCCTCTGTTGCCTTTCAGAAAGGGTATGCATATACTGACAGTCTATTGGAACCTTAGAGTGTACAAAGGTGGACTTCATTTCACTAAGAATGTGACTCATGAGGTTAATTGCTTGCACCTGAAATTTTTAAGGTCTTCATAGCAAAAGGGGTGGATACCTATACACATGCTAATTTTTATTTATTTGATGCAATGAATTTAATGGTAATGAAAAAAAAGAGGATTGAACAGCTCACCAATGACAAAGTAGATATGTTTGGTCCCAGAAAGTGCATGGATCAGCCAGAGCAGCTCCAATATGGTCAAACTAAATCCAGCATGTAAAAATTATCCAAGTCTTTTTAAAACTTCATATTTAATGTATATTTAAAACTCCATATTAATACAGCAAAGTCCGTCGGTGACATACTGCGCATTTCGGCCGATGGACTTACTCATGATGTGAATACTCCCTTTTTTACCACCATTTTAAATCATGGGAACACTGCAGTTGTCTCAGGCAGTACTACACATCCCCAGATGATAAGAAAAATATTCTAGTGCAATACAGTCAATCATACACCTGGACCTCTATACATGCATTTATACCTTATGTCTTCATGTCTTCGTAGTACCTATTCAAATTTTACAGCTATTCTGTATATGTATATATATATATATATATATATGTGCGTGTGTGTGTGAACAACGGCCAGCAATAACGTGAGCAATCCAGGATGCTGTTAAAAAATGTCTTTCATTTTATTCGTAAATCCATTAAAAAGCAATGGGCCAAGCAGTTCAAAACAGCATTAATGCAGGAAAGTAGTGCAAATGGGACTATGCGCTTCAGCGGTAAAACCCACCTTCTTCATGGTCCAGAATCTCTGATTGTGATTCTGGACCATGAAGAAGGAGGGTGTTGACTGTTTGAGTATATATATATATATATATTTATATAAATAAATATATATATATATATACACATATATATATACTGTAATCTTTTCTTAGATTTTGTTATTTCTAATATTTTTACGATGCCTGCAGATATCAACTTTTGATTTCTGTTGACGACCCAATTTTCTAACCATATTTGTTACACATTTTAAGTAGTAAAGATATTGTGCAGAACTGAAGGGTGTAATGCTACCACATCGCAAGTGATTCAAGAATAATTACTTGCCCAGTGAAACCTGTCATAAGATTTTAATACAGACTTTGGAAGATCCTGCACCAGTGGTTGCAGATAATAATCCACCCAAGCACCCAAACACTCTCCCGAGGAACCTATCCCATTACTGTAGATCTAAGGGGAGAGGGAAATGTGTTTATGTGGATTTTGTCTATCATAGATGTTATCAATTGCAATAGAACATATGCAATTTTCTTTGATAGAATGCAAAAGCTGCAAACTTCAATATGTGGGCTGTACATTGAGTTCACTATAGAGACTCATCAGAAGGCATTAATCAGATGTCGCTAATCCCCCTATCACAGGAGACTCTGCTGGTTCTAAGCTCTTTTACCATATTCATAAAGGAAATTTAATTAGCTTTAATTTCAGAGGAATTGAAAAAAGTGTGTATACCTATATGCAGTGGGATCACAGAAAAAAAAATACTAAACAGAGAAACATTTTGGATCATTATATTAGAAACACATGGTTTAAATGTTAAAGAGGCTCTTTTTTTTACAGTACTTATATATAATCCTTGAGACATGTAATATTTGTCGATTATGTGTATATATTGTATTTATGTTTTTAATCCTTAAAAGGAAACTGTCAACAGTTTTTCGGCCTATAAGTTGCGGCCACTACCATCGGGCTCTTAGGGTATGTGCGCACGTTGCTTTTTACCTGCTTTTTTGCTGCTTTTTCTTCTGCGCTGTTTAATGCCAAAATAGATGTGTTCTTCTATTCAAGCAAAGTCTATGGGAATTTGGGTTTCTTGTTCACACTATGTTGTTCAAAATGCTGCCTTTTTGTGGCAGAACTTTGGTCAAAAACTCAGCTTTGCAGTGCAAAACCCAAATGGCAAAAACAATTGACATGTTGCTTCTTTGAAAAGCTGAGTTTTTGACCAAAGTTCTGCCTCAAAAAGGCAGCATTTTGAACAACATAGTGTGAACAAGAAACCCAAATTCCCATAGACTTTGCTTGAATTGAAGAACACATCCATTTTGGCATTAAACAGTGCAGAAGAAAAAGCAGCAAAAAAGCAGGTAAAAAGCAGGTAAAAAGCAACGTGCGCACATACCCTTATATACAGCATTCTATCATGCTGTATATAAGAGCCCAGGCCGCTGTGAGAACATAAAAACACTTTATAATACTTACCTAACTGTCGCTCGGTTCTATCAGCCATCTTCGTCCTCCTTCTGACTCCTTTGTGCATGACGCATTCTCCGTCATACACATTCGCCGGTCTTGCGCAGGCGCACTACAATACTTTGATCTTCCCTGCTCAGAGCAGATCAAAGTGCGCCTGCTCAAGACCTTAATGCAAGTGTGGATGACGTCGGACACGTCATGCACCGCGGCTAGAGAAGAAGGAGAACAAGATGGCCAAAAGAGGTGGCGCCGGGAGCGGACAACAGAGACGCCCATATGGCCAACCGAGCGACAGTTAGGTAAGTATTATAAAGTGGTTTTTTTATGTTCTCACAGCGGCCTGGGCTCTTATATAATGCAAGTTAGAATGCTTTATATAAGAGCCCGGTGGTGGTGGCTAGAGATGAGCGAACCGGTCGCGGTTCGGCTCGAGTTCGGTTCGCCGAACGGAGGTCTCGTTCGAGTTCGGTTCGGTGAACCAGTTCGGCGAACCACTCGAACCGCAAAGGAAACAATGGGAGGCAATCACAAACACATAAAAACACCTAGAAAACACCCTCAAAGGTGTCCAAAAGGTGACAAACAACTCACAACACAACACAAACACATGGGAAAGTGACAAGGACATATACTCATGCGAAAACAAAAGAGCTGGACAAAGAAAAAGAGGAGGAGACACAGATATAGGCATGGCCCGCCCTTCTAAAATAATGTAAAACACCGCAAAGTGACTCCAAGCGGAGTCTCCCTTTTTTCCAAAAATTGGGCCACACACACACCCACCCCTTCAGTGCCCCAGTTGTAAACTTCACAGCTAGATTTGCATCAAGCACATTCAAAAATACGCCATACTTAACCGTCCCCAGGATGACACCGGGGTAGGTAGCAAAGTCTTTCCTGATCCCAGCTCTGTTCATCTTGGATCATTTTTAAAAACAATGTAAGCAAGGGTTACTCCAAGCGGAGTCTCTCTTTTTCCAAAAATTGGGCCCCACACACACCCACCCCTTCAGTGGCAGCACTTGTGCCCCAGTTGTACACTTCACAGCTAGATTTGCATCAAGCACATTCAAAAATACGCCATACTTAACCGTCACCAGGATGACACCGGGGTAGGTAGCAAAATCTTTCCTGATCCCAGCGATGTGCATCTTGGATCATTTTTAAAAACACAGCAAGGGTTACTCCAAGAAGAGTCTCCCTTTTTTCCAAAAATTGGGCCACACAGACACCCCACCAGTGGCAGCACTTGTGCCCTAGTTGTACACTTCACAGCTAGATTTGCATCAAGCACATTCAAAATACACAAGCATTTACTCTCCCCAGGATGACACAGGGGTAGTAAATTCCTTGTGGATCCATGACTTGTTCATTTTGATGAACGTTAGTCTGTCCACATTGTCACTGGACAGACGCGTGCGCTTATCTGTCAGCACACACCCAGCAGCACTGAAGACACGTTCAGAGACAACGCTGGCAGCTGGACACGTCAAAATCTCCAAGGCATAACTGGGAAGCTCTGGCCATTTTTCAAGATTTGAAGCCCAAAATGAGCAAGGCTCCATTTGCAAAGTCATGGCATCGATGTTCATTTGGAGATACTCCTGTATCATCCTCTCCAGCCGTTGACTATGTGTCAGACTTGTTGTCTCTAGTGGCCTTGCAAAGGAGGGTCTAAAAAAATTATGAAAAGATTCAATAAAATTGCTGTTACCAGCACCAGTTACGGTGCTACTGGTACGGGTAGACTGTTGGAGATGACGAGACCGTCCCATGTTTGTCAAGTTACAACTGGGAGATTCACTCCCTGCACCTGCACGGTTGTTTGGTGGAAAAGCCGAGCAAAGATCGAGTAACAGCTTCTGCTGATACTCCTGCATACGTGCGTCCCTTTCTATGGAAGGAATTATGTCACAAAATTTGGACTTGTACCGGGGATCTAATAGTGTGGCAAGCCAGTAGTCATCATCACTTCTAATTTTGACAATACGAGGGTCATGTTGGAGGTAGTGCAGCAAGAAGGCACTCATGGGTCTTGCGCAGCAATGCGGACCAAGTCCACGCTGTGTTTGCGGCATAGAGGTGCTAACCGTTCTTTCTTCCTCTGACATCTCCCCCCAACCTCTTTCAACTGAAAATTGACCAAGGTCTCCCTCATCCGCTGAGTCTTCCATGTCCATGGACAGTTCGTCCTCCATTTCTTCATGTTCTCCTGCACCTTCCTCAGCATTTCGCCTGCTACCATGCGCCCTTGTTGATCCCTGTCCCCCATGGTCCCATGCCTGCCGCGTTGGTGATGATGAACGTCTGGACCTTGGTGATGTTGTTGTGTCTTGCGCATATGAATCCTCCTTTAGTTCCTCCCCTTCCTGTTGTCCCACCCCCTGACTCCGAATAGTGTTTAGCATGTGCTCCAGCATGTAAATGACTGGAATTGTCATGCTGATAATGGCATTGTCAGCGTCAAACATATTCGTCGCCATGTTGAAACTGTGCAGAAGGGTGCATAGGTCCTTGATCTGAGACCACTCCATCAGGGTGATCTGCCCCACCTCTGCATCTCGTTGGCCCAGGCTATACGTCATGACGTATTGCACCAGGGCTCGGCGGTGCTGCCACAGTCGCTGTAACATGTGGAGAGTCGAATTCCAGCGTGTCGCCACATCGCATTTCAGGTGATGAACCGGCAGGCCGAAAGACTTCTGGAGCGATGCAAGTCGCTCAGCAGCGGTGGTTGAACGGCGGAAGTGAGCAGACAGTTTTCGTGCCCTGTTCAGAAGGCCATCTAGGCCGGGATAGTGTGTTAAAAATTGCTGGACAACAAGGTTCAACACGTGAGCCATACAAGGCACGTGTGTCACCTTGCCCAGGCGAAGGGCCGCACCCAGGTTTGCAGCATTGTCGCACGCGGCCTTACCAGGCTGCAGGTT
This sequence comes from Anomaloglossus baeobatrachus, assembly GCF_048569485.1. Taxonomy (NCBI): domain Eukaryota; kingdom Metazoa; phylum Chordata; class Amphibia; order Anura; family Aromobatidae; genus Anomaloglossus; species Anomaloglossus baeobatrachus. The sequence continues at coordinate 65,025,988 of NC_134363.1, forward strand.
GAGTGGAGACAACCATTTATTAAACTCAGTCTGCAGAGCTGCCCACAACTCAGCCGCTGTGTGACTACTATTTCCAAGACATTTCAAGCTAAAGACCGCCTGATGCCATTGCGCTCTGCTGCCAGCATAGTAATGAGGGGTGCGTGATTCCTTCTGCGCAGTGAGAATGCTGGTGGCCTGACCAGGCAGGCTTGAGGCGCAGGTGGAGGACCCAGATGAGGTGGAGGAGGCAGAAGCAGTGGCGGAACTTGGACAGACAGAGGATTGACACACAAGTCGAGGGGACGGCAAGACTTGTGCAGCAGACCCTTCACCATCTATCACCATAGTTACCCAGTGCCCAGTCAGCGACATGTAACGTCCCTGTCCATGCTTACTGGTCCAAGTATCGGTGGTGAAATGCACCCGTTCACACACAGAGTTTCTCAAGGAAGCGGTGATGTTGTGTGCGGCATGCTGGTGTAGCACGGGCACACCTTTCTTAGAGAAGTAGTGGTGACTAGGCATCTGGTACTGGGGCACAGCGACAGACATAAGGTCTCTAAAATCCTGTGTGTCCACCGGGCGGAAAGGCAGCATTTCGGTAGCCAAGAGCTTACAGAGGGATAAAGTCAACCTCTTAGCTTTGTCATGGGTCGCAGAAATGGCCTTTTATTTGTCCACATCTGAGGGACAGAGATCTGGCTGCTGTGTGTAGATGGTGTTGAGTAGGGTGTCCCTGGAAAAATGCAGGTTTGTGAGGAAAGTGCAGGCATAGACATGATGTTGCCTTCATCCAACGTTGGTGCTATCGATGTCTGAGAGAGCTGTACACACGCACTTATTTCCTCTTCTTGCCCTGACCGAATATTTAAGTTGTCATCCCAATCTGGTATCTGCGTCTCATCGTCATCAGTATGTTCCTCATTGTCTATTACAACAGGTGTTTCAGTTTGTGAATAAGGGTCAACATTATGCTCAGAAACTTGGTCATCACGGACTGAATCTGAGTCACAAAGGTTCTGGGCATCACTGCAGACCATTTCCTGGTCTGTACTCACTGTAGCTTGGGAGCAGACCTCTGATTCCCAGGCTATAGTGTAACTGAACAGCTCTGCAGACTCAGCCATCTCAGTTCCACCATACTGTGCAGGGCGGATGGAGACTTCAGAGCTGGGAGAAAGCAAGTGTGATTGGGATGACAACTCAGAGGACTGGTGTTTTTTGGATGCGGTAGTTGAGGTGGAGGAGAGGGCACTTGTTGGACCACTTGAGATCCATTCAAGCATTTTCTTTTTTTGGCCATCATCTACCTTTATTCCAGTTGTTCGTGTCTGAAAAAACGGGAGCACATCGGATTGTCCACGGTAAGTAGTAGACATCTTACTTTTGCTGGAAGATGGTCTATCTAAAGCAGATGTTAATGGAGCTTTGCCACCTTACCCACGGACAAACCCTTTTTTTTCCTTTTCCAACACGCCTCTTCCCCTTTCCACCAGCATCTGTCATTTTGCCACTCATTTTGATTGCGACAAGATTGTGCACTTAAAATGTGGTAGTAAAAATTGAGAGGTGGTGTAGATTGCAGCAGTGGTCTATCTTTATTAACAGCAGAATAAACAACAATAACTATCCCTGACAATGCAACTATGGCCCTTAAACTGGCAGTATAGTTTGCTAGTATAATGGCTTAGTAACAATGAGTTTGAGTGTGCAATGCAGAGGTGCTGCACATAGATTTGCACCAGTGGTACACTAATGGAAGTCCAACAGCCACTTTTAGGATGCCACTAAGTTTACTCAGTGTTTGCTAGTATAATGGCTTAGTAACAATGAGTTTGAGTGTGCAATGCAGAGGTGCTGCACATAGATTTGCACCAGTGGGACACTAATGGAAGTCCAACAGCCACTTTTAGGATGCCACTAAGTTTACTCAGTGTTTGCTAGTATAATAGTTGCACACTGAAAAAAGCCAAACATTTACCAGGGAAAATATGGCACTGCATTACTGCAAAAGAGAGATATTTAGTTTATGTATTGGCCAATGCATGTAAGCCCGGAGACCAACGGCAAGGTATATCTCTGTAATCCGGGAACTTAACTTAAATGCCACTATCTAGCTTAAAAACATCTTTATCTGGGCAAAATGCCACTATTTGGACTACTAACCTCCATGTATGGGCTGCTAGGCTCCTGCTACAATGGTTATGAACACGGCCAGGTCTTAGGGCGGAGTGCATTGGCCAATACATAAACTAAATATCTCTCTTTTGCAGTAATGCAGTGCCATATTTTCCCTGGTAAATGTTTGGCTTTTTTCAGTGTGCAACTGTTTGCATTTATAGTTACTATGTTTTTTCAGTTAGCACCTGTTCACATTTGTTGGATGTGCGGGTCAGTTTTTTGATAAGCCTTTTCACCAGAATACCACAACAACTGGGGATTAGCACTAGAGATGAGCGAACCGGTCCCGGTTCGGCTCGAGGTCGGTTCGCCGAACGGAGGTCCCGTTCGAGTTCGGCTCGTCGAACGTTCGACGAACTGAACTCGAGCCAATAGGAAACAATGGCAGGCAATCACAAACACAGAAAAACACCTAGAAAACACCCTCAAAGGTGTCCAAAAGGTGACAAACAACTCACAACACATGGGAAAGTGACAAGGACATATACTCATGCGAAAACAAAAGAGCTGGACAAGGAAAAAGAGGAGGACACACAGATATATGAGTATATGCAAGGAAACATCGATTCCATTATTGTGCAACTTGAGCCCTGCTCATTTTAGGCTTCCAATCTGGATAAATTGCCTGAGCTCGCCACGTACGCCTTGGGGATCTTGTCGTGTCCTGCAGCCAGCGTTCTCTCAGAACCTGTCTTCAGTGCTGCTGGGGGTCTGCTGGCAGATAAGCACACGTGTCTGTCCACTGACAATGTGGACATGGCTCTCAGAGGACTTTTCTTCCCCTGGGTCATCCAGGGGACGGGAAAGGCACGCGTATTTTTGAGAGTGCTTCATGCAAAGCATCTTTTTCATCTTGAAAATTGGGTCAACTGATGCCAGTCAAGTGGGGTGTGTGTGACCCAATTAGTGTCAATGAGGGAGACTGTGGTTGGAGTCCCCTCGCTGTGTTTCTAAAAGAACCAAGATGAACAAGTCATGGCTCTCAGAGGACTTTTCTTCCCCTGGGTCAGCCAGGGGACGGGAAAGGCACACGTATTTTTGAGAGTGCTTCATGCAAAGCATCTTTTTCAGCTTGAAAATTGGCTCAACTGATGCCAGTCAAGTGGGGTGTGTGTGCCCAATTAGTGTCAACGAGGGAGACTGTGGTTGGAGTCCCCTCGCTGTGTTTCTAAAAGAACCAAGATGAACAAGTCATGGCTCTCAGAGGACTTTTCTTCCCCTGGGTCATCCAGGGGACGGGAAAGGCACGCGTATTTTTGAGAGTGCTTCATGCAAAGCATCTTTTTCATCTTGAAAATGGGGGTCAACTGATGCCAGTCAAGTGGGGTGTGTGTGGCCCAATTAGTGTCAACGAGGGAGACTGTGGTTGGAGTCCCCTCGCTGTGTTTCTAAAAGAACCAAGATGAACAAGTCATGGCTCTCAGAGGACTTTTCTTCCCCTGGGTCAGCCAGGGGACGGGAAAGGCACGCGTATTTTTGAGAGTGCTTCATGCAAAGCATCTTTTTCAGCTTGAAAATTGGCTCAACTGATGCCAGTCAAGTGGGGTGTGTGTGGCCCAATTAGTGGCAACGAGGGAGACTGTGGTTGGAGTCCCCTCGCTGTGTTTCTAAAAGAACCAAGATGAACAAGTCATGGCTCTCAGAGGACTTTTCTTCCCCTGGGTCAGCCAGGGGACGGGAAAGGCACGCGTATTTTTGAGAGTGCTTCATGCAAAGCATCTTTTTCATCTTGAAAATTGGGTCAACTGATGCCAGTCAAGTGGGGTGTGTGTGGCCCAATTAGTGGCAACGAGGGAGACTGTAGTTGGAGTCCCCTCGCTGTGTTTCTAAAAGAACCAAGATGAACAAGCCATGGCTCTCAGAGGACTTTTCTTCCCCTGGGTCAGCCAGGGGACGGGAAAGGCACGCGTATTTTTGAGAGTGCTTCATGCAAAGCATCTTTTTCATCTTGAAAATGGGGGTCAACTGATGCCAGTCAAGTGGGGTGTGTGTGGCCCAATTAGTGTCAACGAGGGAGACTGTGGTTGGAGTCCCCTCGCTGTGTTTCTAAAAGAACCAAGATGAACAAGTCATGGCTCTCAGAGGACTTTTCTTCCCCTGGGTCAGCCAGGGGACGGGAAAGGCACGTGTATTTTTGAGAGTGCTTCATGCAAAGCATCTTTTTCAGCTTGAAAATTGGCTCAACTGATGCCAGTCAAGTGGGGTGTGTGTGGCCCAATTAGTGTCAACGAGGGAGACTGTGGTTGGAGTCCCCTCGCTGTGTTTCTAAAAGAACCAAGATGAACAAGTCATGGCTCTCAGAGGACTTTTCTTCCCCTGGGTCAGCCAGGGGACGGGAAAGGCACGCGTATTTTTGAGAGTGCTTCATGCAAAGCATCTTTTTCAGCTTGAAAATTGGCTCAACTGATGCCAGTCAAGTGGGGTGTGTGTGGCCCAATTAGTGGCAACGAGGGAGACTGTGGTTGGAGTCCCCTCGCTGTGTTTCTAAAAGAACCAAGATGAACAAGTGATGGCTCTCAGAGGACTTTTCTTCCCCTGGGTCAGCCAGGGGACGGGAAAGGCACGCATATTTTTGAGAGTGCTTCATGCAAAGCATCTTTTTCATCTTAAAAATGGGGGTCAACTGATGCCAGTCAAGTGGGGTGTGTGTGGCCCAATTAGTGTCAACGAGGGAGACTGTGGTTGGAGTCCCCTCGCTGTGTTTCTAAAAGAACCAAGATGAACAAGTCATGGCTCTCAGAGGACTTTTCTTCCCCTGGGTCAGCCAGGGGACGGGAAAGGCACACGTATTTTTGAGAGTGCTTCATGCAAAGCATCTTTTTCAGCTTGAAAATTGGCTCAACTGATGCCAGTCAAGTGGGGTGTGTGTGGCCCAATTAGTGTCAACGAGAGAGACTGTGGTTGGAGTCCCCTCGCTGTGTTTCTAAAAGAACCAAGATGAACAAGTCATGGCTCTCAGAGGACTTTTCTTCCCCTGGGTCATCCAGGGGACGGGAAAGGCACGCGTATTTTTGAGAGTGCTACATGCAAAGCATCTTTTTCTTTTTCAAAAGGGGGGTCAACTGATGCCAGTCAAGTGGGGTGTGTGTGGCCCAGTTAGTGGAAACGACGGAGACTGTGGTTGGAGTCCGCTCGCTGTGTTTTACATGCTTTTAGAAGGGCTTGACATGGCTTGGAGGTTGACTTTCAGCATCTGCAAACTGTTGCCTACCAAAATGCTGCCTTTCCAACACCTGTGGTTATAGACAATGAGGAACATACTGATGAAGATGAGACGCAGATACCCGATTGGGATGACAACTTAAATATTCGGTCAGGGCAAGAAGAGGCTCGTTCTGAGGGGGAGGGAAGTGCAAACACAACAATTGATGATGAAGTTCTAGATCCCACCTACTGTCAACCCACAGTCAGCCACTCGAGGAGGTCAACAGAGGCGGTGGAGGAGGATGCAACCGACGACGAAGTTACCTTGCGCCTTCCTGGACAGAGTCGGAGCACTGGTAGCACGTCTACAACTGCATCCTCAGCCACCACTCTGCCTCTGAGCATTATTCGGGGTGGATCAACAGGTCGCATGGCCTCTAAGCCTTGCCTAGCCTGGTCCTTTTTTGACATAGAAAAAGATCGCCTAAATTATGTGATCTGTAAAATTTGTCATGGTTCTCTTAGTAGAGGTCAAAACCTCAGCAGTTTGACAACTTCTTCCATGAATCGTCACATGAATAAATATCATATGGCCCGGTGGGAAGCTCACCGTGCTGCAATGCGGCCTAGCGGAGCGAACCATCCACCGCCTGCCCCTTCCAGTGCATCCGCGCGCTCGTCATCTTCTAGGACTGTGGGGACAGCTGTCACACCTGTTTTTCCACCCACAACTTCCACCACTGTAACCGCAACAGTCAGTTTGCTTGGTAGGTCGTCAGTTGGTTTGGAAGGGGAAACAAGTGAGTGTGTACAGCTCTCTCAGACATCGATAGCACCAACGTTGGATGAAGGCAACATCATGTCTCCGCCTGCACTTTCCTCACAAACCTGCATTTTTCCATGGACACCCTACTCAACACCGTCTACACACAGCAGCCAGATCTCTGTCCCTCAGATGTGGTCAAATAAAAGGCCACTTCCTGCGACCCATGACAAAGCGAAGAGGTTGACTCTATCCGTCTGTAAGCTGTTGGCTACCGAAATGCTGCCTTTCCGCCTAGTGGACACACAGGATTTTAGAGACCTTATGTCTGTCGCTGTGATCCAGTACAAGATGCCCAATCAACACTGCTTCTCCAAGAACAGCATGCCCGCGCTACACCAGCATGTCGCACACAACATCACCACTTCCTTGAGAAACTCTGTGTGCGACACGGTGCATTTCAACACAGATACTTGGACCAGTAAGCATAGACAGGGTCATTACATGTCACTGACTGGGCACTGGCAAACTATGGTGAGAGATGGAGAAGGGTCTGCTGTCCAAGTCTTGCCGTCCCCACGAGTTGTTTCAATCCTTCTTCTGTATGTAGAAGTTAATACACTGCTTCTGCCTCTTCAACCTCGTGTGGGTCCTCCACCTTGGCGCAAACCCTGTGTGGTCAGGCCACCCTTCCTTGTAACTGCGCACAAGCACTACCACACACCTCCTTACTATGCTGGCAGCAGAGCTCAATGCCATCAGGTGGTCAAAGTTTTACTTTGAAATGTATGGGAAATGTGAGTCACACCGCTGAGAAGTTGTGGACGGTTAGCTCTGGATACCGAGTTTCATCAATGGTTGTCTCCACTCAACCAGCAGCCAGGGAAGGCCGGGTGCGACAATGATGCAAACATGGGTGCGGCCCTTCGCTGTGACAATGTGACACACATGGCTTGTGTGGTTCACGTGTTGAACCTGGTTGTCCAGCAATTTTTAAAGCACTATCCTGGACCACATGGCCTTCTGCAGAGAGCACGGTGTAACGCCTTCCTTGATCCACACACTCAGATGGGCTGTTAATGATAGGCTAGAGGGAAGCCACTCACCAAGCAGGACCCCTAGAACCCTGAAACCCTTTAACCCCTATACAGGGATTAGGAATTGCACAGGGCCCAAGGTGATTAATACCTGTGGAAGGCTGCAGTTCCAGAGAATAGTAGTCAGGCAGGGTCAAAACATTAATTGAGGAACAGGAACAGAATGGGACGGCCAGGACTTAATCAGAAAACAAGCAGAGGTGAAATGCAGATCGGCCAACAAGGTACATAAACAGCAAGCAGGAAAAGTAGTCAGGTAACAAGCACACAAAATCATAAAACTGAACTGGGGGTAAAAGTAACCAGAGGTCATAGCTATGTCTGGCAGTGGTCTGCAGACAGGATGGGCATAAAAAAGGGTGTGGTGTCTTCCCATTGGTTGTAGCTGAATGATGGTATTTCATCTGTGAGATACCCACCAGCTACATTCAGCCAGAGATTCTGCATCTGTCAAGGTAATGCAGCCCAGTGGGTGAGCATAACCTGCGTCCACCTGCGCCGCTGGCATCAACTCCTCTCCCATCATCAGCACTATTCATGAAAGGAACACGTTGTCACCTGGCGACCGGAGTACAAATTGACGGAGCGGACTCCGTTGGTGACTTAACAGCCGTGTGCGGCAATGATGTAAACCTGGCTGCGGGCCATCCTCAGGGCAATGTGACACACGTGCCTTGTATGGCTCACGTGTTGAACCGAATTCTCCAGCAATTTTTAAAACACCATCCCGGCCTACATGGCCTTGTGCAGCGGGCACGCTCGCTATGTGCTCACTTACATCGTGCGCACACAGCAGCTCAACAACTTTCATCACTCCGGAAGTCTTAGGGTCTGGCAGTTAAACGCCGGAAATGCGATGTTCCGACACGCAGGAATTGGAATCTGCACATGTTGGAGCGTGTGTGGCAGCACCGCAGAGCCCTGCTGAAATACGGTATGACATATAGCCTGGGATAACTTGATCAAGAGGTGGTGCAGATCACGCTGCTGGAGTGGTGTCAGATCAAGGACCTATGCACCCTGCTACACAGTTTACAAATGTCGACGAAGATGTTTAGCACTGGCAATGTCATTCTCAGCGTGACAATTCTGGTCATCTACATGATGGAGCACACTGTAATTATTATTCGGAGTCAGGTGTTGGGACAAGAGGAAGGGGAGGAAGTACAGGAGGAGTCATATGCGGAAGGGATAACAAGATCTACGAGGTCCAGACGGTCAGCGGCACCTATGCGGCATTCATGGTGAGGGAGAGGGATTAACAAGGGCGCATAGTATCAGCAAAAAGTGTTGATGAAAGTGCAGGAGCCCATGAAGAAATGGAGGACGAACTGGTGATGGGCATGGAAGACTCAGCAGATGAGTGAGAGCTTGCTCACATTTCGGTTGTGCGAGGTTGTGGGGAGAGGGCAGAGGAAGGATGCACGATTCTCACCTCTCTGCCACCAACACACCAAGGACTTGGTCCTCCTGGATGCACAAGACACATGAGCGCCTTCTTGCTGCACTACCTACATGACCCTCGGATTGTATGAATTGGAAGTAATCCTGAATACTGAGTTGCCACACTGTTAGATCCCCGGTACAAGACAAAATTTGGCAAACTAATTCCTGCCATAGAAATGGACGCACGTATACAGGAGTATCTGCAGAATGTGGTACGCAATCTTAGATCTACTTTTCCACTAAACACCAGTGCTGCACAGAGTGAATCTCAACGCTTTGTCATGGATAGGAGGAAATGGTCTTTTACTTGTCCACATCGGAGGGACCGAGGGATGGCTGCTGTGCTGAGCTGGCGTTGAGTACGGTGTCCCTGCAGAGTTGCACTTTTGGTCATATACCAAAATGAGTTGAAAAAGGACAGATGCTGGTGGAAAGGGGAACAGGTGTGTTGGAAAGGGGAAAAAAGTTTGGGTCCGTGGATTTGGTGGTTAAGCAACTGTAACATTTGCTGAAGAAACACCATCTGTTACAGTGGGACTGGCAGATTTGGATAAAGTAGTATATACTATGTTACCGCTATATAACGAAAATAATAAGAAAAGAAAGAGAAAGGTATATATCCCCATCAGCAGTCAGTGTTCACCGTGCTCCCAGTTGGAAAAGGAGAGGTTGGCAACTGGAAGGTTTGGTGGAGGATACAGAGCTGTGTGGCTATGAAACTAATAGTAGCCTGAACCGAGTTAGACGCCATTCGGATCTGGAGACTGTGAGCCCTGTTAGCGTCACAGGGTCCACATGCCCACACAGCCCAGGAACTCCCTGTTAACAACACAGGGGCCATTGAGTACGCTGACCGTGTGCGTAGGGGCACACCTGTGGACAGCAGGCGCATCAGCAGCAGCAGGCCTGTTAATGCCACTGGGCTGCACAAGCAGGACTGGTAGGACAGGAGCTGGTCTTAACCGTTCTGCGTTACCAACTGTGGTGGTGGCCTGCATCAACACCCTATCCCTGCCTACCTCTGGCCTAAAGCCGCAATGGGTTCAACACATGGAGGTGTGCTCTTTCGTAGCATAATAGAAGACTGCGCACCTCCTTGTTGGCTCCAGCCCCTTTTATAACCTGGGTCCGCCCCAAACCAGGGTGAACCACAATGCACCTCCTGGAGACAAAAGTAGAGTGACACGTCATGAGTGGCATAACTAGCGTCCTATTTGGAACCGCAACTTCAATGATGACCTCATGGCTGCCATGACCCAAACACCTCACCAGTCATCGTCTGACCATCAATAATGCGGTGACAAGTCATAGGGGTGGGCCTCTGCAAGCCATTTGGGAGGACACCTGATGCCCTGTGGTCTATATGGGACCCCCACATCAGGGGCAGGGCCAAAGAGTTCATTACCGGACCTAGTCTCTGATGCAGGAAGTGCCTGAGCATGCTCAGTAGCATGAAATACAGTCTCTGAAAAAAGACTATCAGCTTTAGCATGGTGTCTAGGCACAAAACAGGACTTAGACCCGGCACGGAATGCAAGCACCTGTGCAAAGAGGCTTTTCACACTTAGTGTGGGAGCATGCGCTGTATCCCGAAATGAAGACTTAGCGTCAGGAATAACACAGTCAAGCTGAGCATACTCACTAGGCGAAACACTGTAATTAGGCTGCAGCTGGGGTAAATCGGCACACGCATGCGCACTAGCTGCCTCTCCACACTTAGACGTGGAGGGGAAATTGCTCTTGGAGATGCTGTCTATGAACAGAAGGAAAAGCTAAAGGAAGCCTGACTTTCTATCCCTCCAAATTATGAAATGCAGCAATGAATTCCATGAGTTTGCTATAACATTAGCGTAGCAAAATGTGCATGAGGGTGTCCTGCACAGGTGCTAGAAATAGCTTGTCACCAGTGGGGCACTAATGGAATACAACAGCCAGTTCTATGATGCCACTAAATGGCAGTATTTTTTGCTATCATTATAGCTTATTAAAAACAGAGCAGGAGGGTGTCATGCAGAGGTGCTGCACATAGATTTGCAGTAGTGTGAATAGACAAAAGTCCAATAGCCACGTTTAGGATGCCACTAGGTACACTGACTGTTTGCTAGTATAATGGCTTAGTTAAAAAGAGTTGGAGTGTGCAATGCAGGCAGACGTGCTCTGCAAATGTCTTTGCACTAGTGGGACTATAGCAAAGTCCAATAGCCACGTTTAGGATGCCACTAGGTACACTGACTGTTTGCTAGTATAATGGCTTAGTTATAATGAGTTGGAGTGTGCAATGCAGGTAGAGGTGCTGCAAATGTCTTTGCACTAGTGGGACTATAGCAAAGTCCAATAGCCACGTTTAGGATGCCACTAGGTACACTGACTGTTTGCTAGTATAATGGCTTAGTTAAAAAGAGTTGGAGTGTGCAATGCAGGCAGACGTGCTGCAAATATCTTTACAATAGTGTGAATAGACAAAAGTCCAATAGCCACGTTTAGGATGCCACTAGGTACACTGACTGTTTGCTAGTATAATGGCTTAGTTAAAAAAGTTGGAGTGTGCAATGCAGGCAGACGTGCTGCAAATATCTTTACAATAGTGTGAATAGACAAAAGTCCAATAGCCACGTTTAGGATGCCACTAGGTACACTGACTGTTTGCTAGTATAATGGCTTAGTTAAAAAGAGTTGGAGTGTGCAATGCAGGCAGACGTGCTCTGCAAATATCTTTGCACTAGTGGGACTATAGCAAAGTCCAATAGCCACGTTTAGGATGCCACTAGGTACACTGACTGTTTGCTAGTATAATGGCTTAGTTATAATGAGTTGGAGTGTGCAGAGGACAGGAGGGTACAGTGCCAGGATTGTGGGGCTCTGGGTAGAGGAATGGAAGCCTGCCTTTCTATTCCCTCCTAATGGTGAAATGCAGCGACGAAATCCCTGACCTTGGCTACACAGACGCTGTCGCTGTTTTCAGGACCTGTCACCTATGGCTCTCTGACCCTGCCGGTTTGAGCCCTTAAAAGGACTGCTAGAAAGTGCTCTCCCTAAGCTGTCTAACGCTGTGTATGGAGAGCATACAGCAGTATCGGCGATAGGACTCAGGAGGACGGAGCTGCGACAGTGATGTCTGACACCAAAGACACAGAAGAGATAATGGCGTCCTGGAGGAAAATGTCCGGTTTTATAATGCAGGGACATGTGACATGAACATCCTATCACACATGCCGTTGCTTCTCTGGCTAAAAGTCCACTTAGCTGTGTGTGTGTCTGGGATTGGCTGACATGCTGGCCCGCCCCACTACACGCGCGCTTAGGGAAGGAAGACAAGGAAAAAAAAAAAATGGCGATCGCCATTATAGAAACAGCAGTGATCTGAAGGCGCTGTTCACGCACACTATACACTGAAATGTCATAATAGTGTGATTCACAGAGTGACTTACACTATTACAGCGGAAAGCCAGCTAGGATTTAGCTGGTTTTTTGCTGCTAGAACCGTTCTCGAACGTTTCTAGAACTATCGAGCTTTTGCAAAAAGCTCGAGTTCTAGTTCGATCTAGAACAGGCCCCAAAATCACTCGAGCCGCGAACTGGAGAACCTCGAACCACGAACCGCGCTCAACTCTAATTAGCACCATAATAGATATGCTGAGGGGTCTAGGTGAGGATGGCCCTCTTATAAATTTTATAGAGCAAGCCCTGACATTTGTGTTGAAAAATAACACCTTTAAATTTGGCCACAGCTGGTTCTTACAGAACAGCGGGGTGGCCATGGGGACACCGGTGGCTTGCACCTTTGCAAATCTTTTTCTGGCGCATTTGGAGGACAATTTGATTTATAGCCCCAATAATCCTTATATAAAACGTATAATGAAATATCTACGCTTTGTGGACGACGTACTGATCGTCTGGGACGGGAACAGAGAGCAATTTGAGTCCTTTGTGGCTTATTTAAATTTACATAATGATTATAACATGCTGTTCACACAATTTTTTGGGGGTCAGTCTATAAAGTTCTTAGATGTGAAATTAACTGCCCAAGATGGGAAGATTATACGGGAGCTCTATAGGAAACCCGCCACAGTGAACACGTTATTACTAGTGATGAGCGAGTACTAAAAAGCTCGGGTGCTCGAGGCTCGGGCCGAGCATCCCAAGATACTCGTGTACTCGGCCCGAGCACCGAGCCCAATGTTATCCTATGGGAGACCCGAGTATTTTTATGAAATGACCCCCGGCAGCATGTAGAAACCCTAAAAATGTCACAAAAGTCTCAGAAGAGTGCTCAAATGACATGGCAACAGCATGGGGAAGACCCCTTGAAGCATTTATCACTCAAAAGTCACAGCTGTGAACAATTTTGTCCGCGTTTTACGCCATTTTTACGAACTCACCAGAAAACCTTCCAAAATGACACCAAAATGAATTTTCATGGCAGAAATGTTAAGGGCACATACCCAATAGTGAGATAGAGCTGGTGTATGTTACTTTTTGAGATTAATACATGAAAGACTTTACGTAAAACATTGTGTGGCACTCCGATGTCCCTGAGAAGAGACGTACATGAAGGCCTCTTGAGTCTAATGTGCCCATTTTGAGGAAGTGAGTCTTTGTAGTATTTTCCTTTGCCAGGGCAGTCCAAAATTGTGAGGTTCACCAATGCCCCTGCATACAGACGTGCATGATGGCCTGTAAACCTGAAGTGCCTATTGTAAGGAAGTGGGTCTATTGTAGTATAGCCCTTTGGCAGGACAGCCAAAAATTGGGAGGCTCCACGTTGTCCCTGGATAGAGACGTACATGAGGGCCTGTAAACCTGAAGTGCCCATTGTAAGGAAGTGTGTGTATTGTAGTATAGCCCTTTGGCAAAGCAGCCAAAAATTGGGAGGCTCCACGTTGTCCCTGGATAGAGACGTGCATGAGGGCCTGTAAACCTGAAGTGCCCATTGTAAGGAAGTGGGTCTATTGTAGTATAGCCCTTTGGCAGGGCAGCCAAAAATTGGGAGGCTCCACGTTGTCCCTAGATAGAGACGTGCATGAGGGCCTGTAAACCTGAAGTGCCCATTGTAAGGAAGTGGGTCTATTGTAGTATAGCCCTTTGGCAGGGTAGCCAAAAATTGGGAGGCTCCACGTTGTCCCTGGATAGAGACGTGCATGAGGGCCTGTAAACCTGAAGTGCTCATTGTAAGGAAGTGGGTGTATTGTAGTATAGCCCTTTGGCAGGGCAGCCAAAAATTGGGAGGCTCCACGTTGTCCCTGGATAGAGACGTGCATGAGGGCCTGTAAACCTGAAGTGCCCATTGTAAGGAAGTGGGTCTATTGTAGTATAGCCCTTTGGCAGCGCAGCCAAAAATTGGGAGGCTCCACGTTGTCCCTGGATAGAGACGTGCATGAGGGCCTGTAAACCTGAAGTGCCCATTGTAAGGAAGTGGGTCTATTGTAGTATAGCCCTTTGGCAGGGCAGCCAAAAATTGGGAGGCTCCACGTTGTCCCTGGATAGAGACCTGTTAGGTTCTTAGTGCCTCCGTGCTTGCATTTAAAAACCGCATGTGTGTGCCTGTTGGTGGCAGCGTTAAGGTGCACTTGTGTGCGTTTTGCAAAAACTTGGATATAACGCACAAGTCTAGTGAATACACATCAGCACAGCATTGCAAAATGCGCAAGGGCGTTGCCAACGAACAAGGAAGTGGACGTGATGGTGGTGCAGGCAGAGACCGAGGTCGTGTGCAAGCTCTAATTTCGCCACAACAAAGGGCCACATCTACTCGCTCGCACGTCCTGTCCCAAATTCTTGGGGACCGCAGCAGTACACCGCTCTTGAATCAAGACCAGTGTCAACAGGTTGTTAGTTGGATAGCGGATAATGCTTCCAGTCAGATTGGCACCACCACAAACACTCTGTCTTCCACACGGTCAAGTGTCAGTAGCCGTGATACTGCACCGCACATTTCAGAACCTGATCCTCCTTCCTACCACCAGGCCGAGTACACGTCCACGGACATTACTGATCCCACACTTGGACACTCGGAAGAGCTGTTCACGTTTCCATTCACACATTCTGGCCTCTCGCCAGCTCCTGTTGAAGTGGGCCATGACGAGATTGTATGTACAGATGCCCAAATATTTGTGAAGCCACGTTCTCACGAAGTTGGCAACGTGTCTCAACAAGGGGTGGACGATGATGAGACACAATTGTCAGGAAGTCAGGAGGAGGAGCAGGGTGCGGAAGAGGAAGACGACGTGGTGGATGATCCAGTAACTGACCAAACCTGGCAGGAGGATATGCAGAGCGAGGACAGCAGTGCACAGGGGGAGGGAGGCGTAGCATCCCAACAGGCAGTAAGAAGCAGGGTGGTGGCCCCAGGCAGACGTCAGGCAACCGTTCCCCGGAACAACAACACGACACAAGGTGCCTGTACAAATGTTAGGTCTTCCCGAGTCTGGCAGTTTTTTAAGTTGGCTCCAGATGATTCTAAAAAGGCCATTTTCAACACCTGCCATGCCAGCATCAGCAGGGGTACCAAAACTAGCAGCCTGACAACCACCAGCATGATCAGGCACATGTCAGCCAAGCACCCGACTTTGTGGGATGTACAACAGAGTCGAGGAGCAGTGCTTGCTGATGTCACTGCTACGTCTTCGCTTGTTGTGCATGCGAGCCAATCCCCTGTCCATGCTGCCCGCGAACAAGCCTCCTCCGGCCCTGCACCTGCAGTTGCCCACGCAGAAATAACACCATCATCAAGCACGTCCTTGTCCCAGCGCAGCGTTCAGTTATCCATTCAGCAAACCTTTGAACGCAGGTGCAAATACACTGTCAACGCCCCACATGCCACACTTCTAAATGCTAACATTTCGCGACTGTTTGCGCTGGAAATGTTGCCTTTTAGGCTGGTGTAGACAAAAGCATTCCGCGACATGATGGCGGCAGCTGTCCCACGTTACTCGGTCCCCAGCCGCCACTATTTCTCCCGGTGTGCCGTCCCCGCATTGCATAACCACGTGTCACAAAACATCACACGTGCCCTGAACAACGCTGTTTCAGCCAAAGTCCACTTAACCACAGACACGTGGACAAGTGCTTGTGGGCAAGGCCGCTATATCTCGTTGACGGCACACTGGGTTAATATTGTGGAAGCTGGGACCCAGTCTGAGCGAGGGACGGAACACGTCCTTCCCACACCAAGTTTTGCAGGCCCTACCTCAGTCAGGGTTTCACCCACACTCCACAGCTCCGGAATGTCATGCTCCTCAGCCTCCTCCTCCTCCTGCACATCCTCATCCACTTTACCCTCCACACCAGTCCCAAGCTGGAAGTGTGGCGGAAGGAGGAGGGGACGCTGCGCTCTCCCACTGCTCGGGTCCGGCTGCCGCTGCTCTACGGCTGCTGCTGCTCGGTGGCTCGAGCGATGGCCGGATCCCGGGGACTCGAGCGGCGCTCCTCGCCCGTGAGTGAAAAGGGGTGATTTGGGTTTTGGGGATATTGTCCGTGACGCCACCCACGGTTGTGGTGATTGTGTGGACACCACCGCTGCTCTGGACGGGGATCCCGGGAGCCTGTGACAGGGAGCAGCTTTGTTGTTATTTCTCCCCTCTGTGGGTAGGGGGGTTGGTTGTCCCGGGGCCCGGTGATGGGGTAGAGATGGATGACAGGCGGGTTGCGGGGCCTGATGAGGTGCAGGGTCGCAGGGGCAGTGCTGTGCCGCACGGCACGGAGGTACTCACTCAGCCCAATGATGATGACACAGTTCACGGTAAAACAAGTGGCTGGATGGACGGGTCCCTCGGACGGCTGCGGTTGTTCCTCCCTGCAGGTTAGTGATGACTGTCTCTCCCTGCACCTAAGTTCAGTGTTGGTAGTGATGGTTTCCCACCGGTAACCCGCTCCCCGACCTGGACATGGGCCGGAGGAGCCCCTTTTGCCCACAGGCGCTGGCCCTGGGAGACGGTTGCCCTTGGCGGTGGCGGTGTCTCCCCTTCACGGTTGGACGGTTGCCTTCTATCGGGACTTGGCTGTTTGGAATTCCGGAGGTCCCCTTCACTAACGGATTTGCCAAATTCACGGCAACACCAAGCCTTGCCGGGATCCGAAAGGCCCCTGCCAATGGTGCTGGCTTCTCTTTGTATACCGGTCCGGTACGGCCGGGTCACCACCCGTCCACGGTCCTTACGGCAGACTCCAATCGGCCTCCACTGCAGACGGTCACCACATCCTGCCAACCTTGCTGTCCTGTCCGGGCCACACACCCAGACCAACTTCAGGCTCTTTGCTGTCACTTTTCTCCTCTCTACTACTTTCCTCCTTCCACTTCCTTAGCTTAACTCTCACTGCCTGTGTTTTCCCTCCTCCAGGACTGTGAACTCCTTGGTGGGTGGAGACCAACCGCCTGGCTCCACCCCCTGGTGTGGACAACAGCCCCTGGGGACGGCAACAAGGATTTTGTGTTTTGACTATGATGTGCCTGCAGGGAGTGTGGGGTGTGTAAGTGTTGTGCTCTGTGGCCCCTGGCTTGTCCAGGGCGACACAGAAGCACTGCAGCACTGCCTCGGCGAAGCGGCAACAGGCTGTGCTGAAGCTAATCTGCATAGGTGACAAACCCCACAATGCAGAAGAGGTGTGGACAGCTCTGAAACAGCATTCAGATCACTGGCTCACACCTCTGAACCTAAAGCCAGGAAAGGTTTTGTGTGACAATGGCCAGAACCTGGTGGCGGCTTTGAGGCGAGGCCAGCTGACACATGGTCCATGCGTGGCCCATGTGCTCAACCTCGTGGTTCAGCGGTTTCTAAAATCATACCCAGAGCTGTCTGATCTGCTGGTAAAAGTTCGCCGCCTGTCTGCACATTTTCGAAAGTCACCTACTGCTTCAGCCGGCCTTGCCGGCTTTCAGCGCCATTTGCATCTTCCGGCTCACAGACTGGTGTGTGATGTCCCCACGAGTTGGAATTCAACTCTGCACATGTTGGTCAGGATATGTGAGCAGAAGAGGGCAGTTGTTGAGTACCTGCATCACCTAAGCCGTAGGGAAATGGGTCAAACTCCACACATAACACCTGAGGAGTGGAGATGGATGTCCGACCTATGTACCATCCGCCAAAACTTTGAGGACTCCACCAAGATGGTGAGCGGCGATGACGACATTATTAGCGTCACCATACCGCTTCTCTGCCTTCTAAAATGGTCTCTGCTCAAAAAACAACCATGATGCATTGCAGGCGGAGCGCGATGAGTTTGAGCAAGAAACAGTAGTGGGTGTGGGTGATAACACACAGCCCAGCCTCGTCTCATCACAACGTGCAGTGGAGGACTATGACGAGGAGGAGGATGAAGACATGGAGAAACTCTCCGGCCAAATTGAGGATATGACATGCAGTCATATCCTCGGTTCAGCGTGGCTGGCCAGAGGACAGGGTAGATGATGAGGAGGAGGAGGAGGAGGAGGAGGACAGCATGTTCAGTCATCGTGTTGGTCAGGATACTGAAGTGATGGCTGTTAAGAGTCTGGCACACATGGCTGACTTTATGGTAAGCTGCCTGTCTCGTGACCCTCGCGTTAAGAACATCTTGGCCGACAATCATTACTGGTTGGTAACACTGTTAGACCCACGCTAAAAGGAGAACTTTATGTCTCTTATTCCCGAGGCGGAGAGGTCAGGCAAAATGCAGCAGTTCCAGAAGGCCATAGTCACGGAAGTAGGCAAAGCATTCCCCTCACAAAACGCTAGCGGCATAGGTCAGGAATCAGTGGACAACCAAGGCGTACAGCCGAGAGGGGCACAAGTCCAATCCGCCAGAGGTAGGGGAACAGTCTTCAAGATGTGGGACAGTTTTCTCAGCCCCTCACATACCACAGCCCCTGAGGTGCGGGGTAGTGCCACAAGAAATCCTAAGTTTGCCCAGATGCTCAAGGAGTACCTTGCTGATCAAACAACTGTACTCCGACATTCCTCTGTGCCTTACAATTAATGGGTATCCAAGCTGGACACGTGGCATGAATTGGCTCTCTACGCCTTTGAAGTCCTGGCCTGCCCTGCCGCTAGCGTTTTGTCACAGCGTATTTTTAGTGCCGCAGGTGGAATCATTACAGATAAACGCACCCGCCTGTCAACTGAAAATGCTGACAGGCTGACTCTGATCAAGATGAACAAGGGTTGGATTGGGCCAGACTTCACCACACCACCAGCAAATGACAGCGGAATTTAAAGTTTGTAACGGGAATTTGCTATGTACCTCCACTCACCCATGGTAACACACTTCTGGACTTTGGCTAATCGCTGGACTGCTCCTCCTTCTCCTCATGATGACCGTTACAATAGTTAGGCCGTTGTTTCAGGTATACCCCCAGTGGTAAATTTTTTCAGAATGGGCATTACAACGACAGGAGACCCGCTCCTTTGCAGTGGGAACAATGTTTTGAGGCCCTCATGCACATCTCTATCCAGGGACAATGTGGAGCCTCCAAATTTCTGGCTGCCCTGCCTAAGGGCTATACTACAATAGACCCACTTCCTTACAATGGGCACTTCAGGTTTACAGGCCATCATGCACGTCTCTATCCAGGGACAATATGGAGCCTGATGCTGCCACCGACTGCCACACACGTGCGGTTTTTAAATGCAAGCACGGACGCACTAAGAACCTAACAGGTTTTTAGGAGCGACAATTACTGAGAAATCTGACACTATCAGACACTGCTGACTGACGTGTATTATTCACTAGACTTGTGCGTTATATAATAGTTTGTGCAAAACGTGCACCTGTACGCTGTCACCGACAGGCACACACGTGCGGTTTTTAAATGCAACCACGGACGCACTAAGAACCTAACAGGTTTTTAGGAGCGACAATTACTGAGAAGTCTGACACTATCTGGACTGTTTTAGACTGTGTACACCAGCCCCAGATATGATGAAGGCTGGTATACGGTCACCACTAGGAATGGCTATATACTCTGCCTGCCTGCCTGTATACTGCTACAATAGTCCTGACAAGGACTCTTCTGGTCACTAGCCTGTATTCCGACCTGGCTATACCCTGCCTGTATACAGCAACAATAGTCCTGAGAAGGACTCTGCTACTGTACTCCGACCTGGCTATACCCTGCCTGCCTGTATACAACTATAATAGTCCTAAGAAGGACTTCTGGTCACACTGTTTGCAGCCCTGCTCCGGAACTAACTATAAAGGGCCGCAAACCTTTCCCTGAAGCAGCAACACTCTCCCTGCACTGACTGTCTGGATGGCTGTGTGCAGAGCACAGCGCGCCCGCCGGTATAAAGGCTTGGTCACGCTGTGCAGGCCGGCCAATCACTGCAATTCCACAACTAACAGGGCTGTGGCATTGCAGTGGTCTGCCAGCCAATCCCTGCATGAGGGCTGGCTCTCAAAAGAGCGCCAACATGCTGGGATGAAGACCACGAGTACAACACGAGTATCACGAGATTACTCGGTCCCCGCCGAGTAGCCCGAGTACAGTGATACTCGTGCGAGTACCGAGTAGTAACAAGCATACTCGCTCATCACTAGTTATTACATTATGAGTGTGCTCACCCAGGACACGTATTGTAATCTGTTCCTTTTGGACAATTTCTAAGACTGAACAGGATTACTAATAGTCCAGATAGATTAAATGCCCAGACCATTGATTTGAGGCACAGGTTCCTAGAAAGAGGTTACCCCCTCAATCTTATTGACCAGATGCAGAAAGAAGCAGAAATTAAACTTCTTCAGGAGAACCAAGAAAGTAGAAAAACCTGCAATGCACGTGCCAAAAACAATTGAATCGTTTTGTTTTCAATTTTAAGTATGGCCCTATGGACCGAATGATAAAAACAATTATTAACAAAAACTGGCACATTATTGAAGGAGTCCATGAATTAAGAGAAAAAGCGCTAACTAAGCCTTTATTAACATGTAGGCATTGTAAAAATATCGGTGACATATTGGTCAAAAAACGGTATATGCCCCCTAAATCGTGGCTACACCATGTTGGCCCTGTAGGTAATTTCAGATGCGGCAATTGCTCGTTCTGTGCTTTTCATAGAACGGGCAGAGCTTTGGATATTGGAGGCCATTCACACAGGGTGAGACATCTGATTACCTGCAGGACGAAAATGGTAGTATACGTCATATACTGCCCATGCCATTATTTTTATATTGGCAAAACTATACGGCAGTTATTCATCAGGTTCAGGGAACATAGGAACTCTATTGCAAGTGGAGTGGGGTCTATGCATTTAATTAATCATGTAAAAG
Source organism: Anomaloglossus baeobatrachus (assembly GCF_048569485.1). Taxonomy (NCBI): domain Eukaryota; kingdom Metazoa; phylum Chordata; class Amphibia; order Anura; family Aromobatidae; genus Anomaloglossus; species Anomaloglossus baeobatrachus. The sequence goes on from NC_134363.1 coordinate 65,046,841, forward strand.
ATTGTCATGATGCGGATTGTAGCGTTCTAACCTTTGCGGGTTTAGACCTAGTTGAACCTGCAGCTAGAGGGGGTGACACCCATAAGTCTCTGCTTAGACGAGAAGCCGAATACATAATGAAATTTAATGCTACAGGCCCATTAGGTCTAAACGATAAAAATTATTTGAGCGTGTTCTTGGGATAAATTCTTCCGTAATTTTTCTATTACAGAAAAGTATATTTGTATTATTCTATTGTTACATTCCTAGGATATTTTGATATGTTATGTTTTTAACTCACTTTAATTGTCTGACATCAGCCACATGGTTTATGTGGTTAAAAACGGACATGATGTCATGTTCATCCAAAGCAGCTGAAGCACTCTCCAGTGCGAAACGGCCGTCGTCGGACGTGTATAGCTCTCCCTCCCCACCCACCTGCCCTGCACATGTAACCTCCACATCTGAATAAATACGATTTTATACAGCAAGAATCTGGTGAGTGCCATTCTCTTCATAATAGGATAAACTAAATATCTCTCTTTTGCAGTAATGCAGTGCCATATTTTCCCTAGTAAATGTTTGGCTTTTTTCAGTGTGCAACTGTTTGCATTTATAGTGACTATGTTTTTTCAGTTAGCACCTGTTCACATTTGCTGGATGTGCGGGTCAGTTTTTTAATATTTCTAGTGAGTCTTTTTCTGACTGAGCACTCCGCCCTAAGACCTGGCTGTGTTCATAACCATTGTAGCAGGAGCCTAGCTGCCCATACATGGACGTTTGTAGTCCAAATAGTGGCATTTTGCCCATATAAGGATGTTTTTAACCTAGATAGTGGCATTTAAGTTAGGTTCCCGGATTACAAAGATATACCTTGCCGTTGGTCTCCGGGCTTACATGCATTGGCCAATACATAAACTAAATATCTCTCTTTTGCAGTAATGCAGTGCCATATTTTCTCTGGTAAATGTTTGGCTTTTTTCAGTGTGCAACTGTTTGCATTTATAGTTACTATGTTTTTTCAGTTAGCACTTGTTCACATTTGTTGGATGTGCGGGTCAGTTTTCTGATATTTCTAGGGAGTCTTATTCTGACTGAGCACTCCGCCCTAAGACCTGGCCGTGTTCATAACCATTGCAGCAGGAGCCTAGCTGCCCATACATGGAGGTTTGTAGTCCAAATAGTGGCATTTTGCCCAGATAAGGATGTTTTTAACCTAGATAGTGGCATTTAAGTTAGGTTCCCGGATTACAGAGATATACCTTGCCATTGGTCTCCGGGCTTACATGCATTGGCCAATACATAAACTAAATATCTCTCTTTTGCAGTAATGCAGTGCCATATTTTCCCTGGTAAATGTTTGGCTTTTTTCAGTGTGCAACTGTTTGCATTTATAGTTACTATGTTTTTTCAGTTAGCACCTGTTCACATTTGTTGGATGTGCGGGTCAGTTTTTTGATATTTCTAGTGAGTCTTTTTCTGACTGAGCACTCCGCCCTAAGACCTGGCCGTGTTCATAACCATTGTAGCAGGAGCCTAGCTGCCCATACATGGAAGTTTGTAGTCCAAATAGTGGCATTTTGCCCAGATAAGGATGTTTTTAACCTAGATAGTGGCATTTAAGTTAGGTTCCCGGATTACAGAGATATACCTTGCCGTTGGTCACCGGGCTTACATGCATTGGCCAATACATAAACTAAATATCTCTCTTTTGCAGTAATGCAGTGCCATATTTTCCCTGGTAAATGTTTGGCTTTTTTCAGTGTGCAACTGTTTGCATTTATAGTTACTATGTTTTTTCAGTTAGCACCTGTTCACATTTGTTGGACGTGCGGGTCAGTTTTTTGATATTTGCTAGTATAATGGCGTACTAACAATGAGTTTGAGTGTGCAATGCAGTGGTGCTGCAAATAGCTTTGCACCAGTGGGACACTAATGGAAGTCCAACAGCCACTTTTAGGATGCCACTAAGTTTACTCAGTGTTTGCTAGTATAATGGCTTAGTAACAATGAGTTTGAGTGTGCAATGCAGAGGTGCTGCACATAGATTTGCACCAGTGGGACACTAATGGAAGTCCAACAGCCACTTTTAGGATGCCACTAAGTTTACTTAGTGTTTTCTAGTATAATGGCTTAGTAACAATGAGTTTGAGTGTGCAATGCAGAGGTGCTGCACATAGGTTTGCACCAGTGGGACACTAATGGAAGTCCAACAGCCACTTTTAGGATGCCACTAAGTTTACTCAGTGTTTGCTAGTATAATGGCTTAGTAACAATGAGTTTGAGTGTGCAATGCAGAGGTGCTGCACATAGATTTGCACCAGTGGGACACTAATGGAAGTCCAATAGCCACTTTTAGGATGCCACTAAGTTTACTCAGTGTTTGCTAGTATAATGGCTTAGAAACAATGAGTTTGAGTGTGCAATGCAGAGGTGCTGCACATAGATTTGCACTAGTGGGACACTAATGGAAGTCCAACAGCCACTTTTAGGATGCCACTAAGTTTACTCAGTGTTTGCTAGTATAATGGCTTAGTTACAATGACTTTGAGTGTGCAATGCAGAGATGCTGCACATAGATTTGCACCAGTGGGACACTAATGGAAGTCCAACAGCCACTTTTAGAATGCCACTAAGTTTACTCAGTGTTTGCTAGTATAATGGCTTAGTAACAATGAGTTTGAGTGTGCAATGCAGTGGAGCTGCAAACAGCTTTGCACCAGTGGGACACTAATGGAAGTCCAACAGCCACTTTTAGAATGCCACTAAGTTTACTAAGTGTTTGCTAGTATAATGGCTTAGTAACAATGAGTTTGAGTGTGCAATGCAGAGATGCTGCACATAGATTTGCACCAGTGGGACACTAATGGAAGTCCAACAGCCACTTTTAGGATGCCACTAAGTTTACTCAGTGTTTGCTAGTATAATGGCTTAGTCACAATGAGATTGATTGTGCAATGCAGTGGTGCTGCAAATAGCTTTGCACCAGTGGGACACTAATGGAAGTCCAACAGCCACTTTTAGGATACCAATAAGTTTACTCAGTGTTTGCTAGTATAATGGCTTAGTAATAATGAGTTTGAGTGTGCAATGCAGAGGTGCTGCACATAGATTTGCACCAGTGGAACACTAATGGAAGTCCAACAGCCACTTTTAGGATGCCACTAAGTTTACTCAGTGTTTGCTAGTATAATGGCTTAGTAACAATGAGTTTGAGTGTGCAATGCAGTGGTGCTGCAAATAGCTTTGCAACAGTGGGACACTAATGGAAGTCCAACAGCCACTTTTAGGATGCCACTAAGTTTACTCAGTGTTTGCTAGTATAATGGCTTAGAAACAATGAGTTTGAGTGTGCAATGCAGAGGTGCTGCACATAGATTTGCACCAGTGGGACACTAATGGAAGTCCAACAGCCACTTTTAGGATGCCACTAAGTTTACTCAGTGTTTGCTAATATAATGGCTTAGTAACAATGACTTTGAGTGTGCAATGCAGAGGTGCTGCACATAGGTTTGCACCAGTGGGACACTAATGGAAGTCCAACAGCCACTTTTAGAATGCCACTAAGTTTACTCAGTGTTTGCTAGTATAATGGCTTAGTAACAATGAGTTTGAGTGTGAAATGCAGTGGAGCTGCAAACAGCTTTGCACGAGTGGGACACTAATGGAAGTCCAACAGCCACTTTTAGGATGCCACTAAGTTTACTCAGTGTTTGCTAGTATAATTACTTAGTTACAATGAGTTTGAGTGTGCAATGCAGAGGTGCTGCACATAGATTTGCACCATTGGGACACTAATGGAAGTCCAACAGCCACTTTTAGGATGCCACTAAGTTTACTAAGTGTTTGCTAGTATAATGGCTTAGTAACAATGAGTTTGAGTGTGCAATGCAGAGATGCTGCACATAGATTTGCACCAGTGGGACACTAATGGAAGTCCAACAGCCACTTTTAGGATGTCACTAAGTTTCCTCAGTGTTTGCTAGTATAATGGCTTACTAACAATGAGTTTGAGTGTGCAATGCAGTGGTGCTGCAAATAGCTTTGCACCAGTGGGACACTAATGGAAGTCCAACAGCCACTTTTAGGATGCCACTAAGTTTACTCAGTGTTTGCTAGTATAATGGCTTAGTCACAATGAGTTTGATTGTGCAATGCAGTGGTGCTGCAAATAGCTTTGCACCAGTGGGACACTAATGGAAGTCCAACAGCCACTTTTAGGATACCGCTAAGTTTACTCAGTGTTTGCTAGTATAATGGCTTAGTAATAATGAGTTTGAGTGTGCAATGCAGAGGTGCTGCACATAGATTTGCACCAGTGGAACACTAATGGAAGTCCAACAGCCACTTTTAGGATGCCACTAAGTTTACTCAGTGTTTGCTAGTATAATGGCTTAGTAACAATGAGTTTGAGTGTGCAATGCAGAGGTGCTGCACATAGGTTTGCACCAGTGATACACTAATGGAAGTCCAACAGCCACTTTTAGGATGCCACTAAGTTTACTCAGTGTTTGCTAGTATAATGGCTTAGTAACAATGAGTTTGAGTGTGCAATGCAGAGGTGCTGCACATAGATTTGCACCAGTGGGACACTAATGGAAGTCCAACAGCCACTTTTAGGATGCCACTAAGTTTACTCAGTGTTTGCTAGTATAATGGCTTAGTAACAATGAGTTTGAGTGTGCAATGCAGAGGTGCTGCACATAGATTTGCACCAGTGGGACACTAATGGAAGTCCAACAGCCACTTTTAGGATGCCACTAAGTTTACTCAGTGTTTGCTAGTATAATGGCTTAGTAACAATGAGTTTGAGTGTGCAATGCAGAGGTGCTGCACATAGGTTTGCACCAGTGGGACACTAATGGAAGTCCAACAGCCACTTTTAGGATGCCACTAAGTTTACTCAGTGTTTGCTAGTATAATGGCTTAGTAACAATGAGTTTGAGTGTGCAATGCAGAGGTGCTGCACATAGATTTGCACCAGTGGGACTCTAATAAAAAGTCCAACAGCCACTTTTAGGATGCCACTAAGTTTCCTCAGTGTTTGCTAGTATAATGGCTTACTAACAATGAGTTTGAGTGTGCAATGCAGTGGTGCTGCAAATAGCTTTGCAACAGTGGGACACTAATGGAAGTCCAACAGCCACTTTTAGGATGCCACTAAGTTTACTCAGTGTTTGCTAGTATAATGGCTTAGTAACAATGAGTTTGAGTGTGCAATGCAGTGGTGCTGCAAATAGCTTTGCAACAGTGGGACACTAATGGAAGTCCAACAGCCACTTTTAGGATGACACTAAGTTTACTCAGTGTTTGCTAGTATAATGGCTTAGTAACAATGAGTTTGAGTGTGCAATGCAGAGGTGCTGCACATAGGTTTGCACCAGTGGGACACTAATGGAAGTCCAATAGCCACTTTTAGGATGCCACTAAGTTTACTCAGTGTTTGCTAGTATAATGGCTTAGAAACAATGAGTTTGAGTGTGCAATGCAGAGGTGCTGCACATAGATTTGCACCAGTCGGACACTAATGGAAGTCCAACAGCCACTTTTAGGATGCCACTAAGTTTACTCAGTGTTTGCTAGTATAATGGCTTAGTAACAATGACTTTGAGTGTGCAATGCAGAGGTGCTGCACATAGGTTTGCAACAGTGGGACACTAATGGAAGTCCAACAGCCACTTTTAGAATGCCACTAAGTTTACTCAGTGTTTGCTAGTATAATGGCTTAGTAACAATGAGTTTGAGTGTGCAATGCACTGGAGCTGCAAACAGCTTTGCACCAGTGGGACACTAATGGAAGTCCAACAGCCACTTTTAGGATGCCACTAAGTTTACTCAGTGTTTGCTAGTATAATGACTTAGTTACAATGAGTTTGAGTGTGCAATGCAGAGGTGCTGCACATAGATTTGCACCATTGGGACACTAATGGAAGTCCAACAGCCACTTTTAGGATGCCACTAAGTTTACTAAGTGTTTGCTAGTATAATGGCTTAGTAACAATGAGTTTGAGTGTGCAATGCAGAGATGCTGCACATAGATTTGCACCAGTGGGACACTAATGGAAGTCCAACAGCCACTTTTAGGATGTCACTAAGTTTCCTCAGTGTTTGCTAGTATAATGGCTTACTAACAATGAGTTTGAGTGTGCAATGCAGTGGTGCTGCAAATAGCTTTGCAAAAGTGGGACACTAATGGAAGTCCAACAGCCACTTTTAGGATGCCACTAAGTTTACTCAGTGTTTGCTAGTATAATGGCTTAGAAACAATGAGTTTGAGTGTGCAATGCAGAGGTGCTGCACATAGATTTGCACCAGTGGGACACTAATGGAAGTCCAACAGCCACTTTTAGGATGCCACTAAGTTTACTCAGTGTTTGCTAGTATAATGGCTTAGTAACAATGACTTTGAGTGTGCAATGCAGAGGTGCTGCACATAGGTTTGCACCAGTGGGACACTAATGGAAGTCCAACAGCCACTTTTAGAATGCCACTAAGTTTACTCAGTGTTTGCTAGTATAATGGCTTAGTAACAATGAGTTTGAGTGTGAAATGCAGTGGAGCTGCAAACAGCTTTGCACGAGTGGGACACTAATGGAAGTCCAACAGCCACTTTTAGGATGCCACTAAGTTTACTCAGTGTTTGCTAGTATAATTACTTAGTTACAATGAGTTTGAGTGTGCAATGCAGAGATGCTGCACATAGATTTGCACCAGTGGGACACTAATGGAAGTCCAACAGCCACTTTTAGGATGTCACTAAGTTTCCTCAGTGTTTGCTAGTATAATGGCTTACTAACAATGAGTTTGAGTGTGCAATGCAGTGGTGCTGCAAATAGCTTTGCACCAGTGGGACACTAATGGAAGTCCAACAGCCACTTTTAGGATGCCACTAAGTTTACTCAGTGTTTGCTAGTATAATGGCTTAGTCACAATGAGTTTGATTGTGCAATGCAGTGGTGCTGCAAATAGCTTTGCACCAGTGGGACACTAATGGAAGTCCAACAGCCACTTTTAGGATACCGCTAAGTTTACTCAGTGTTTGCTAGTATAATGGCTTAGTAATAATGAGTTTGAGTGTGCAATGCAGAGGTGCTGCACATAGGTTTGCACCAGTGGGACACTAATGGAAGTCCAAGAGCCACTTTTAGGATGCCACTAAGTTTACTCAGTGTTTGCTAGTATAATGGCTTAGTAACAATGAGTTTGAGTGTGCAATGCACAGGTGCTGCACATAGATTTGCATCAGTGATACACTAATGGAAGTCCAACAGCCACTTTTAGGATGCCACTAAGTTTACTCAGTGTTTGCTAGTATAATGGCTTAGTAACAATGAGTTTGAGTGTGCAATGCAGAGGTGCTGCACATAGATTTGCACCAGTGGGACACTAATGGAAGTCCAACAGCCACTTTTAGGATGTCACTAAGTTTCCTCAGTGTTTGCTAGTATAATGGCTTACTAACAATGAGTTTGAGTGTGCAATGCAGTGGTGCTGCAAATAGCTTTGCAACAGTGGGACACTAATGGAAGTCCAACAGCCACTTTTAGGATGCCACTAAGTTTACTCAGTGTTTGCTAGTATAATGGCTTAGAAACAATGAGTTTGAGTGTGCAATGCAGAGGTGCTGCACATAGATTTGCACCAGTGGGACACTAATGGAAGTCCAACAGCCACTTTTAGGATGCCACTAAGTTTACTCAGTGTTTGCTAGTATAATGGCTTAGTAACAATGACTTTGAGTGTGCAATGCAGAGGTGCTGCACATAGGTTTGCACCAGTGGGACACTAATGGAAGTCCAACAGCCACTTTTAGAATGCCACTAAGTTTACTCAGTGTTTGCTAGTATAATGGCTTAGTAACAATGAGTTTGAGTGTGAAATGCAGTGGAGCTGCAAACAGCTTTGCACGAGTGGGACACTAATGGAAGTCCAACAGCCACTTTTAGGATGCCACTAAGTTTACTCAGTGTTTGCTAGTATAATTACTTAGTTACAATGAGTTTGAGTGTGCAATGCAGAGATGCTGCACATAGATTTGCACCAGTGGGACACTAATGGAAGTCCAACAGCCACTTTTAGGATGTCACTAAGTTTCCTCAGTGTTTGCTAGTATAATGGCTTACTAACAATGAGTTTGAGTGTGCAATGCAGTGGTGCTGCAAATAGCTTTGCACCAGTGGGACACTAATGGAAGTCCAACAGCCACTTTTAGGATGCCACTAAGTTTACTCAGTGTTTGCTAGTATAATGGCTTAGTCACAATGAGTTTGATTGTGCAATGCAGTGGTGCTGCAAATAGCTTTGCACCAGTGGGACACTAATGGAAGTCCAACAGCCACTTTTAGGATACCGCTAAGTTTACTCAGTGTTTGCTAGTATAATGGCTTAGTAATAATGAGTTTGAGTGTGCAATGCAGAGGTGCTGCACATAGGTTTGCACCAGTGGGACACTAATGGAAGTCCAAGAGCCACTTTTAGGATGCCACTAAGTTTACTCAGTGTTTGCTAGTATAATGGCTTAGTAACAATGAGTTTGAGTGTGCAATGCACAGGTGCTGCACATAGATTTGCACCAGTGATACACTAATGGAAGTCCAACAGCCACTTTTAGGATGCCACTAAGTTTACTCAGTGTTTGCTAGTATAATGGCTTAGTAACAATGAGTTTGAGTGTGCAATGCAGAGGTGCTGCACATAGATTTGCACCAGTGGGACACTAATGGAAGTCCAACAGCCACTTTTAGGATGCCACTAAGTTTACTCAGTGTTTGCTAGTATAATGGCTTAGTAACAATGAGTTTGAGTGTGCAATGCAGAGGTGCTGCACATAGATTTGCACCAGTGGGACACTAATGGAAGTCCAACAGCCACTTTTAGGATGCCACTAAGTTTACTCAGTGTTTGCTAGTATAATGGCTTAGTAACAATGAGTTTGAGTGTGCAATGCAGAGGTGCTGCACATAGGTTTGCACCAGTGGGACACTAATGGAAGTCCAACAGCCACTTTTAGGATGCCACTAAGTTTACTCAGTGTTTGCTAGTATAATGGCTTAGTAACAATGAGTTTGAGTGTGCAATGCAGAGGTGCTGCACATAGATTTGCACCAGTGGGACTCTAATAAAAAGTCCAACAGCCACTTTTAGGATGCCACTAAGTTTCCTCAGTGTTTGCTAGTATAATGGCTTACTAACAATGAGTTTGAGTGTGCAATGCAGTGGTGCTGCAAATAGCTTTGCAACAGTGGGACACTAATGGAAGTCCAACAGCCACTTTTAGGATGCCACTAAGTTTACTCAGTGTTTGCTAGTATAATGGCTTAGTAACAATGAGTTTGAGTGTGCAATGCAGTGGTGCTGCAAATAGCTTTGCAACAGTGGGACACTAATGGAAGTCCAACAGCCACTTTTAGGATGACACTAAGTTTACTCAGTGTTTGCTAGTATAATGGCTTAGTAACAATGAGTTTGAGTGTGCAATGCAGAGGTGCTGCACATAGGTTTGCACCAGTGGGACACTAATGGAAGTCCAATAGCCACTTTTAGGATGCCACTAAGTTTACTCAGTGTTTGCTAGTATAATGGCTTAGAAACAATGAGTTTGAGTGTGCAATGCAGAGGTGCTGCACATAGATTTGCAACAGTGGGACACTAATGGAAGTCCAACAGCCACTTTTAGAATGCCACTAAGTTTACTCAGTGTTTGCTAGTATAATGGCTTAGTAACAATGAGTTTGAGTGTGCAATGCACTGGAGCTGCAAACAGCTTTGCACCAGTGGGACACTAATGGAAGTCCAACAGCCACTTTTAGGATGCCACTAAGTTTACTCAGTGTTTGCTAGTATAATGACTTAGTTACAATGAGTTTGAGTGTGCAATGCAGAGGTGCTGCACATAGATTTGCACCATTGGGACACTAATGGAAGTCCAACAGCCACTTTTAGGATGCCACTAAGTTTACTAAGTGTTTGCTAGTATAATGGCTTAGTAACAATGAGTTTGAGTGTGCAATGCAGTGGTGCTGCAAATAGCTTTGCACCAGTGGGACACTAATGGAAGTCCAACAGCCACTTTTAGGATACCGCTAAGTTTACTCAGTGTTTGCTAGTATAATGGCTTAGTAACAATGAGTTTGAGTGTGCAATGCAGTGGTGCGCTAGTATAATGGCTTAATAACAATGAGTTTGAGTGTGCAATGCAGTGGTGCTGCAAATAGCTTTGCACCAGTGGGACACTAATGGAAGTCCAACAGCCACTTTTAGGATGCCACTAAGTTTACTCAGTGTTTGCTAGTATAATGGCATAGTAAAAATGAGTTTGAGTGTGCAATTAAGAGGTGCCGCACATAGGTTTGCACCAGTGGGACAGTAATGGAAGTCCAACAGCCACTTGTAGGATGCCACTAAGTTTACTCAGTGTTTGCTAGTATAATGGCTTAGTAACAATGAGTTTGAGTGTGCAATGCAGAGGTGCTGCACATAGATTTGCACCAGTGGGACTCTAATAAAAAGTCCAACAGCCACTTTTAGGATGCCACTAAGTTTCCTCAGTGTTTGCTAGTATAATGGCTTACTAACAATGAGTTTGAGTGTGCAATGCAGTGGTGCTGCAAATAGCTTTGCAACAGTGGGACACTAATGGAAGTCCAACAGCCACTTTTAGGATGCCACTAAGTTTACTCAGTGTTTGCTAGTATAATGGCTTAGTAACAATGAGTTTGAATGTGCAATGCAGAGGTGCTGCACATAGGTTTGCACCAGTGGGACACTAATGGAAGTCCAAGAGCCACTTTTAGGATACCACTAAGTTTACTCAGTGTTTGCTAGTATAATGGCTTAGTAACAATGAGTTTGAGTGTGCAATGCAGAGGTGCTGCACATAGATTTGCACCAGTGGGACACTAATGGAAGTCCAACAGCCACTTTTAGGATGCCACTAAGTTTACTCAGTGTTTGCTAGTAAAATGGCTTAGTAACAATGAGTTTGAGTGTGCAATGCAGAGGTTCTGCACATAGGTTTGCACCAGTGGGACACTAATGGAAGTCCAACAGCCACTTTTAGGATGCCACTAAGTTTACTCAGTGTTTGCTAGTATAATGGCTTAGTAACAATGAGTTTGAGTGTGCAATGCAGAGGTGCTGCACATAGATTTGCACCAATGGGACTCTAATAAAAAGTCCAACAGCCACTTTTAGGATGCCACTAAGTTTCCTCAGTGTTTGCTAGTATAATGGCTTACTAACAATGAGTTTGAGTGTGCAATGCAGTGGTGCTGCAAATAGCTTTGCAACAGTGGGACACTAATGGAAGTCCAACAGCCACTTTTAGGATGCCACTAAGTTTACTCAGTGTTTGCTAGTATAATTACTTAGTTACAATGAGTTTGAGTGTGCAATGCAGAGGTGCTGCACATAGATTTGCACCATTGGGACACTAATGGAAGTCCAACAGCCACTTTTAGGATGCCACTAAGTTTACTCAGTGTTTGCTAGTATAATGGCTTAGTAACAATGAGTTTGAGTGTGCAATGCAGAGGTGCTGCACATAGATTTGCACCAGTGGGACTCTAATAAAAAGTCCAACAGCCACTTTTAGGATGCCACTAAGTTTCCTCAGTGTTTGCTAGTATAATGGCTTACTAACAATGAGTTTGAGTGTGCAATGCAGTGGTGCTGCAAATAGCTTTGCAACAGTGGGACACTAATGGAAGTCCAACAGCCACTTTTAGGATGAAACTAAGTTTACTCAGTGTTTGCTAGTATAATGGCTTAGTAACAATGAGTTTGAGTGTGCAATGCAGAGGTGCTGCACATAGGTTTGCACCAGTGGGACACTAATGGAAGTCCAACAGCCACTTTTAGAATGCCACTAAGTTTACTCAGTGTTTGCTAGTATAATGGCTTAGTAACAATGAGTTTGAGTGTGCAATGCACTGGAGCTGCAAACAGCTTTGCACCAGTGGGACACTAATGGAAGTCCAACAGCCACTTTTAGGATGCCACTAAGTTTACTCAGTGTTTGCTAGTATAATGACTTAGTTACAATGAGTTTGAGTGTGCAATGCAGAGGTGCTGCACATAGATTTGCACCATTGGGACACTAATGGAAGTCCAACAGCCACTTTTAGGATGCCACTAAGTTTACTAAGTGTTTGCTAGTATAATGGCTTAGTAACAATGAGTTTGAGTGTGCAATGCAGAGATGCTGCACATAGATTTGCACCAGTGGGACACTAATGGAAGTCCAACAGCCACTTTTAGGATGTCACTAAGTTTCCTCAGTGTTTGCTAGTATAATGGCTTACTAACAATGAGTTTGAGTGTGCAATGCAGTGGTGCTGCAAATAGCTTTGCACCAGTGGGACACTAATGGAAGTCCAACAGCCACTTTTAGGATGCCACTAAGTTTACTCAGTGTTTGCTAGTATAATGGCTTAGTCACAATGAGTTTGATTGTGCAATGCAGTGGTGCTGCAAATAGCTTTGCACCAGTGGGACACTAATGGAAGTCCAACAGCCACTTTTAGGATACCGCTAAGTTTACTCAGTGTTTACTAGTATAATGGCTTAGTAATAATGAGTTTGAGTGTGCAATGCAGAGGTGCTGCACATAGATTTGCACCAGTGGAACACTAATGGAAGTCCAACAGCCACTTTTAGGATGCCACTAAGTTTACTCAGTGTTTGCTAGTATAATGGCTTAGTAACAATGAGTTTGAGTGTGCAATGCAGTGGTGCGCTAGTATAATGGCTTAATAACAATGAGTTTGAGTGTGCAATGCAGTGGTGCTGCAAATAGCTTTGCACCAGTGGGACACTAATGGAAGTCCAACAGCCACTTTTAGGATGCCACTAGTTTACTCAGTGTTTGCTAGTATAATGGCTTAGTAAGAATGAGTTTGAGTGTGCAAAGCAGAGGTACTGCACATAGATTTGCACCAGTGGGACACTAATAGAAGTCCAACAGCCACTTTTAGGATGCCACTAAGTTTACTCAGTGTTTGCTAGTATAATGGCATAGTAAAAATGAGTTTGAGTGTGCAATTCAGAGGTGCCGCACATAGGTTTGCACCAGTGGGACAGTAATGGAAGTCCAACAGCCACTTGTAGGATGCCACTAAGTTTACTCAGTGTTTGCTAGTATAATGGCTTAGTAACAATGAGTTTGAGTGTGCAATGCAGAGGTGCTGCACATAGATTTGCACCAGTGGGACTCTAATAAAAAGTCCAACAGCCACTTTTAGGATGCCACTAAGTTTCCTCAGTGTTTGCTAGTATAATGGCTTACTAACAATGAGTTTGAGTGTGCAATGCAGTGGTGCTGCAAATAGCTTTGCAACAGTGGGACACTAATGGAAGTCCAACAGCCACTTTTAGGATGCCACTAAGTTTACTCAGTGTTTGCTAGTATAATGGCTTAGTAACAATGAGTTTGAATGTGCAATGCAGAGGTGCTGCACATAGGTTTGCACCAGTGGGACACTAATGGAAGTCCAAGAGCCACTTTTAGGATGCCACTAAGTTTACTCAGTGTTTGCTAGTATAATGGCTTAGTAACAATGAGTTTGAGTGTGCAATGCAGAGGTGCTGCACATAGATTTGCACCAGTGGGACACTAATGGAAGTCCAACAGCCACTTTTAGGATGCCACTAAGTTTACTCAGTGTTTGCTAGTAAAATGGCTTAGTAACAATGAGTTTGAGTGTGCAATGCAGAGGTTCTGCACATAGGTTTGCACCAGTGGGACACTAATGGAAGTCCAACAGCCACTTTTAGGATGTCACTAAGTTTCCTCAGTGTTTGCTAGTATAATGGCTTACTAACAATGAGTTTGAGTGTGCAATGCAGTGGTGCTGCAAATAGCTTTGCACCAGTGGGACACTAATGGAAGTCCAACAGCCACTTTTAGGATGCCACTAAGTTTACTCAGTGTTTGCTAGTATAATGGCTTAGTCACAATGAGTTTGATTGTGCAATGCAGTGGTGCTGCAAATAGCTTTGCACCAGTGGGACACTAATGGAAGTCCAACAGCCACTTTTAGGATACCGCTAAGTTTACTCAGTGTTTACTAGTATAATGGCTTAGTAATAATGAGTTTGAGTGTGCAATGCAGAGGTGCTGCACATAGATTTGCACCAGTGGAACACTAATGGAAGTCCAACAGCCACTTTTAGGATGCCACTAAGTTTACTCAGTGTTTGCTAGTATAATGGCTTAGTAACAATGAGTTTGAGTGTGCAATGCAGTGGTGCGCTAGTATAATGGCTTAATAACAATGAGTTTGAGTGTGCAATGCAGTGGTGCTGCAAATAGCTTTGCACCAGTGGGACACTAATGGAAGTCCAACAGCCACTTTTAGGATGCCACTAGTTTACTCAGTGTTTGCTAGTATAATGGCTTAGTAAGAATGAGTTTGAGTGTGCAAAGCAGAGGTACTGCACATAGATTTGCACCAGTGGGACACTAATAGAAGTCCAACAGCCACTTTTAGGATGCCACTAAGTTTACTCAGTGTTTGCTAGTATAATGGCATAGTAAAAATGAGTTTGAGTGTGCAATGCAGAGGTGCTGCACATAGATTTGCACCAGTGGGACAGTAATGGAAGTCCAACAGCCACTTGTAGGATGCCACTAAGTTTACTCAGTGTTTGCTAGTATAATGGCTTAGTAACAATGAGTTTGAGTGTGCAATGCAGAGGTGCTGCACATAGATTTGCACCAGTGGGACTCTAATAAAAAGTCCAACAGCCACTTTTAGGATGCCACTAAGTTTCCTCAGTGTTTGCTAGTATAATGGCTTACTAACAATGAGTTTGAGTGTGCAATGCAGTGGTGCTGCAAATAGCTTTGCAACAGTGGGACACTAATGGAAGTCCAACAGCCACTTTTAGGATGCCACTAAGTTTACTCAGTGTTTGCTAGTATAATGGCTTAGTAACAATGAGTTTGAATGTGCAATGCAGAGGTGCTGCACATAGGTTTGCACCAGTGGGACACTAATGGAAGTCCAATAGCCACTTTTAGGATGCCACTAAGTTTACTCAGTGTTTGCTAGTATAATGGCTTAGTAACAATGAGTTTGAGTGTGCAATGCAGAGGTGCTGCACATAGATTTGCACCAGTGGGACACTAATGGAAGTCCAACAGCCACTTTTAGGATGCCACTAAGTTTACTCAGTGTTTGCTAGTAAAATGGCTTAGTAACAATGAGTTTGAGTGTGCAATGCAGAGGTTCTGCACATAGGTTTGCACCAGTGGGACACTAATGGAAGTCCAACAGCCACTTTTAGGATGCCACTAAGTTTACTCAGTGTTTGCTAGTATAATGGCTTAGTAACAATGACTTTGAGTGTGCAATGCAGAGGTGCTGCACATAGGTTTGCACCAGTGGGACACTAATGGAAGTCCAACAGCCACTTTTAGAATGCCACTAAGTTTACTCAGTGTTTGCTAGTATAATGGCTTAGTAACAATGAGTTTGAGTGTGCAATGCAGTGGAGCTGCAAACAGCTTTGCACCAGTGGGACACTAATGGAAGTCCAACAGCCACTTTTAGGATGCCACTAAGTTTACTAAGTGTTTGCTAGTATAATGGCTTAGTAACAATGAGTTTGAGTGTGCAATGCAGAGATGCTGAACATAGATTTGCACCAGTGGGACACTAATGGAAGTCCAACAGCCACTTTAAGGATGCCACTAAGTTTCCTCAGTGTTTGCTAGTATAATGGCTTACTAACAATGAGTTTGAGTGTGCAATGCAGTGGTGCTGCAAATAGCTTTGCACCAGTGGGACACTAATGGAAGTCCAACAGCCACTTTTAGGATGCCACTAAGTTTACTCAGTGTTTGCTAGTATAATGGCTTAGTCACAATGAGTTTGATTGTGCAATGCAGTGGTGCTGCAAATAGCTTTGCACCAGTGGGACACTAATGGAAGTCCAACAGCCACTTTTAGGATACCGCTAAGTTTACTCAGTGTTTGCTAGTATAATGGCTTAGTAACAATGAGTTTGAGTGTGCAATGCAGAGGTGCTGCACATAGATTTGCACCAGTGGAACACTAATGGAAGTCCAACAGCCACTTTTAGGATGCCACTAAGTTTACTCAGTGTTTGCTAGTGTAATGGCTTAGTAACAATGAGTTTGAGTGTGCAATGCAGTGGTGCGCTAGTATAATGGCTTAATAACAATGAGTTTGAGTGTGCAAAGCAGAGGTACTGCACATAGATTTGCACCAGTGGGACACTAATAGAAGTCCAACAGCCACTTTTAGGATGCCACTAAGTTTACTCAGTGTTTGCTAGTATAATGGCATAGTAACAATGAGTTTGAGTGTGCAATTCAGAGGTGCTGCACATAGGTTTGCACCAGTGGGACAGTAATGGAAGTCCAACAGCCACTTGTAGGATGCCACTAAGTTTACTCAGTGTTTGCTAGTATAATGGCTTAGTAACAATGAGTTTGAGTGTGCAATGCAGAGGTGCTGCACATAGATTTGCACTAGTGGGACTCTAATTAAAAGGCCAACAGCCACTTTTAGGATGCCACTAAGTTTCCTCAGTGTTTGCTAGTATAATGGCTTACTAACAATGAGTTTGAGTGTGCAATGCAGTGGTGCTGCAAATAGCTTTGCAACAGTGGGACACTAATGGAAGTCTAACAGCCACTTTTAGGATGCCTTTAAGTTTACTCAGTGTTTGCTAGTATAATGGCTTAGTAACAATGAGTTTGAGTGTGCAATGCAGAGGTGCTGCACATAGGTTTGCACCAGTGGGACAATAATGGAAGTCCAATAGCCACTTTTAGGATGCCACTAAGTTTACTCAGTGTTTGCTAGTATAATGGCTTAGTAACAATGACTTTGAGTGTGCAATGGAGAGGTGCTGCACATAGATTTGCACCAGTGGGACACTAATGGAAGTCCAACAGCCACTTTTAGAATGCCACTAAGTTTACTCAGTGTTTGCTAGTATAATGGCTTAGTAACAATGAGTTTGAGTGTGCAATGCAGTGGAGCTGCAAACAGCTTTGCACCAGTGGGACACTAATGGAAGTCCAACAGCCACTTTTAGGATGCCACTAAGTTTACTCAGTGTTTGCTAGTATAATGACTTAGTTACAATGAGTTTGAGTGTGCAATGCAGAGGTGCTGCACATAGATTTGCACCATTGGGACACTAATGGAAGTCCAACAGCCACTTTTAGGATGCCACTAAGTTTACTAAGTGTTTGCTAGTATAATGGCTTAGTAACAATGAGTTTGAGTGTGCAATGCAGAGATGCTGCACATAGATTTGCACCAGTGGGACACTAATGGAAGTCCAACAGCCACATTTAGGATGCCACTAAGTTTCCTCAGTGTATGCTAGTATAATGGCTTACTAACAATGAGTTTGAGTGTGCAATGCAGTGGTGCTGCAAATAGCTTTGCACCAGTGGGACACTAATGGAAGTCCAACAGCCACTTTTAGGATACCGCTAAGTTTACTCAGTGTTTGCTAATATAATGGCTTAGTAACAATGAGTTTGAGTGTGCAATGCAGAGGTGCTGCACATAGATTTGCACCAGTGGAACACTAATGGAAGTCCAACAGCCACTTTTAGGATGCCACTAAGTTTACTCAGTGGTTGCTAGTATAATGGCATAGTAACAATGAGTTTGAGTGTGCAATACAGTGGTGCTTCAAATAGCTTTGCACCAGTGGGACACTAATGGAAGTCCAACAGCCACTTTTAGGATGCCACTAAGTTTACTCAGTGTTTGCTAGTATAATGGCTTGGTAACAATGAGTTTCAGTGTGCAATGCAGAGGTGCTGCACATAGGTTTGCACAAGTGGGACACTAATGGAAGTCCAACAGCCACTTTTAGGATGCCACTAAGTTTACTCAGTGTTTGCTAGTATAATGGGTTAATAACAATGAGTTTGAGTGTGCAATGCAGTGGTGCTGCAAATAGCTTTGCTCCAGTGGGACACTAATGGAAGTCCAACAGCCACTTTTAGGATGCCACTAAGTTTACTAAGTGTTTGCTAGTATAATGGCTTAGTAACAATGAGTTTGAGTGTGCAATGCAGAGATGCTGCACATAGATTTGCACCAGTGGGACACTAATGGAAGTCCAACAGCCACTTTTAGGATGCCACTAAGTTTCCTCAGTGTTTGCTAGTATAATGGCTTACTAACAATGAGTTTGAGTGTGCAATACAGTGGTGCTGCAAATAGCTTTGCACCAGTGGGACACTAATGGAAGTCCAACAGCCACTTTTAGGATGCCACTAAGTTTACTCAGTGTTTGCTAGTATAATGGCTTAGTCACAATGAGTTTGATTGTGCAATGCAGTGGTGCTGCAAATAGCTTTGCACCAGTGAGACACTAATGGAAGTCCAACAGCCACTTTTAGGATACCGCTAAGTTTACTCAGTGTTTGCTAGTATAATGGCTTAGTAACAATGAGTTTGAGTGTGCAATGCAGAGGTGCTGCACATAGATTTGCACTAGTGGGACTCTAATAAAAAGTCCAACAGCCACTTTTAGGATGCCACTAAGTTTCCTCAGTGTTTGCTAGTATAATGGCTTACTAACAATGAGTTTGAGTGTGCAATGCAGTGGTGCTGCAAATAGCTTTGCAACAGTGGGACACTAATGGAAGTCTAACAGCCACTTTTAGGATGCCACTAAGTTTACTCAGTGTTTGCTAGTATAATGGCTTAGTAACAATGAGTTTGAGTGTGCAATGCAGAGGTGCTGCACATAGGTTTGCACCAGTGGGACACTAATGGAAGTCCAATAGCCACTTTTAGGATGCCACTAAGTTTACTCAGTGTTTGCTAGTATAATGGCTTAGAAACAATGACTTTGAGTGTGCAATGCAGAGGTGCTGCACATAGATTTGCACCAGTGGGACACTAATGGAAGTCCAACAGCCACTTTTAGAATGCCACTAAGTTTACTCTGTGTTTGCTAGTATAATGGCTTAGTAACAATGAGTTTGAGTGTGCAATGCAGTGGAGCTGCAATCAGCTTTGCACCAGTGGGACACTAATGGAAGTCCAACAGCCACTTTTAGGATGCCACTAAGTTTACTCAGTGTTTGCTAGTATAATGACTTAGTTACAATGAGTTTGAGTGTGCAATGCAGAGGTGCTGCACATAGATTTGCACCATTGGGACACTAATGGAAGTCCAACAGCCACTTTTAGGATGCCACTAAGTTTACTAAGTAAACACAAAACCTTGTAAATAGGGTACATAGCCTGTCAAACTAAATAAATATGGCAACACATGAGAACACCAGAGTATTAGGCTAAAAAATAGTTTTATTAAATACACTTTAAAAGACAAAAAGCAAAAAAGTAATTAATTATAAATAACACTGCATAAAATCCAGACCTAGTGCAAAACAGATATATATATCAAAGTTGATCACAAATAACTTAATAGAGGATGGATCCAGATGGCAACAAAATACGCCCTAAACAGGCAAAAAAGGTCAAACATGCAAAAAAAGCTAAAAAAGACCTTAGTAAAGTGCCCAATGCTGAAAATATTGCACTATTTTAAGCCAAAAAGATTTGGTATCTTGTATATAGATCAAAAAACGAGAGTCCCACTCAGTACATAGTGTGAACAGGTGGGTCCCGATAGGGAAAAAAAGGCCAGTGCCAATAAATGCAAGCAGTATATACAGAGAAAGGGCAGGATTAATCAAAAAGGATCCATTACCTCAGAGAGTGGAGCACCAGGACTGGCAACCTCAACATATGTTTCCAAATGGGTCTTCGTCAGGAGGTGTGGCTTATTAGTGTAACACAGGTTTATTTATACAATTGAGTAACCAATCCAAAAGTCAAAGGGCCATCATGTGACCCAAATCATTAGAAACCATCTGGGGCGAACAAAGGGTGTTAGGAAAAAACCCAATCGCAGCAACTAATAAAGCCTGCGTTTCATTAACGGCGGGGGTGAGCCGCACACGTCATGTAGAAAAGGGAATCCCATTTGATCCGAAAACGTCACTGGCGCATGCACACTGGACCGCAAACCATAAAACAGGAAGTGCCGTGCTTCGGGTAGTGCAGCCTCTGCGTCCCATGTCGCTAGGCGACCGGTGGGCGTGCACCTGTATAGAGCCGAAGCACAGACGATTCCATGGAAGGCAGGCCAGCTAGACGCGCTCTGTGATCGGACAAAAGGCATAGCCCAGTGGTAAAGACCAGGGAAACCCACATGGCTGTCCAAAGCACACAGTATTATATTGTGTGCACACCGGATCGCAGACAACTACAAGTTAGAAAAATGCACCCAGAATATTCATGGATCATAAACATAGATGAAGAAAGGACAAACATGTTATCCAAACAAAACGGCCCTGAGAGATATATTTAGTAAAATACAGCCACATATAAAGTATATAGAGAAAGAAGAAAGCAGAAGGACGAATAATTATGAACCGCTGGCAGAAAAGATTTTTTCTCTTTTTCTTCCTCTTTTTCTCTTTCTTTCTCACAACGAAAAGAGGCAAAGTACAATACAGAATATTCCTGCACGAGCCATAAGATGACATCATATGATCCAAAGGTCACAGATCAAGCACATTCAGTGATGGAAATGGTACTAGGAAGATAAACATAAAAAAATTAAAAATAATACAAAACAACATTAAAACCTGCAAAAAGAAAAGCAACCTAGCAGATCCCATGGAACCCAAAAATATGAACTACAAAAAGGACGCGAACCCAAAGTTTTCGTTAAGACCTTTCGGAGAAACTGTATCCAGCCTATAAATCCAACGACTTTCTACCTGGGATAGAGACCTAAACAAATCCCCACCCCTACTGCCCAGCGTAACCTGGTCAATCCCCCTTATCTGTAGTAAACTCGAATCACTATTGTGATATGTCCTGAAATGTTTCGCCAAAGTTTTGAGTTGTTCAAAAGATTCCGCTGTCTTAGCCTTATCTATATCACGAACATGCTCCCGTACTCTTTTCTTCAATTCACGAGTGGTCATGCCTACGTAGATTTTTTTACAGGGGCAGGTGGCGTAATAAATTACGCCTTTCGAAGAGCATGTAAGATGATGAAGAATTTGGTAAGTGCGGCTCGAGGTAGAGTTTGTAAAATCCTTACATTTGACTAAATTCAAGCAGGCTTTGCACAACCTGCAAGGAAAGAAGCCTTGATTGTTAGCAGGTGTTCTTTTAGTAGGAACTGCCTGATAATGGCTTCTTACAAGGATATCACCTAGATTTTTTGATCGTCTTGCAGTGATCGAGGGTCTTTGGGGGAGAATCCTTCTGAGAACTGGATCAGTGAAAAGAGTTTTCCAATGTCTGTATATAATTTCTTGAAAACCTTTCCATTGGCTATGGAAAGTAGTTATAAGTCTAACAGTGTCCTTGTTTGTTGAAGTGTTAGACTGTTCCCGATACAGTAGATCGTTCCTGGACGAATTTTTGGCGATATTAAAACCATGACGTATCGTCCTATGGCTATAGCCCCTAGCCCTAAAACGATCATAAAGATCTCTTGATTGTTGCCGGAAATGCTCGTCTGATGAGCAAATTCTCCTTAATCTTAAAAATTGGCTGGAAGGGATTCCTCTAGTTGTGCCAGGTGGATGAGCAGAATCAGCACGTAATAAAGCATTACTAGAGGTAGGCTTACGGTAAACACATGTATCCAAATAACCCCGTTCCGTCCTCTGAATATCAATATCCAAGAAACTGAGCCTAGTACCAAACTGGTAAGTCAGTTTTAAATTAATCGTATTGGAATTGAGACAGTCCATAAAGGCTTGCAATTCCTGTATAGTGCCCTCCCAGAGAAACCATACATCATCGATGTATCGAAGCCAATTGTGCACCCGTTCCGTCTGTTGTAAGGGGTTACATACAAAGATTTCCCTCTCCCAAGCTCCAAGGAAAAGATTAGCATAAGAGGGGGCACAAGCCGCCCCCATTGCTGTTCCTTGGAGCTGGAGGTACGTCTGGTCTTTAAAAGTAAAGCAGTTATGCGTTAAAATATATTCCAGTAACATCAATAGAAGTTCTGAAAGAGAAGGTTCCAGGTTGCTATTTTTCAGGAACCAAGAAACTGCTTTTAGGCCATCAGAATGACGAATTGAGGTATACAGGCTTTCTATGTCTGCAGTAACCATAAGCATATTATCCTGTAGGTAGATGTTATCAAAATTAGCTAGAGCAGCGGTAGTATCTTTGAGATACGACGGAAGGGTGGACACAATTGGCTTCAAATAAAAATCGATGAATTGACAGACACTTTCGCACAAACCCCCATTGCCCGAGACTATGGGTCTACCAGGGGGATCCAAGGGGTGTTTGTGCACCTTTGGTAAAAGGTAAAAGGTTGGCAACCTTGGTTTGACTGAAATGATGGCATCACAAATTTTCTTGGATATGATACCCTTATCAAATGCTTCAAGAATAATATCATTCAGTTCCTGTTGGAACTTCGGTAGGGGGTTTGAAGAGAGCCTTTTATAGCACACCCGGTCGGATAGTAGTCTAAAAGCCTGCTTCTCATAGAGGGCCTTCGGCCAAATGACCAAATTCCCCCCCTTGTCGGCAGGCTTGAAGACTACATCAGACCAGGCTGCCATGTCCTCCAGAATTCTCCTCTCCTGAACAGACATATTGGGTTTGGCCCCTGAGGTGAATGATAAATTTTCAAGCTCGTCTGTAACAAGCTTAACAAAAATATCCACCGCAGGACATGTACTTAAATTTGGAAAATTTTTTGATCTTAAACCCAAAAGGGGAGGAAGATCACTCACCACATTACTGCCTTCCTCGTTGGCTAGACTTTCCAAAATAAGAAGAGCTTGTCTTTCTTCTTCTGTGTCAAAGATGGTATCAAGCGGGATCTTATCCTTTTCAAAATGACGTTTGAGAATGATTTTCCTAGCAAATAGGTGGACATCTTTTACGGCCGTAAAGCGGTCTAAATGAGAAGACGGAGAAAAAGTTAGACCTCTCTTCAAAATTGACTCTTGAACTTCCGTAAGAAGATGATCAGATAAATTAATTACCTTAGGTTGATTATGGGCATCTTTGTCTACATTTTTCGAATTTTGTTGATCTCTGCGGCCACCATTTCGAGTCCGGATTGGTCTATGACCAGAAGCTTCTGCTCCATAGGTAGACTTGTTGCTACTAGACACTGAGGACAGTGATGTCACAGATGGAGATCTAGACATAGGCACATTTTTGATTTTCTTTTTATATTGCCATTTGTAGATTCTCCCAGATTCATAGTCGTTTATATCCCTCTTGTATTTTTTTTGTTTTTGTGAACAGATTTCCTGTTCATATTTGAGGACGGAACGGGGTTATTTGGATACATGTGTTTACCGTAAGCCTACCTCTAGTAATGCTTTATTACGTGCTGATTCTGCTCATCCACCTGGCACAACTAGAGGAATCCCTTCCAGCCAATTTTTAAGATTAAGGAGAATTTGCTCATCAGACGAGCATTTCCGGCAACAATCAAGAGATCTTTATGATCGTTTTAGGGCTAGGGGCTATAGCCATAGGACGATACGTCATGGTTTTAATATCGCCAAAAATTCGTCCAGGAACGATCTACTGTATCGGGAACAGTCTAACACTTCAACAAACAAGGACACTGTTAGACTTATAACTACTTTCCATAGCCAATGGAAAGGTTTTCAAGAAATTATATACAGACATTGGAAAACTCTTTTCACTGATCCAGTTCTCAGAAGGATTCTCCCCCAAAGACCCTCGATCACTGCAAGACGATCAAAAAATCTAGGTGATATCCTTGTAAGAAGCCATTATCAGGCAGTTCCTACTAAAAGAACACCTGCTAACAATCAAGGCTTCTTTCCTTGCAGGTTGTGCAAAGCCTGCTTGAATTTAGTCAAATGTAAGGATTTTACAAACTCTACCTCGAGCCGCACTTACCAAATTCTTCATCATCTTACATGCTCTTCGAAAGGCGTAATTTATTACGCCACCTGCCCCTGTAAAAAAAAAAAAAAAAAAAAAATCTACGTAGGCATGACCACTCGTGAATTGAAGAAAAGAGTACGGGAGCATGTTCGTGATATAGATAAGGCTAAGACAGCGGAATCTTTTGAACAACTCAAAACTTTGGCGAAACATTTCAGGACATATCACAATAGTGATTCGAGTTTACTACAGATAAGGGGGATTGACCAGGTTACGCTGGGCAGTAGGGGTGGGGATTTGTTTAGGTCTCTATCCCAGGTAGAAAGTCGTTGGATTTATAGGCTGGATACAGTTTCTCCGAAAGGTCTTAACGAAAACTTTGGGTTCGCGTCCTTTTTGTAGTTCATATTTTTGGGTTCCATGGGATCTGCTAGGTTGCTTTTCTTTTTGCAGGTTTTAATGTTGTTTTGTATTATTTTTAATTTTTTTATGTTTATCTTCCTAGTACCATTTCCATCACTGAATGTGCTTGATCTGTGACCTTTGGATCATATGATGTCATCTTATGGCTCGTGCAGGAATATTCTGTATTGTACTTTGCCTCTTTTCGTTGTGAGAAAGAAAGAGAAAAAGAGAAAAAATCTTTTCTGCCAGCGGTTCATAATTATTCGTCCTTCTGCTTTCTTCTTTCTCTATATACTTTATATGTGGCTGTATTTTACTAAATATATCTCTCAGGGCCGTTTTGTTTGGATAACATGTTTGTCCTTTCTTCATCTATGTTTATGATCCATGAATATTCTGGGTGCATTTTTCTAACTTGTAGTTGTCTGCGATCCGGTGTGCACACAATATAATACTGTGTGCTTTGGACAGCCATGTGGGTTTCCCTGGTCTTTACCACTGGGCTATGCCTTTTGTCCGATCACAGAGCGCGTCTAGCTGGCCTGCCTTCCATGGAATCGTCTGTGCTTCGGCTCTATACAGGTGCACGCCCACCGGTCGCCTAGCGACATGGGACGCAGAGGCTGCACTACCCGAAGCACGGCACTTCCTGTTTTATGGTTTGCGGTCCAGTGCGCATGCGCCAGTGACGTTTTCGGATCAAATGGGATTCCCTTTTCTACATGACGTGTGCGGCTCACCCCCGCCGTTAATGAAACGCAGGCTTTATTAGTTGCTGCGATTGGGTTTTTTCCTAACACCCTTTGTTCGCCCCAGATGGTTTCTAATGATTTGGGTCACATGATGGCCCTTTGACTTTTGGATTGGTTACTCAATTGTATAAATAAACCTGTGTTACACTAATAAGCCACACCTCCTGACGAAGACCCATTTGGAAACATATGTTGAGGTTGCCAGTCCTGGTGCTCCACTCTCTGAGGTAATGGATCCTTTTTGATTAATCCTGCCCTTTCTCTGTATATACTGCTTGCATTTATTGGCACTGGCCTTTTTTTCCCTATCGGGACCCACCTGTTCACACTATGTACTGAGTGGGACTCTCGTTTTTTGATCTATATACAAGATACCAAATCTTTTTGGCTTAAAATAGTGCAATATTTTCAGCATTGGGCACTTTACTAAGGTCTTTTTTAGCTTTTTTTGCATGTTTGACCTTTTTTGCCTGTTTAGGGCGTATTTTGTTGCCATCTGGATCCATCCTCTATTAAGTTATTTGTGATCAACTTTGATATATATATCTGTTTTGCACTAGGTCTGGATTTTATGCAGTGTTATTTATAATTAATTACTTTTTTGCTTTTTGTCTTTTAAAGTGTATTTAATAAAACTATTTTTTAGCCTAATACTCTGGTGTTCTCATGTGTTGCCTAAGTTTACTAAGTGTTTGCTAGTATAATGGCTTAGTAACAATGAGTTTGAGTGTGCAATGCAGAGATGCTGCACATAGATTTGCACCAGTGGGACACTAATGGAAGTCCAACAGCCACTTTTAGGATGCCACTAAGTTTCCTCAGTGTATGCTAGTATAATGGCTAAGTAACAATGAGTTTGATTGTGCAATACAGTGGTGCTGCAAATAGCTTTGCACCAGTGGGACACTAATGGAAGTCCAACAGCCACTTTTAGGATGCCACTAAGTTTACTCAGTTTTTGCTAGTATAATGGCTTAGTAACAATGAGTTTGATTGTGCAATACAGTGGTGCTGCAAATAGCTTTGCACCAGTGGGACACTAATGGAAGTCCAACAGCCACTTTTAGGATACCGCTAAGTTTTCTCAGTGTTTGCTAGTATAATGGCTTAGTAACAATGAGTTTGAGTGTGCAATGCAGAGGTGCTGCACATAGATTTGCACCAAGTCCAACAGCCACTTTTAGGATGCCACTAAGTTTACTCAGTGTTTGCTAGTATAATGGCATAGTAACAATGTGTTTGAGTGTGCAATGCAGTGGAGCTTCAAATAGCTTTGCACCAGTGGGACACTAATGGAAGTCCAACAGCCACTTTTAGGATGCCACTAAGTTTACTCAGTGTTTGCTAGTATAATGGCTTGGTAACAATGAGTTTCAGTGTGCAATGCAGAGGTGCTGCACATAGGTTTGCACAAGTGGGACACTAATGGAAGTCCAACAGCCACTTTTAGGATGCCACTAAGTTTACTCAGTGTTTGCTAGTATAATGGCTTAATAACAATGAGTTTGAGTGTGCAATGCAGTGGTGCTGCAAATAGCTTTGCACCAGTGGGACACTAATGGAAGTCCAACAGCCACTTTTAGGATGCCACTAAGTTTACTCAGTGTTTTCTAGTATAATGGCTTAGTAAGAATGAGTTTGAGTGTGCAATGCAGAGGTACTGCACATAGATTTGCACCAGTGGGACACTAATAGAAGTCCAACAGCCACTTTTAGGATGCCACTAAGTTTACTCAGTGTTTGCTAGTATAATGGCATAGTAACAATGAGTTTGAGTGTGCAATGCAGAGGTGCTGCACATAGGTTTTCCCCAGTGGGACAGTAATGGAAGTCCAACAGCCACTTGTAGGATGTCACTAAGTTTACTCAGTGTTTGCTAGTATAATGGCTTAGTAACAATGAGTTTGAGTGTGCAATGCAGAGGTGCTGCACATAGATTTGCACCAGTGGGGCACTAATGGAAGTCCAACAGCCACTTTTAGGATGCCACTAAGTTTACTTAGTGTTTTCTAGTATAATGGCTTAGTAACAATGACTTTGAGTGTGCAATGCAGAGGTGCTGCACATAGGTTTGCACCAGTGGGACACTAATGGAAGTCCAACAGCCACTTTTAGAATGCCACTAAGTTTACTCAGTGTTTGCTAGTATAATGGCTTAGTAACAATGAGTTTGAGTGTGCAATGCAGTGGAGCTGCAAACAGCTTTGCACCAGTGGGACACTAATGGAAGTCCAACAGCCACTTTTAGGATGCCACTAAGTTTACTCAGTGTTTGCTAGTATAATGACTTAGTTACAATGAGTTTGAGTGTGCAATGCAGAGGTGTGCACATAGATTTGCACCATTGGGACACTAATGGAAGTCCAACAGCCACTTTTAGGATGCCACTAAGTTTACTAAGTGTTTGCTAGTATAATGGCTTAGTAACAATGAGTTTGAGTGTGCAATGCAGAGATGCTGCACATAGATTTGCACCAGTGGGACACTAATGGAAGTCCAACAGCCACTTTTAGGATGCCACTAAGTTTCCTCAGTGCTTGCTAGTATAATGGGTTACTAACAATGAGTTTGAGTGTGCAATGCAGTGGTGCTGCAAATAGCTTTGCACCAGTGGGACACTAATGGAAGTCCAACAGCCACTTTTAGGATGCCACTAAGTTTACTCAGTGTTTGCTAGTATAATGGCTTAGTAACAATGAGTTTGATTGTGCAATGCAGTGGTGCTGCAAATAGCTTTGCACCAGTGGGACACTAATGGAAGTCCAACAGCCACTTTTAGGATGCCACTAAGTTTACTCAGTGTTTGCTAGTATAATGGCTTGGTAACAATGAGTTTCAGTGTGCAATGCAGAGGTGCTGCACATAGGTTTGCACAAGTGGGACACTAATGGAAGTCCAACAGCCACTTTTAGGATGCCACTAAGTTTACTCAGTGTTTGCTAGTATAATGGCTTAATAACAATGAGTTTGAGTGTGCAATGCAGTGGTGCTGCAAATAGCTTTGCACCAGTGGGACACTAATGGAAGTCCAACAGCCACTTTTAGGATGCCACTAAGTTTACTCAGTGTTTGCTAGTATAATGGCTTAGTAAGAATGAGTTTGAGTGTGCAATGCAGAGGTACTGCACATAGTTTTGCACCAGTGGGACACTAATAGAAGTCCAACAGCCACTTTTAGGATGCCGCTAAGTTTACTCAGTGTTTGCTAGTATAATGGCATAGTAACAATGAGTTTGAGTGTGCAATTCAGAGGTGCTGCACATAGGTTTGCACCAGTGGGACAGTAATGGAAGTCCAACAGCCACTTTTAGGATGCCACTAAGTTTACTTAGTGTTTGCTAGTATAATGGCTTAGTAACAATGAGTTTGATTGTGCAATGCAGTGGTACTGCAAATAGCTTTGCACCAGTGGGACACTAATGGAAGTCCAACAGCCACTATTAGGATGCCACTAAGTTTACTCAGTGTTTGCTAGTATAATGGCTTAGTAACAATGAGTTTGAGTGTGCAATGCAGAGGTGCTGCACATAGATTTGCACCAGTGGGACACTAATGGAAGTCCAACAGCCACTTTTAGGATGCCACTAAGTTTACTCAGTGTTGCTAGTATAATGGCTTAGTAACATTGAGTTTGAGTGTGCAATGCAGAGATGCTGCAAATAGCTTTGCACCAGTGGGTCACTAATGGAAGTCCAACAGCCACTTTTAGGATGTCACTAAGTTTACTCAGTGTTCGCTAATATAATGGATTAGTAACAATGAGTTTGAGTGTGCAATGCAGAGGTGCTGCACATAGATTTGCACCAGTGGGACACTAATGGAAGTCCAACAGCTACTTTTAGGATGCCACTAAGTTTCCTCAGTGTTTGCTAGTATAATGGATTACTAACAATGAGTTTGAGTGTGCAATGCAGTGGTGCTGCAAATAGCTTTGCACCAGTGGGTCACTAATGGAAGTCCAACAGCCACTTTTAGGATGCCACTAAGTTTACTCAGTGTTTGCTAGTATAATGGATTAGTAACAATGAGTTTGAGTGTGCAATGCAGAGGTGCTGTACATAGATTTGCACCAGTGGTACACTAATAGAAGTCCAACAGCCACTTTTAGGATGCCACTAAGTTTACTCAGTGTTTGCTAGTAAAATGGCTTAGTAAGAATGAGTTTGAGTGTGCAATGCAGTGGTGCTGCAAATAGCTTTTGAACCAGTGGGACACTAATGGAAGTCCAACAGCCACGTTTAGAATGCCACTAAGTTTACTCAGTGTTTGCTAGTATAATGGCTTAGTAACAATGAATTTGAGTGTGAAATGCAGAGCTACTGCACATAGGTTTGCACCAGTGGGACACTAATGGAAGTCCAACAGCCACTTTTAGGATGCCACTAAGTTTACTCAGTGTTTGCTAGTATAACGGCTTAGTAACAATGAGTTTGAGTGTGCAATGCAGTGGTGCTGCAAATAGATTTGCACCAGTGGGACACTAATGGAAGTCCAACAGCCACTTTTAGGATGCCACTAAGTTTACTCAGTGTTTGCTAGTATAATGGCTTAGTAACAATGAGTTTGAGTGTGCAATGCAGTGGTGCTGCAAATAGCTTTGCACCAGTGGGACACTAATGGAAGTCCAACAGCCACTTTTAGGATGCCACTAAGTTTACTCAGTGTTTGTTAGTATGATGGATTAGTAACAATGAGTTTGAGTGTGCAATGCAGAGGTGCTGCACTTAGATTTGCACCAGTGGGACCCTAATGGAAGTCCAACAGCCACTTTTAGGATGCCACTAAGTTTCCTCAGTGTTTGCTAGTATAATGGCTTACTAACAATGAGTTTGAGTGTGCAATGCAGAGGTGCTGCACATAGGTTTGCACCAGTGGGACACTAATGGAAGTCCAACAGCCACTTTTAGGATGCCACTAAGTTTACTCACTGTTTGCTAGTATAATGGCTTAGAAACAATGAGTTTGAGTGTGCAATGCAGAGGTGCTGTACAGAAATTTGCACCAGTGGGACACTAATAGACGTCCAACAGCCACTTTTAGGATGCCACTAAGTTTACTCAGTGTTTGCTAGTGTAATGGCTTAGTAACAATGAGTTTGAGTGTGCAATGCAGAGATGCTGCACATAGATTTGCACCAGTGGGACACTAATGGAAGTCCAAATGCCACTTTTAGGATGCCACTAAGTTTACTCAGTGTTTGCTAGTATAATGGCTTAGTAACAATGAGTTTGAGTGTGCAATGCTTTGGTGCTGCAAATAGCTTTGCACCAGTGGGACACTAATGGAAGTCCAACAGCCACTTTTAGGATGCCACTAAGTTTACTCAGTGTTTTCTAGTATAATGGCTTGGTAACAATGAGTTTGAGTGTGCAATGCAGAGGTGCTGCACATAGGTTTGCACCAGTGGGACACTAATGGAAGTCCAACAGCCACTTTTAGGATGCCACTAAGTTTCCTCAGTGTTTGCTAGTATAATGGCTTAGTAACAATGAGTTTGAGTGTGCAATGCAGAGGTGCTGCACATAGGTTTGCACCAGTGGGACACTAATGGAAGTCCAACAGCCACTTTTAGGATGCCACTAAGTTTACTCAGTGTTTGCTAGTATAATGGCTTAGTAACAATGAGTTTGAGTGTGCAATGCAGAGGTGCTGCACATAGATTTGCACCAGTGGGACTCTAATAAAAAGTCCAACAGCCACTTTTAGGATGCCACTAAGTTTCCTCAGTGTTTGCTAGTATAATGGCTTAGTAACAATGAGTTTGAGTGTGCAATGCAGAGGTGCTGCACATAGATTTGCACCAGTGGGACACTAATGGAAGTCCAACAGCCACTTTTAGGAAGCCACTAAGTTTCCTCACTGTTTGCTAGTATAATGGCTTAGAAACAATGAGTTTGAGTGTGCAATGCAGAGGTGCTGTACAAAAATTTGCACCAGTGGGACACTAATAGAAGTCCAACAGCCACTTTTAGGATGCCACTAAGTTTACTCAGTGTTTGCTAGTATAATGGCTTAGTAAGAATGAGTTTGAGTGTGTAATGCAGTGGTTCTGCAAATAGCTTTGCACCAGTGGGACACTAATGAAAGTCCAACAGCCACTTTTAGGATGCCACTAAGTTTACTCAGTGTTTGCTAGTGTAATGGCTTAGTAACAATGAGTTTAGGTGTGCAATGCAGAGGTGCTGCACATAGGTTTGCACCAGTGGGACACTAATGGAAGTCCAACAGCCACTTTTAGGATGCCACTAAGTTTACTCAGTGTTTGCTAGTATAATGGCTTAGTAACAATGAGTTTGAGTGTGCAATGCAGAGATGCTGCACATAGATTTGCACCAGTGGGACACTAATGGAAGTCCAACTGCCACTTTTAGGATGCCACTAAGTTTACTCAGTGTTTGCTAGTATAATGGCTTAGTAACAATGAGTTTGAGTGTGCAATGCATTGGTGCTGCAAATAGCTTTGCACCAGTGGGACACTAATGGAAGTCCAACAGCCACTTTTAGGATGCCACTAAGTTTACTCAGTGTTTTCTAGTATAATGGCTTAGTAACAATGAGTTTGAGTGTGCAATGCAGAGGTGCTGCACATAGATTTGCACCAGTGGGACTCTAATAAAAAGTCCAACAGCCACTTTTAGGATGCCACTAAGTTTCCTCAGTGTTTGCTAGTATAATGGCTTACTAACAATGAGTTTGAGTGTGCAATGCAGTGGTGCTGCAAATAGCTTTGCAACAGTGGGACACTAATGGAAGTCCAACAGCCACTTTTAGGATGCCACTAAGTTTACTTAGTGTTTGCTAGTATAATGGCTTAGTAACAATGAGTTTGAGTGTGCAATGCAGTGGTGCTGCAAATAGCTTTGCAACAGTGGGACACTAATTGAAGTCCAACAGCCACTTTTAGGATGCCACTAAGTTTACTCAGTGTTTGCTAGTATAATGGCTTAGTAACAATGAGTTTGAGTGTGCAATGCAGAGGTGCTGCACATAGGTTTGCACCAGTGGGACACTAATGGAAGTCCAATAGCCACTTTTAGGATGCCACTAAGTTTACTCAGTGTTTGCTAGTATAATGGCTTAGAAACAATGACTTTGAGTGTGCAATGCAGAGGTGCTGCAGATAGGTTTGCACCAGTGGGACACTAATGGAAGTCCAACAGCCACTTTTAGAATGCCACTAAGTTTACTCAGTGTTTGCTAGTATAATGGCTTAGTAACAATGAGTTTGAGTTTGCAATGCAGTGGAGCTGCAAACAGCTTTGCACCAGTGGGACACTAATGGAAGTCCAACAGCCACTTTTAGGATGCCACTAAGTTTACTAAGTGTTTGCTAGTATAATGGCTTAGTAACAATGAGTTTGAGTGTGCAATGCAGAGATGCTGCACATAGATTTGCACCAGTGGGACACTAATGAAAGTCCAACAGCCACTTTTAGGATGCCACTAAGTTTCCTCAGTGTTTGCTAGTATAATGGCTTACTAACAATGAGTTTGAGTGTGCAATGCAGTGGTGCTGCAAATAGCTTTGCACCAGTGGGACACTAATGGAAGTCCAACAGCCACTTTTAGGATGCCACTAAGTTTACTCAGTGTTTGCTAGTATAATGGCTTAGTCACAATGAGTTTGATTGTGCAATGCAGTGGTGCTGCAAATAGCTTTGCACCAGTGGGACACTAATGGAAGTCCAACAGCCACTTTTAGGATACCGCTAAGTTTACTCAGTGTTTGCTAGTATAATGGCTTAGTAACAATGACTTTGAGTGTGCAATGCAGATGTGCTGCAGATAGGTTTGCACCAGTGGGACACTAATGGAAGTCCAACAGCCACTTTTAGAATGCCACTAAGTTTACTCAGTGTTTGCTAGTATAATGGCTTAGTAACAATGAGTTTGAGTGTGCAATGCAGTGGAGCTGCAAACAGCTTTGCACCAGTGGGACACTAATGGAAGTCCAACAGCCACTTTTAGGATGCCACTAAGTTTACTCAGTGTTTGCTAGTATAATGGCTTAGTAACAATGAGTTTGAGTGTGCAATACAGTGGTGCTGCACATAGGTTTGCACCAGTGGTACACTAATGGAAGTCCAACAGCCACTTTTAGGATGCCACTAAGTTTACTCAGTGTTTGCTAGTATGATGGATTAGTAACAATGAGTTTGAGTGTGCAATGCAGAGGTGCTGCACATAGATTTGCACCAGTGGGACACTAATGGAAGTCCAACAGCCACTTTTAGGATGCCACTAAGTTTCCTCAGTGTTTGCTAGTATAATGGCTTACTAACAATGAGTTTGAGTGTGCAATGCAGAGGTGCTGCACATAGGTTTGCACCAGTGGGACACTAATGGAAGTCCAACAGCCACTTTTAGGATGCCACTAAGTTTACTCACTGTTTGCTAGTATAATGGCTTAGAAACAATGAGTTTGAGTGTGCAATGCTGAGGTGCTGTACATAAATTTGCACCAGTGGGACACTAATAGAAGTCCAACAGCCACTTTTAGGATGCCACTAAGTTTACTCAGTGTTTGCTAGTATAATGGCTTAGTAAGAATGAGTTTGAGTGTGTAATGCAGTGGTGCTGCAAATAGCTTTGCACCAGTGGGACACTAATGGAAGTCCAACAGCCACTTTTAGGATGCCACTAAGTTTACTCAGTGTTTGCTAGTGTAATGGCTTAGTAACAATGAGTTTAGGTGTGCAATGCAGAGGTGCTGCACATAGGTTTGCACCAGTGGGACACTAATGGAAGTCCAACAGCCACTTTTAGGATGCCACTAAGTTTACTCAGTGTTTGCTAGTATAATGGCTTAGTAACAATGAGTTTGAGTGTGCAATGCAGAGATGCTGCACATAGATTTGCACCAGTGGGACACTAATGGAAGTCCAACTGCCACTTTTAGGATGCCACTAAGTTTACTCAGTGTTTGCTAGTATAATGGCTTAGTAACAATGAGTTTGAGTGTGCAATGCATTGGTGCTGCAAATAGCTTTGCACCAGTGGGACACTAATGGAAGTCCAACAGCCACTTTTAGGATGCCACTAAGTTTACTCAGTGTTTTCTAGTATAATGGCTTAGTAACAATGAGTTTGAGTGTGCAATGCAGAGGTGCTGCACATAGATTTGCACCAGTGGGACTCTAATAAAAAGTCCAACAGCCACTTTTAGGATGCCACTAAGTTTCCTCAGTGTTTGCTAGTATAATGGCTTACTAACAATGAGTTTGAGTGTGCAATGCAGTGGTGCTGCAAATAGCTTTGCAAAAGTGGGACACTAATGGAAGTCCAACAGCCACTTTTAGGATGCCACTAAGTTTACTCAGTGTTTGCTAGTATAATGGCTTAGTAACAATGAGTTTGAGTGTGCAATGCAGTGGTGCTGCAAATAGCTTTGCAACAGTGGGACACTAATGGAAGTCCAACAGCCACTTTTAGGATGCCACTAAGTTTACTCAGTGTTTGCTAGTATAATGGCTTAGTAACAATGAGTTTGAGTGTGCAATGCAGAGGTGCTGCACATAGGTTTGCACCAGTGGGACACTAATGGAAGTCCAACAGCCACTTTTAGGATGCTACTAAGTTTACTCAGTGTTTGCTAGTATAATGGCTTAGTAACAATGAGTTTGAGTGTGCAATGCAGTGGTGCGCTAGTATAATGGCTTAATAACAATGAGTTTGAGTGTGCAAAGCAGAGGTACTGCACATAGATTTGCACCAGTGGGACACTAATAGAAGTCCAACAGCCACTTTTAGGATGCCACTAAGTTTCCTCAGTGTTTGCTAGTATAATGGCTTACTAACAATGAGTTTGAGTGTGCAATGCAGTGGTGCTGCAAATAGCTTTGCAACAGTGGGACACTAATGGAAGTCCAACAGCCACTTTTAGGATGCCACTAAGTTTACTCAGTGTTTGCTAGTATAATGGCTTAGTAACAATGAGTTTGAGTGTGCAATGCAGTGGTGCTGCAAATAGCTTTGCAACAGTGGGACACTAATGGAAGTCCAACAGCCACTTTTAGGATGCCACTAAGTTTACTCAGTGTTTGCTAGTATAATGGCTTAGTAACAATGAGTTTGAGTGTGCAATGCAGTGGTGCTGCAAATAGCTTTGCAACAGTGGGACACTAATGGAAGTCCAACAGCCACTTTTAAGATGACACTAAGTTTACTCAGTGTTTGCTAGTATAATGGCTTAGTAACAATGAGTTTGAGTGTGCAATGCAGAGGTGCTGCACATAGGTTTGCACCAGTGGGACACTAATGGAAGTCCAATAGCCACTTTTAGGATGCCACTAAGTTTACTCAGTGTTTGCTAGTATAATGGCTTAGAAACAATGAGTTTGAGTGTGCAATGCAGAGGTGCTGCACATAGATTTGCACCAGTGGGACACTAATGGAAGTCCAACAG
Organism: Anomaloglossus baeobatrachus; assembly: GCF_048569485.1. Taxonomy (NCBI): domain Eukaryota; kingdom Metazoa; phylum Chordata; class Amphibia; order Anura; family Aromobatidae; genus Anomaloglossus; species Anomaloglossus baeobatrachus. The sequence goes on from NC_134363.1 coordinate 65,082,318, forward strand.
CCACTTTTAGGATGCTACTAAGTTTACTCAGTGTTTGCTAGTATAATGGCTTAGTAACAATGAGTTTGAGTGTGCAATGCAGTGGTGCGCTAGTATAATGGCTTAATAACAATGAGTTTGAGTGTGCAAAGCAGAGGTACTGCACATAGATTTGCACCAGTGGGACACTAATAGAAGTCCAACAGCCACTTTTAGGATGCCACTAAGTTTCCTCAGTGTTTGCTAGTATAATGGCTTACTAACAATGAGTTTGAGTGTGCAATGCAGTGGTGCTGCAAATAGCTTTGCAACAGTGGGACACTAATGGAAGTCCAACAGCCACTTTTAGGATGCCACTAAGTTTACTCAGTGTTTGCTAGTATAATGGCTTAGTAACAATGAGTTTGAGTGTGCAATGCAGTGGTGCTGCAAATAGCTTTGCAACAGTGGGACACTAATGGAAGTCCAACAGCCACTTTTAGGATGACACTAAGTTTACTCAGTGTTTGCTAGTATAATGGCTTAGTAACAATGACTTTGAGTGTGCAATGCAGAGGAGCTGCACATAGGTTTGCACCAGTGGGACACTAATAGAAGTCGAACAGCCACTTATAGAATGCCATTAAGTTTACTCAGTGTTTGCTAGTATAATGGCTTAGTAACAATGAGTTTGAGTGTGCAATGCAGTGGAGCTGCAAACAGCTTTGCACCAGTGGGACACTAATGGAAGTCCAACAGCCACTTTTAGGATGCCACTAAGTTTACTCAGTGTTTGCTAGTATAATGACTTAGTTACAATGAGTTTGAGTGTGCAATGCAGAGGTGCTGCACATAGATTTGCACCATTGGGACACTAATGGAAGTCCAACAGCCACTTTTAGGATGCCACTAAGTTTACTAAGTGTTTGCTAGTATAATGGCTTAGTAACAATGAGTTTGAGTGTGCAATGCAGAGATGCTGCACATAGATTTGCACCAGTGGGACACTAATGGAAGTCCAACAGCCACTTTTAGGATGCCACTAAGTTTCCTCAGTGTTTGCTAGTATAATGGCTTACTAACAATGAGTTTGAGTGTGCAATGCAGTGGTGCTGCAAATAGCTTTGCACCAGTGGGACACTAATGGAAGTCCAACAGCCACTTTTAGGATGCCACTAAGTTTACTCAGTGTTTGCTAGTATAATGGCTTAGTCACAATGAGTTTGATTGTGCAATGCAGTGGTGCTGCAAATAGCTTTGCACCAGTGGGACACTAATGGAAGTCCAACAGCCACTTTTACTATACCGCTAAGTTTACTCAGTGTTTGCTAGTATAATGGCTTAGTAACAATGAGTTTGAGTGTGCAATGCAGAGGTGCTGCACATAGATTTGCACCAGTGGAACACTAATGGAAGTCCAACAGCCACTTTTAGGATGCTACTAAGTTTACTCAGTGTTTGCTAGTATAATGGCTTAGTAACAATGAGTTTGAGTGTGCAATGCAGTGGTGCGCTAGTATAATGGCTTAATAACAATGAGTTTGAGTGTGCAAAGCAGAGGTACTGCACATAGATTTGCACCAGTGGGACACTAATAGAAGTCCAACAGCCACTTTTAGGATGCCACTAAGTTTCCTCAGTGTTTGCTAGTATAATGGCTTACTAACAATGAGTTTGAGTGTGCAATGCAGTGGTGCTGCAAATAGCTTTGCAACAGTGGGACACTAATGGAAGTCCAACAGCCACTTTTAGAATGCCACTAAGTTTACTCAGTGTTTGCTAGTATAATGGCTTAGTAACAATGAGTTTGAGTGTGCAATGCAGTGGTGCTGCAAATAGCTTTGCAACAGTGGGACACTAATGGAAGTCCAACAGCCACTTTTAGGATGACACTAAGTTTACTCAGTGTTTGCTAGTATAATGGCTTAGAAACAATGAGTTTGAGTGTGCAATGCAGAGGTGCTGCACATAGATTTGCACCAGTGGGACACTAATGGAAGTCCAACAGCCACTTCTAGGATGCCACTAAGTTTACTCAGTGTTTGCTAGTATAATGGCTTAGTAACAATGACTTTGAGTGTGCAATGCAGAGGTGCTGCACATAGGTTTGCACCAGTTGGACACTAATGGAAGTCCAACAGCCACTTTTAGAATGCCACTAAGTTTACTCAGTGTTTGCTAGTATAATGGCTTAGTAACAATGAGTTTGAGTGTGCAATGCAGTGGAGCTGCAAACAGCTTTGCACCAGTGGGACACTAATGGAAGTCCAACAGCCACTTTTAGGATGCCACTAAGTTTACTCAGTGTTAGCTAGTATAATGACATAGTTACAATGAGTTTGAGTGTGCAATGCAGAGGTGCTGCACATAGATTTGCACCATTGGGACACTAATGGAAGTCCAACAGCCACTTTCAGGATGCCACTAAGTTTACTAAGTGTTTGCTAGTATAATGGCTTAGTAACAATGAGTTTGAGTATGCAATGCAGAGATGCTACACATAGATTTGCACCAGTGGGACACTAATGGAAGTCCAACAGCCACTTTTAGGATGCCACTAAGTTTCCTCAGTGTTTGCTAGTATAATGGCTTACTAACAATGAGTTTGAGTGTGCAATGCAGTGGTGCTGCAAATAGCTTTGCACCAGTGGGACACTAATGGAAGTGCAACAGCCACTTTTAGGATGCCACTAAGTTTACTCAGTGTTTGCTAGTATAATGGCTTAGTCACAATGAGTTTGATTGTGCAATGCAGTGGTGCTGCAAATAGCTTTGCACCAGTGGGACACTAATGGAAGTCCAACAGCCACTTTTAGGATACCGCTAAGTTTACTCAGTGTTTGCTAGTATAATGGCTTAGTAACAATGAGTTTGAGTGTGCAATGCAGAGGTGCTGCACATAGATTTACACCAGTGGAACACTAATGGAAGTCCAACAGCCACTTTTAGGATGCCACTAAGTTTACTCAGTGTTTGCTAGTATAATGGCTTAGTAACAATGAGTTTGAGTGTGTAATGCAGTGGTGCGCTAGTATAATGGCTTAATAACAATGAGTTTGAGTGTGCAAAGCAGAGGTACTGCACATAGATTTGCGCCAGTGGGACACTAATAGAAGTCCAACAGCCACTTTTAGGATGCCACTAAGTTTCCTCAGTGTTTGCTAGTATAATGGCTTACTAACAATGAGTTTGAGTGTGCAATGCAGTGGTGCTGCAAATAGCTTTGCAACAGTGGGACACTAATGGAAGTCCAACAGCCACTTTTAGGATGCCACTAAGTTTACTCAGTGTTTGCTAGTATAATGGCTTAGTAACAATGAGTTTGAGTGTGCAATGCAGAGGTGCTGCACATAGATTTGCACTAGTGGGACTCTAATAAAAAGTCCAACAGCCACTTTTAGGATGCCACTAAGTTTCCTCAGTGTTTGCTAGTATAATGGCTTACTAACAATGAGTTTGAGTGTGCAATGCAGTGGTGCTGCAAATAGCTTTGCAACAGTGGGACACTAATGGAAGTCCAACAGCCACTTTTAGGATGCCACTAAGTTTACTCAGTGTTTGCTAGTATAATGGCTTAGTAACAATGAGTTTGAGTGTGCAATGCAGAGGTGCTGCACATAGGTTTGCACCAGTGGGACACTAATGGAAGTCCAATAGCCACTTTTAGGATGCCACTAAGTTTACTCAGTGTTTGCTAGTATAATGGCTTAGTAACAATGACTTTGAGTGTGCAATGCAGAGGTGCTGCACATAGATTTGCACCCGTGGGACACTAATGGAAGTCCAACAGCCACTTTTAGAATGCCACTAAGTTTACTCAGTGTTTGCTAGTATAAAGGCTTAGTAACAATGAGTTTGAGTGTGCAATGCAGTGGAGCTGCAAACAGCTTTGCACCAGTGGGACACTAATGGAAGTCCAACAGCCACTTTTAGGATGCCACTAAGTTTACTCAGTGTTTGCTAGTATAATGACTTAGTTACAATGAGTTTGAGTGTGCAATGCAGAGGTGCTGCACATAGATTTGCACCATTGGGACACTAATGGAAGTCCAACAGCCACTTTTAGGATGCCACTAAGTTTACTAAGTGTTTGCTAGTATAATGGCTTAGTAACAATGAGTTTGAGTGTGCAATGCAGAGATGCTGCACATAGATTTGCACCAGTGGGACACTAATGGAAGTCCAACAGCCACTTTTAGGATGCCACTAAGTTTCCTCAGTGTATGCTAGTATAATGGCTTACTAACAATGAGTTTGAGTGTGCAATGCAGTGGTGCTGCAAATAGCTTTGCACCAGTGGGACACTAATTGAAGTCCAACAGCCACTTTTAGGATGCCACTAAGTTTACTCAGTGTTTGCTAGTATAATGGCTTAGTAACAATGAGTTTGATTGTGCAATGCAGTGGTGCTGCAAATAGCTTTGCACCAGTGGGACACTAATGGAAGTCCAACAGCCACTTTTAGGATACCGCTAAGTTTACTCAGTGTTTGCTAGTATAATGGCTTAGTAACAATGAGTTTGAGTGTGCAATGCAGAGGTGCTGCACATAGATTTGCACCAGTGGAACACTAATGGAAGTCCAACAGCCACATTTAGGATGCCACTAAGTTTACTCAGTGTTTGCTAGTATAATGGCTTAGTAACAATGAGTTTGAGTGTGCAATGCAGTGGTGCTTCAAATAGCTTTGCACCAGTGGGACACTAATGGAAGTCCAACAGCCACTTTTAGGATGCCACTAAGTTTACTCAGTGTTTGCTAGTATAATGGCTTGGTAACAATGAGTTTCAGTGTGCAATGCAGAGGTGCTGCACATAGGTTCGCACAAGTGGGACACTAATGGAAGTCCAACAGCCACTTTTAGGATGCCACTAAGTTTACTCAGTGTTTGCTAGTATAATGGCTTAATAACAATGAGTTTGAGTGTGCAATGCAGTGGTGCTGCAAATAGCTTTGCACCAGTGGGACACTAATGGAAGTCCAACAGCCACTTTTAGGATGCCACTAAGTTTACTCAGTGTTTGCTAGTATAATGGCTTAGTAAGAATGAGTTTGAGTGTGCAATGCAGAGGTACTGCACATAGATTTGCACCAGTGGGACACTAATAGAAGTCCAACAGCCACTTTTAGGATGCCACTAAGTTTACTCAGTGTTTGCTAGTATAATGGCATAGTAACAATGAGTTTGAGTGTGCAATGCAGAGGTGCTGCACATAGATTTGCACCATTGGGACACTAATGGAAGTCCAACAGCCACTTTTAGGATGCCACTAAGTTTACTAAGTGTTTGCTAGTATAATGGCTTAGTAACAATGAGTTTGAGTGTGCAATGCAGAGATGCTGCACATAGATTTGCACCAGTGGGACACTAATGGAAGTCCAACAGCCACTTTTAGGATGCCACTAAGTTTCCTCAGTGTTTGCTAGTATAATGGCTTACTAACAATGAGTTTGAGTGTGCAATGCAGTGGTGCTGCAAATAGCTTTGCACCAGTGGGACAATAATGGAAGTCCAACAGCCACTTTTAGGATACCGCTAAGTTTACTCAGTGTTTGCTAGTATAATGGCTTAGTAACAATGAGTTTGAGTGTGCAATGCAGAGGTGCTGCACATAGATTTGCACCAGTGGAACACTAATGGAATTCCAACAGCCACTTTTAGGATGCCACTAAGTTTACTCAGTGTTTGCTAGTATAATGGCATAGTAACAGTGAGTTTGAGTGTGCAATGCAGAGGTGCTGCACATAGATTTGCACCATTGGGACACTAATGGAAGTCCAACAGCCACTTTTAGGATGCCACTAAGTTTACTCAGTGTTTGCTAGTATAATGGCTTGGTAACAATGAGTTTCAGTGTGCAATGCAGAGGTGCTGCACATAGGTTTGCACAAGTGGGACACTAATGGAAGTCCAACAGCCACTTTTAGGATGCCACTAAGTTTACTCAGTGTTTGCTAGTATAATGGCTTAGTAACAATGAGTTTGAGTGTGCAATGCAGTGGAGCTGCAAACAGCTTTGCACCAGTGGGACACTAATGGAAGTCCAACAGCCACTTTTAGGATGCCACTAAGTTTACTCAGTGTTTGCTAGTATTATGACTTAGTTACAATGAGTTTGAGTGTGCAATGCAGAGGTGCTGCACATAGATTTGCACCATTGGGACACTAATGGAAGTCCAACAGCCACTTTTAGGATGCCACTAAGTTTACTAAGTGTTTGCTAGTATAATGGCTTAGTAACAATGAGTTTGAGTGTGCAATGCAGAGATGCTGCACATAGATTTGCACCAGTGGGACACTCATGGAAGTCCAACAGCCACTTTTAGGATGCCACTAAGTTTCCTCAGTGTTTGCTAGTATAATGGCTTACTAACAATGAGTTTGAGTGTGCAATGCAGTGGTGCTGCAAATAGCTTTGCACCAGTGGGACACTAATGGAAGTCCAACAGCCACTTTTAGGATACCGCTAAGTTTACTCAGTGTTTGCTAGTATAATGGCTTAGTAACAATGAGTTTGAGTGTGCAATGCAGAGGTGCTGCACATAGATTTGCACCAGTGGAACACTAATGGAAGTCCAACAGCCACTTTTAGGATGCCACTAAGTTTACTCAGTGTTTGCTAGTATAATGGCATAGTAACAATGAGTTTGAGTGTGCAATGCAGTGGTGCTTCAAATAGCTTTGCACCAGTGGGACACTAATGGAAGTCCAACAGCCACTTTTAGGATGCCACTAAGTTTACTCAGTGTTTGCTAGTATAATGGCTTGGTAACAATGAGTTTCAGTGTGCAATGCAGAGGTGCTGCACATAGGTTTGTACAAGTGGGACACTAATGGAAGTCCAACAGCCACTTTTAGGATGCCACTAAGTTTACTCAGTGTTTGCTAGTATAATGGCTTAATAACAAGGAGTTTGAGTGTGCAATGCAGTGGTGCTGCAAATAGCTTTGCACCAGTGGGACACTAATGGAAGTCCAACAGCCACTTTTAGGATGCCACTAAGTTTACTCAGTGTTTGCTAGTATAATGGCATAGTAACAATGAGTTTGAGTGTGCAATTCATAGGTGCTGCACATAGGTTTGCACCAGTGGGACAGTAATGGAAGTCCAATAGCCACTTGTAGGATGCCACTAAGTTTACTCAGTGTTTGCTAGTATAATGGCTTAGTAACAATGAGTTTGAGTGTGCAATGCAGAGGTGCTGCACATAGATTTGCACCAGTGGGACTCTAATAAAAAGTCCAACAGCCACTTTTAGGATGCCACTAAGTTTCCTCAGTGTTTGCTAGTATAATGGCTTACTAACAATGAGTTTGAGTGTGCAATGCAGTGGTGCTGCACATAGATTTGCACCAGTGGGACACTAATGGAAGTCCAACCGCCACTTTTAGGATGCCACTAAGTTTACTCAGTGTTTGCTAGTATAATGGCTTAGTAACAATGACTTTGAGTGTGCAATGCAGAGGTGCTGCACATAGGTTTGCACCAGTGGGACACTAATGGAAGTCCAACAGCCACTTTTAGAATGCCACTAAGTTTACTCAGTGTTTGCTAGTATAATGGCTTAGTAACAATGAGTTTGAGTGTGCAATGCAGTGGAGCTGCAAACAGCTTTGCACCAGTGGGACACTAATGGAAGTCCAACAGCCACTTTTAGGATGCCACTAAGTTTACTCAGTGTTTGCTAGTATAATGACTTAGTTACAATGAGTTTGAGTGTGCAATGCAGAGGTGCTGCACATAGATTTGCACCATTGGGACACTAATGGAAGTCCAACAGCCACTTTTAGGATGCCACTAAGTTTACTAAGTGTTTGCTAGTATAATGGCTTAGTAACAATGAGTTTGAGTGTGCAATGCAGAGATGCTGCACATAGATTTGAACCAGTGGGACACTAATGGAAGTCCAACAGCCACTTTTAGGATGCCACTAAGTTTCCTCAGTGTTTGCTAGTATAATGGCTTACTAACAATGAGTTTGAGTGTGCAATGCAGTGGTGCTGCAAATAGCTTTGCACCAGTGGGACACTAATGGAAGTCCAACAGCCACTTTTAGGATACCGCTAAGTTTACTCAGTGTTTGCTAGTATAATGGCTTAGTAACAATGAGTTTGAGTGTGCAATGCAGAGGTGCTGCACATAGATTTGCACCAGTGGAACACTAATGGAAGTCCAACAGCCACTTTTAGGATGCCACTAAGTTTACTCAGTGTTTGCTAGTATAATGGCATAGTAACAATGAGTTTGAGTGTGCAATGCAGTGGTGCTTCAAATAGCTTTGCACCAGTGGGACACTAATGGAAGTCCAACAGCCACTTTTAGGATGCCACTAAGTTTACTCAGTGTTTGCTAGTATAATGGCTTGGTAACAATGAGTTTCAGTGTGCAAAGCAGAGGTGCTGCACATAGGTTTGCACAAGTGGGACACTAATGGAAGTCCAACAGCCACTTTTAGGATGCCACTAAGTTTACTCAGTGTTTGCTAGTATAATGGCTTAGTTACAATGAGTTTGAGTGTGCAATGCAGAGGTGCTGCACATAGATTTGCACCATTGGGACACTAATGGAAGTCCAACAGCCACTTTTAGGATGCCACTAAGTTTACTAAGTGTTTGCTAGTATAATGGCTTAGTAACAATGAGTTTGAGTGTGCAATGCAGAGATGCTGCACATAGATTTGAACCAGTGGGACACTAATGGAAGTCCAACAGCCACTTTTAGGATGCCACTAAGTTTCCTCAGTGTTTGCTAGTATAATGGCTTACTAACAATGAGTTTGAGTGTGCAATGCAGTGGTGCTGCAAATAGCTTTGCACCAGTGGGACACTAATGGAAGTCCAACAGCCACTTTTAGGATACCGCTAAGTTTACTCAGTGTTTGCTAGTATAATGGCTTAGTAACAATGAGTTTGAGTGTGCAATGCAGAGGTGCTGCACATAGATTTGCACCAGTGGAACACTAATGGAAGTCCAACAGCCACTTTTAGGATGCCACTAAGTTTACTCAGTGTTTGCTAGTATAATGGCATAGTAACAATGAGTTTGAGTGTGCAATGCAGTGGTGCTTCAAATAGCTTTGCACCAGTGGGACACTAATGGAAGTCCAACAGCCACTTTTAGGATGCCACTAAGTTTACTCAGTGTTTGCTAGTATAATGACTTAGTTACAATGAGTTTGAGTGTGCAATGCAGAGGTGCTGCACATAGATTTGCACCATTGGGACACTAATGGAAGTCCAACAGCCACTTTTAGGATGCCACTAAGTTTACTAAGTGTTTGCTAGTATAATGGCTTAGTAACAATGAGTTTGAGTGTGCAATGCAGAGATGCTGCACATAGATTTGCACCAGTGGGACACTAATGGAAGTCCAACAGCCACTTTTAGGATGCCACTAAGTTTCCTCAGTGTATGCTAGTATAATGGCTTACTAACAATGAGTTTGAGTGTGCAATGCAGTGGTGCTGCAAATAGCTTTGCACCAGTGGGACACTAATTGAAGTCCAACAGCCACTTTTAGGATGCCACTAAGTTTACTCAGTGTTTGCTAGTATAATGGCTTAGTAACAATGAGTTTGATTGTGCAATGCAGTGGTGCTGCAAATAGCTTTGCACCAGTGGGACACTAATGGAAGTCCAACAGCCACTTTTAGGATACCGCTAAGTTTACTCAGTGTTTGCTAGTATAATGGCTTAGTAACAATGAGTTTGAGTGTGCAATGCAGAGGTGCTGCACATAGATTTGCACCAGTGGAACACTAATGGAAGTCCAACAGCCACATTTAGGATGCCACTAAGTTTACTCAGTGTTTGCTAGTATAATGGCATAGGAACAAAGAGTTTGAGTGTGCAATGCAGTGGTGCTTCAAATAGCTTTGCACCAGTGGGACACTAATGGAAGTCCAACAGCCACTTTTAGGATGCCACTAAGTTTACTCAGTGTTTGCTAGTATAATGGCTTGGTAACAATGAGTTTCAGTGTGCAATGCAGAGGTGCTGCACATAGGTTCGCACAAGTGGGACACTAATGGAAGTCCAACAGCCACTTTTAGGATGCCACTAAGTTTACTCAGTGTTTGCTAGTATAATGGCTTAATAACAATGAGTTTGAGTGTGCAATGCAGTGGTGCTGCAAATAGCTTTGCACCAGTGGGACACTAATAGAAGTCCAACAGCCACTTTTAGGATGCCACTAAGTTTACTCAGTGTTTGCTAGTATAATGGCATAGTAACAATGAGTTTGAGTGTGCAATGCAGAGGTGCTGCACATAGATTTGCACCATTGGGACACTAATGGAAGTCCAACAGCCACTTTTAGGATGCCACTAAGTTTACTAAGTGTTTGCTAGTATAATGGCTTAGTAACAATGAGTTTGAGTGTGCAATGCAGAGATGCTGCACATAGATTTGCACCAGTGGGACACTAATGGAAGTCCAACAGCCACTTTTAGGATGCCACTAAGTTTCCTCAGTGTTTGCTAGTATAATGGCTTACTAACAATGAGTTTGAGTGTGCAATGCAGTGGTGCTGCAAATAGCTTTGCACCAGTGGGACAATAATGGAAGTCCAACAGCCACTTTTAGGATACCGCTAAGTTTACTCAGTGTTTGCTAGTATAATGGCTTAGTAACAATGAGTTTGAGTGTGCAATGCAGAGGTGCTGCACATAGATTTGCACCAGTGGAACACTAATGGAATTCCAACAGCCACTTTTAGGATGCCACTAAGTTTACTCAGTGTTTGCTAGTATAATGGCATAGTAACAGTGAGTTTGAGTGTGCAATGCAGAGGTGCTGCACATAGATTTGCACCATTGGGACACTAATGGAAGTCCAACAGCCACTTTTAGGATGCCACTAAGTTTACTCAGTGTTTGCTAGTATAATGGCTTGGTAACAATGAGTTTCAGTGTGCAATGCAGAGGTGCTGCACATAGGTTTGCACAAGTGGGACACTAATGGAAGTCCAACAGCCACTTTTAGGATGCCACTAAGTTTACTCAGTGTTTGCTAGTATAATGGCTTAGTAACAATGAGTTTGAGTGTGCAATGCAGAGGTGCTGCACATAGGTTTGCACCAGTGGGACACTAATGGAAGTCCAACAGCCACTTTTAGAATGCCACTAAGTTTACTCAGTGTTTGCTAGTATAATGGCTTAGTAACAATGAGTTTGAGTGTGCAATGCAGTGGTGCTTCAAATAGCTTTGCACCAGTGGGACACTAATGGAAGTCCAACAGCCACTTTTAGGATGCCACTAAGTTTACTCAGTGTTTGCTAGTATAATGACTTAGTTACAATGAGTTTGAGTGTGCAATGCAGAGGTGCTGCACATAGATTTGCACCATTGGGACACTAATGGAAGTCCAACAGCCACTTTTAGGATGCCACTAAGTTTACTAAGTGTTTGCTAGTATAATGGCTTAGTAACAATGAGTTTGAGTGTGCAATGCAGAGATGCTGCACATAGATTTGCACCAGTGGGACACTAATGGAAGTCCAACAGCCACTTTTAGGATGCCACTAAGTTTCCTCAGTGTATGCTAGTATAATGGCTTACTAACAATGAGTTTGAGTGTGCAATGCAGTGGTGCTGCAAATAGCTTTGCACCAGTGGGACACTAATTGAAGTCCAACAGCCACTTTTAGGATGCCACTAAGTTTACTCAGTGTTTGCTAGTATAATGGCATAGGAACAAAGAGTTTGAGTGTGCAATGCAGTGGTGCTTCAAATAGCTTTGCACCAGTGGGACACTAATGGAAGTCCAACAGCCACTTTTAGGATGCCACTAAGTTTACTCAGTGTTTGCTAGTATAATGGCTTGGTAACAATGAGTTTCAGTGTGCAATGCAGAGGTGCTGCACATAGGTTCGCACAAGTGGGACACTAATGGAAGTCCAACAGCCACTTTTAGGATGCCACTAAGTTTACTCAGTGTTTGCTAGTATAATGGCTTAATAACAATGAGTTTGAGTGTGCAATGCAGTGGTGCTGCAAATAGCTTTGCACCAGTGGGACACTAATGGAAGTCCAACAGCCACTTTTAGGATGCCACTAAGTTTACTCAGTGTTTGCTAGTATAATGGCTTAGTAAGAATGAGTTTGAGTGTGCAATGCAGAGGTACTGCACATAGATTTGCACCAGTGGGACACTAATAGAAGTCCAACAGCCACTTTTAGGATGCCACTAAGTTTACTCAGTGTTTGCTAGTATAATGGCATAGTAACAATGAGTTTGAGTGTGCAATGCAGAGGTGCTGCACATAGATTTGCACCATTGGGACACTAATGGAAGTCCAACAGCCACTTTTAGGATGCCACTAAGTTTACTAAGTGTTTGCTAGTATAATGGCTTAGTAACAATGAGTTTGAGTGTGCAATGCAGAGATGCTGCACATAGATTTGCACCAGTGGGACACTAATGGAAGTCCAACAGCCACTTTTAGGATGCCACTAAGTTTCCTCAGTGTTTGCTAGTATAATGGCTTACTAACAATGAGTTTGAGTGTGCAATGCAGTGGTGCTGCAAATAGCTTTGCACCAGTGGGACAATAATGGAAGTCCAACAGCCACTTTTAGGATACCGCTAAGTTTACTCAGTGTTTGCTAGTATAATGGCTTAGTAACAATGAGTTTGAGTGTGCAATGCAGAGGTGCTGCACATAGATTTGCACCAGTGGAACACTAATGGAATTCCAACAGCCACTTTTAGGATGCCACTAAGTTTACTCAGTGTTTGCTAGTATAATGGCATAGTAACAGTGAGTTTGAGTGTGCAATGCAGAGGTGCTGCACATAGATTTGCACCATTGGGACACTAATGGAAGTCCAACAGCCACTTTTAGGATGCCACTAAGTTTACTCAGTGTTTGCTAGTATAATGGCTTGGTAACAATGAGTTTCAGTGTGCAATGCAGAGGTGCTGCACATAGGTTTGCACAAGTGGGACACTAATGGAAGTCCAACAGCCACTTTTAGGATGCCACTAAGTTTACTCAGTGTTTGCTAGTATAATGGCTTAGTAACAATGAGTTTGAGTGTGCAATGCAGAGGTGCTGCACATAGGTTTGCACCAGTGGGACACTAATGGAAGTCCAACAGCCACTTTTAGAATGCCACTAAGTTTACTCAGTGTTTGCTAGTATAATGGCTTAGTAACAATGAGTTTGAGTGTGCAATGCAGTGGAGCTGCAAACAGCTTTGCACCAGTGGGACACTAATGGAAGTCCAACAGCCACTTTTAGGATGCCACTAAGTTTACTCAGTGTTTGCTAGTATAATGACTTAGTTACAATGAGTTTGAGTGTGCAATGCAGAGGTGCTGCACATAGATTTGCACCATTGGGACACTAATGGAAGTCCAACAGCCACTTTTAGGATGCCACTAAGTTTACTAAGTGTTTGCTAGTATAATGGCTTAGTAACAATGAGTTTGAGTGTGCAATGCAGAGATGCTGCACATAGATTTGCACCAGTGGGACACTCATGGAAGTCCAACAGCCACTTTTAGGATGCCACTAAGTTTCCTCAGTGTTTGCTAGTATAATGGCTTACTAACAATGAGTTTGAGTGTGCAATGCAGTGGTGCTGCAAATAGCTTTGCACCAGTGGGACACTAATGGAAGTCCAACAGCCACTTTTAGGATACCGCTAAGTTTACTCAGTGTTTGCTAGTATAATGGCTTAGTAACAATGAGTTTGAGTGTGCAATGCAGAGGTGCTGCACATAGATTTGCACCAGTGGAACACTAATGGAAGTCCAACAGCCACTTTTAGGATGCCACTAAGTTTACT